>NC_069500.1:1164283448-1164883448 GCF_027579735.1 Bombina bombina | reverse complement strand
AAAATGGTTTTGTTAGGTTATATTATAAACTACTCAAGGAATAGAAATCACTATCTGTTAGCCTATCAACCACTAATTTGGTTAAGCATATCCAGTTGTATATTTCGAAATTGAAATATTTTGCATCAAATAAAGAAGTTTTGGAAGAATAACCATTTTAGCAAAGACTAATTTTACCGGATAATGATAAGGGGAGCAAACTACTACTCTATTTATAAAATATAGGAATATAATTCAGTGCAAATAGGTCTGCTAAAGATTTGTAAATCTTTATTTTCAGATATTTAAATGCATTACCCACTCTCTTAAAAGGTGTAGAGAAATTACTGGTTACTTTTGTTGAATCATAAAATCTCTGATTTATTCCTATTAATTTTGAATCCAGACAAAGATACAAAATCTTTCAGAATTTCTAAAACTTTTGGTAGGCTTTTGCTAGAATCTTCAAAGGTCAACAGCATGTCATCTGCATACAGAGTCAGTTTCACCTCCGAATCCCCAATTCTGATACCTTTTAGTTATTTTCTTAGTTTAATTGCCAAATGTTCTATTGCTATATTAAATAAGAAATGTGATAGGGGACACCCTTGATGTGTTCCGCTGCCTAACCTAAAATAAGATGATATTTCTTTGTTTATGAATAAGGCTGAGGCTGGTGAGTTATAAAGAAATGTTATATAATTAACAAAATTACAATTGAAACCAAAAATTGAAAGTGCTGTGAATAAATGGTCCCAATTGATTGAATCTAGCACTTTTTCGGCATCAAGTGTTAAAATTGCTTCTTCTTTATTCTTATAGGCATTTTTGCTTTGTTGATTCCAAAATAAGGTAATGACATTCAACACTTTACGAATATTAATGGATACTGTACGACCCTTCATAAAGACAGTTTGATCTGTGTTAATAATTTCTGGAAGAACATTTTGAAGTCTCTTAGATACAACGCTTGCCACAATTTTATAATCTATTTTCAGAATTGAGATTGGTCTGTATGCAGTAACATCTGTGCTAGCTTTTTCTGACTTAGATCTAAGTGTAATAATTGAGTCTATTGAAAATCTAGGTGAAAATGAAATATTAATTTTTTTGGTCTAGGAAATATAGATTAAATAATCTATGCAAAATTGGGATAACTTCTTCCTGCAGTACTTTATGTAATTTCACATGGAGAAGATCAAGACCCAGAGATTTATTTAACACTAGATTATTAATATTTTGGTAATTTATTTTTCTTCTAAAGGGTTTATTAAATTCTAACGCATCTGGGGTAATCTGTGGGATTGTTGTTTTTTTTTGCCAAAATGTGCTTTTGTTTCCCAGATTCACTTGTTTAGACCCATATAATTCTGAGTAATAAAACACAAATTTATCTGATTTCTTTTGTAGTAGTAAGGATTTTTCCTTCATGTATAATTGATATTATATGGTTTCTTTTTTTCTGCTCTTACTAGATTTTCTAATCATTTACTAGTGTTACTTCCAAATCTATAAAATGTCACCTTAATCCTTAAATCATTCTGGGAAGATTTTTCTTATATTTATAGCAGTTTTATATTTTTATAATCTTGTAAATATTTATTAATTGCGTTTCTTGTATTTTCCTTTTTTTCTTATTAAACTTTAACAGGTATGCAATTATTTCTCATTATAGAACCGCTTTACTGGTCTCCAAAAATAAGCCAATATTGTCTAGAGAATCTCCATTATTAGTTTTGAAATCTCTCCATTTTTCTCTCAAAAACTTTTTAAAAAGCATACTAGTAGCTAAGAATTTAGGTAACCAAAAGGAGGGTCTCTGCCAAGAGTTATTAGTTAATTGTAGACTTATGGGTGCATGATCTGATATAGTAATCGGTAGAATAGTACTTTCTTGGACTGAATTACAGAGTTTTGTATTTATTAAATATATATCAATTCTAGAATGGGTTTTGTGTACTTTTGAGATGCAAGTAAAACCTTTTTGGTCTGGATTTTTTAATCTCCAAATGTCTGCCACTTCCAGTGAACTAAAAAGTGAGAAAAATATTTTTGATTCTCTTTTACATTGTTAATATTGGGTTTATCCTTTGTTAAATTAAATCTATTTATAGGAACGTTAGGGACTATGTTAAAGTCTCCTCCTATAATTAGATTCAAGCCCGCTAAATCAATTATTTTAGTTTGTATTTTGTTCCAGAACTTAACATCAAAATGGTTGGGACCATAGATAGAACACATGACAGGTTTAACAATCCTAACCTTGGCACATATATCTTCCTAATTTGGAGTGTGTTATCTTATGTTTTCCACTGAAGCCAAACAATAGAAATGTTGTTAACACAATGACAGTTGCAAACCTTGTCATCTCTAGACTCTGGATTGGCTCCTTCAAATGAGGAAAAGGTGGGTGGAGTTTGGCAGCAAATTAGGTGTTTATCTGTTTAGACATTTCTAATAGGTTAACCTATTGGAAAACTGCAGAATAGTGTTTACTCTCCCTTAGCATTAAGATTAGTAAACATGGAGGAAGGGAGATAACTGATAAATCACATAAAGGAAGAGTAGGAAGGAAAACAAGGGGCATTACAAGGGGATAAGTGGAAAAAAAGATACAATATGTAAAAATGAACCCTCTTGCACAATTACTGAATTACTAGAAACCATTGTTTCCACAGAAAATATGTATTTCAGATACAGATAACATTTTTCACTATATTAAGTTTTTCTTGTTTTTTATTAGAACCTGCAGAGGACTTTCATGATATATGTGGACCAAACAAAGAACTTGATGAAGAAACCTGTCAATGCATCTGTAAAGGAGGTTTATTGCCTTCAAGCTGTGGCCCACATAAAGAATTAGATAGGACATCATGCCAGTGTGTTTGTAAAAATAAACTTCTTCAGACTTCATGTGGGCCCAACAGAGAATATGATGAAGAAAAATGCCAGTGCATGTGTAAGAAAACATGCCCAAAACATCAGCCACTGAATATAGCAAAGTGTGCATGTGAATGCACAGAATCTCCAAATAAATGTTTCCTTAAAGGAAAAAGATTTCACCATCAAACATGCAGGTAAGTGATACCGAACATTTTAAAGATGGTGGATAAGAGAACACTAAATATTCTTTGAATTATTCATAAATACAGTTCTATATTTACAATTACAAAAATTTGAATTGATTGTAAACATTCTAGAATGCTTCCAGCCTATGTATTTGCCGCCCCAAAAATTATTTTTAAAATGTTTATTACACTTTCTTAAAGGGCTAGATTAAATGTAGACTGTACTGTAAAATTATTTAATGGGCCATATTACAAGTGGAGCATTAATTAATGCTCCCGCTCAAGCGTTAATAGTGCTAGAAGTGAGCTTTTTGCACGCGTTGGGTTGCACTCGTATTAGGAGTTAAAAGTAAACTGTTTTTGCTCGGGTGCTAACCTGACAAGCGCAAAAAGCCGAAGTTAGAATATAGTTTGTGCATTCAAGTGTTCCCCATAGAAGTCAATAGTGAAAAAAAGTGGGGAAAAAACACCCCACTCTCGCTCAAACCTGATCGCATATTCTCATGTGCGCTAACCCGACATGAAAATATTTATATTTCACATTCTAATGTTCTTCATATAGAAGAAAATGTTCTATTTATTCATAAATAACTATTTCTACATATATCTGATGTTTTTTGTACCATATTTATCTATACCTATATATATATATATATATATATATAGATGATTATATATAGGTATGGATTTATACAGATATATATATATATATAGGAATACCTATTTATAAATACATAAAACATATTCTGCTATGTGCAGAACATTGGAATGACAAATATATACAGCAAATACATAGTTAAAACCTTTATTAGAAATGAATATTGCATAAATATGATTTTTCATGTTTTCATCTACTTAACTGCAAAGGGTTCAAATGCACACACATATAATATATATATATATATGTCTGTTTATGTGTACATATGTAATTATGTGTATATATGTCTGTAAATACATATATACACATATAAATACATAAATTCATATGTACACATATATAAATAAATATATATGTATATTTATATATATATATATATATATATATATATATATATACAGTATATATATATATATATATATACATACATATTTAGACATGTATATGTACTGTATATATGTCTATGTTTTTAAGAAATAATTTGTATTAGATGGTGTTAGTTATTATGAGTGTAACTGTACTTTGTAATGTATTTTTGATGGGTTTTGTGCAACTTTTTTGTTTTGCAAAACAGTTAACCAGAGCTCTGAAATTGTGGTAATCATTTTAGCGTAAATCGCGATTGCCCTCAAGCGTTCGCATTTGCTTTCAACTTGTAATACCAGCAGTATGCCAGACGAGCGCAAGCACCCACGATAAACCCTTTATAGCTCGTGCTCATAATCTGGCCCAATGTATTTTCAATACCTTGTTATACCAGCTGCAGTGTATTAAATGTATGGAAAATTGCTCTTTTAGGTTTATCTTATGTTGTGGAATAACTGTTTTTGCTCATAGAAACCACAACCCATTTAAAGGAGCTAAGTTTCCAGAAATAGCAGACATCCTTTTTCTCTCACTTGCTATTCTTCTCTTATCTCAATACTTAGAGAGAGCAATTGAAAATTAGATTTAATTTCAGTGCCCATCTCTCCCACCCCAATGGGCTGCTGCTACCTTTTGTTTGCATATCTTTTCTTAAGAGAATACAAAAATATTAACATTTTTAGTATAAGTGGTGGTTTCAACATTCAAAAACAGCTATTAGAAATGACAAAATAAAGGTAAATGTGCTGTTTGCAAACAATTTAGAACACTTCAGCAGAGATAATTGAGGAGGTTTTAAAGAAGAGAAAATATTAGAGTACAATGTCCTTTTAGCTGACTTAACTTCCATCTAAACAAAATGTTATGAGTTGAGATCCAATAACTATGTAAGTCTTAAAGGAACTTAAACTGTATTCTGCACATAAGCATATCATTTATCCACATTTAAGCACTGATTAGAGTATTTACCTGTAATTTTGTTATCACAATTAAAAATGAGTTGCAATTCAAAAGCAGTTCAGGAATGTACCCTTTAAAAGTCTGGTAAAATTAATGTTTCAAGTTCCCTTGCAATGGCCAATTAGGGACAGATGTAAATGAGCTTTTACTATGATCAAGCAGTTACTTTGCAGAATGCTGCAGGGCCAGTTACATTTCACCATATAATGTAATCACTCATACTTCTCTGAAGGAGTGGAAAAGCAGGCTTTTCTGGGGGTATTTTGGAGGAAAATCAGTTAATATATATTGAAATGTTTTTTTCATAACTAAAATTGTCAAGATAGGTTGGAAAAAGTTTGTTGCAATAAATACAGATAACAGTATTATATTATATTATATAATATTAATAATTTTGTTTTTTATCTCAGCACGGTTAAAAAAGTTTTTTTTTGTTTTTTTATGGAAAACTACAACAAGGGAAGTTTCCTATTTATTCAAATATTTCACAATTTGATGGCTTTATAATCCTTTAATGTAGATAATGAGAAAGGATATTTGCAGCAATGAACTATGACTGACATATGTTAAAGTCTTTTTAATATTTATTCTATTTTTTCCAGCTGTTACAGACCACCATGTCAAACTCGACCGAAACGTTGTGAATCTGGATTTTATTACAGTGAAGAGGTTTGTCGCTGTGTACCAACATATTGGAAAAGGCCACACATGAGCTAATTTTTTAACAGTGTCTGAAATATGCACATACACCTCCGGAAAAAGCAAAGAAACATTTTTTTTCTAAATTTCAAATATACTTTTACGTAAAAAAAAAAAAACATTCAAAGTAAAGACACAAATATATTGTGCTTGGCATGAAGATGTGGAAAACATTTTTGAAGGTTTCCAGAGGCTTATGTGACTCGTTTTAAGGACTGAACAGGACTTTTCTGTTAATGACCACGAAGTCTCTGGGGTTTTTTGTAATTTTTATTAAGTAAATGACTATATAATTTATTTCCAGTAAAAAAAAATATTGTTCAACATTCCTGTTTATAGCAGCATTCCTGTGATCAATATTTTTAGACCATGTAAAATATGTTTTAAAAAAACAACAAAAGTGTATAATAAAGTGATAACACTTTTCATTAAGATTGCATTAACAACTGAATATTGAAATGAGCTTCAGTATTTTGAAAATTTCTTTTATACATATTTAAGTATATTGAGCTTTTTTAAAACTCTTGAATTTTGAGAAGTAAACATTTATATTTCAATTTCAAATACAAAAAAAGCCTCAGTGAATTTTTTGGACTTAGCTATTTTTTTTTTTAAATGGAAATTAAACACAAAAATAAATTTCATGCTCCTCTCTCTGATTATGGGTGCAGCCATTTTGAAACTTAGGTTCCAATGCAGGTATCTGAAGGAGAGTTGCTGCACAAGTGCAAACACGTCAGTACTGGAAAGCAGTAAAAACAGATTTCAACATTGTGGCACCCATGAATAGAGAGAGGCTGGGGATAACTTCAATACTATACTTATTAAATGTATTTATTGTTTAACGTCTCTTTTTAAGCTGTTTTTTTAATTTAATAAAGGATACACATCAGATGGCAAGTTTTCTAGGATTTAAATTCTCTAACATGAATTGAAAGAAATATATATTTTTTTACAAATATGTTGCCATCAGTTTTTGCAAAGGAATAATGTTTAAAAGGTTTATCATATACTAAGTTACAATACCACATTTCCCTTAGCAGATTTAACATAAAAAGGATTTCCTAAAACTGTGACTTGTGCTTACTACGTTAATAAGTCAGATAATGAGAATTGAAATGCATGAAGTAGCTAGGGTGATTTGGTACAGTCAGTCTGGGCTATGTGAGTTTAGATAGAAGTGTTCCTTTTAAATGATTGAATTTCCTTGTAGTAGTTCTCTATAGTTTTATTTATTACTACTATTTCAGGGAAAGCATATTTTCATGCAGAAAACAATGCTAAGCATTTTGACAATGATTTATAAATTATGTTAAATACATTTTAAGTTCTAAAAAAATAATTTGTATTGCCAATGCTAGAAACAGTTAAAGATGCAATTATAAATTATATGCAATTATAAACAACATTCCAGTTTACTTCTATTATCTAATTTGCTTTGTTCTCGTGGCATCATTGGTAGAAAAGCATACATAGGTACGCTCAGGAACAACAATGCACTATTGGCTACACGTATATGTCTTTTGTCATCTGAATCATGAAAGAAAAGTTTTGGGTTTCATGTCCCTTTAAGAAACATATCTCCAAATGTATTCAAAATAGTTATATGTTTGGAGCAGGATTTTATATATATATATATATATATATATATATATATATATATATATATATATATATATATAGGTATCCAAAACACCAGATCTCGCCCTCAGAGGAAAACTGCCTCTGATGAAGGAGGCAAGACCTCCGAAAACTTTACAGGAATAAAGTAACTTGATTGTGAAAGTCCTGAGAGTGCATTTTTTCTGGCTACTATATATATATATATACTGTAATTATACTGTATATATATAAACGAAAGGAAGAGTCCAGACGAAAAAGCTCAAAGCTAAGTGGTCTTTGTTATATTAAAAGTATCTCAGTATAGCAAAAAAAATGGCATAAAAATGGCTATGAATGTGGGCCATAAGGAGGGCTGGGGTGGGCGTCTATATATATATATAAAGAGTGCTAATTAATGTAGCCCAGAATTAATTTGGTGCTTTTGTACTTAAATCTTGAGACTGGTTTGAGCATTTTACGGCATTAATCTTTTCTTTGATTTCAAGCATAGATAATGTCATATATTGTAATACATTTTAAGGGACAAAGCCACCCAAAATGTAACTGGATGTTTTTAAACAGTATTAATTGTGCTAGATGTTTTTAATGAATAATTATTTGGATGCATTTCTCTCTTTCTCTCTCTCTCTCTCTCTCTCTCTCTCTCTGTTTCTCTCTCTCTCTCCCCCCTCTCTCTCTCCCCCCTCTCTCTCTCCCCCCTCTCTCTACCCCCCTCTCTCTACCCCACCCTCTCTCTCTGCACCCCTCTCTATAATCACAAAGATTATTTTAAACAGCTCGAAAACAAATTAACACATTTGGAGCCACATGTGTCTATTTAAAGTTACAGAGGCAAGGCTATGTATGAATTATAAAATTTAGCAAAACAACAGTATAGTTCACTACATAGCTAGTTTTTAATAAGATTAAACATGTATTCAAATATGTTTTGAGTTACTGCGTCGGATAATGATATTTTACATAAAATTAGTATTCTACATCCTCAGCAAAAATAGTTGACATTGCCTATTCAATATTTGAATGGCAGATACCAAGAGGTTCTCTATAAGGAACACTGTAATGTTCTCAGCAGCTATAGATGAGATTTAATTCTCTGCTGCCTTAGATTGGTTCTTAATTCTGCTCCATATATTTGCAGAAACATATGGATTCTGCGGTGCTCAAAAAAATTATTACCTATGCAACAATTTTAAGGAGCTCAGAGGATAAGAATCAAAGAAAATTGTACACACATGTAAACTTTTTTGTTTAATTTTTGTAATTATAATAACATAAAATCAAAATATTTGTTAAGTATTTAATGTACAGTGTGAGTCATTTTAAAGAACAGATGTTCAACATTTTTATCATGCATTTAAAAGTGTTTTAAAAATTATATACATTTTTATTAGGACATATGTACAAAAATGTCTGTTGTTATATGCTGCACAATATAAAGTAAGCTCAGGGAAATCATCTGTGTTTTGTTGTATTACTTTTTTTTTTGTTACTTAGTTTGTGCATGAAAATAATACAACTAAAATGCAACACTTATGGCTTCCTACAGGGAACAGTTATTTTACATTGGGTTATATGAGAACTATACTTTCCTGTTAAAACTTTTTTGAATATTTCAAATTTCACATTATTTTAAGTTTAAAAATACAATATTTCTAGTGATTAAAACATTCTCTCTTAAACACATGATAGAAAATGTTTAACTTACTGTCTCTTTAATTTTATGTAGATAATAGCTCCATAAAGGGCGTGTGAATATATTTAAGTCGCAGTGTTTGTTTTTCTATTACTACTACATGCTTGATGTTATGTTAAAAACAGTCTAAATATATCTTGCCAAGTCATCAGTTGTTTTTCCGTGACTCATAAGTTTTAAAATAATAAAACTGAATTTATTTAAATCAAACAAAAAAGCTGTCGTCATTTATTATTCTTTATATGTTTATATATTATGTTGTAATAGTTCTTCAAATAGTGATTTGACTTTACTTTTTTTCCCTCTTTTTTAAATAATGAACTGAGTGGGAAAAAATATAAGGGCAGTAAAATCAAAATTATTTTTAGTGATTTATACAGAGCATGCTATTCAAAAAACTTCCAATTTATATATATTATCAAATTTGCTTGATAATAGAAGTAAATTGGGAAATTGTTTAAAATATCATGCCATCTAAATCATGAAAGATGAATTTTGGCTTTACTGATCATTTAATTATAGTATTAAAATGATATGGAAGTCATATAATATAGGAACATTAAACACTAAATACATTTTATAAGCATAGTATTGAGATAGGGTTGCCACCTAGCCGATATATTAACAACATGGCAGGTATTTTTAAGCTTCAGTTCAATGTATAATAAACAATAAGTTAAAAAAAATGAAGGTCCTATCATGGCAAAACTTAGTCATTGAGGCCTATTTATCAAGCCGTCAACTGTGCTGCATTCGCCGGCACCAATACGCTCGCCTGACATCGCCTAACATCGCTGCCGCAGACCTGAATACGCTATTTCATATTTAACAAAAAAGCTGTCAAAAAGCCGCGCACCAATTACGGGGCAATGAGCAGCGGACTGTTGTTAACTAACAGTCATCAATCTCTGGCTTTTTCACAGCTTTATTTGTATACTGTCACTAAGCACCGCCACTATACTAAACTGTTTAACCCCTATCCTGCCGCTCCCGGAGCCCACTGCCACTCTAAAAAAATTATTAACCCCTATTCCGCCGCTCCCGGAGCCCACCGCAACCTACATTATGTTATTAACCCCTAATCTGCTGCCCCTACACCGCCGCCACCTACATTATGTTATTAACCCCTATCCCGCCGCTCCCGGAGCCCACCGCAACTAAATAAAGTTATTAACCCATATCCCGCTGCTCCCGGAGCCCACCGCAATTAAATGTATTAACCCCTAAACCACCAGCCCCCCACATCCCCATAAACTAAATTAACCTATTAACCCCTAAACCTAACAACCCGCTAACTTTATATTAAATATTAACTCATCCCTATCTTATAATAAATTTAAACTTACCTTTAAAATTACATTAAACTATATTAAATTAATAATTAACCTACCCTAACTATTATACTAAAATTACATTAAACTATATTAAACTAATAATTAATCTACCCTATTATACTAAAATTACATTAAACTATATTAAACTAATAATTAATCTACCCTATTATACTAAAATTACATTAAACTATATTAAACTAATAATTAATCTACCCTAACTATTATTCTAAAATTACATTTAACTATATTAAACTAATAATTAATCTACCCTAACTTTTATACTAAAATTACATTAAACTACAAATTAAATTAACTATATTATATATTTAAACACCTAACCCTACTCAAATAATTAAAATCTACACTAAAAAATGACTAAGTTACAAAAACTAACAACTAAGTTACAAAAAATAACAAACACTAAGTTACACAAAAAAATAAACACTAAGGCCTAGATTTGGAGTTCGGCGGTAAAAGGGCTGTTAACGCTCTGCGGGCTTTTTTCTGGCCGCACCATAAAATTAACTCTGGTATCGAGAGTTCAAACAAATGCTGCGTTAGGCTCCAAAAAAGGAGCGTAGAGCATTTTTACCGCAAAAGCAACTCTCGATACCAGAGTTGCTTACGGACGCGGCCGGCCTCAAAAACGTGCTCGTGCACGATTCCCCCATAGGAAACAATGGGGCTGTTTGAGCTGAAAAAAAACCTAACACCTGCAAAAAAGCAGCGTTCAGCTCCTAACGCAGCCCCATTGTTTGCTATGGGGAAACACTTCCTACGTCTGCACCTAACACTCTAACATGTACCCCGAGTCTAAACACCCCTAGCCTTACACTTATTAACCCCTAATCTGCCGCCCCCGCTATCGCTGACCCCTGCATATTTTTTTAAACCCCTAATCTGCCGCTCCGTAAACCGCCGCCACCTACGTTATCCCTATGTACCCCTAATCTGCTACCCCTAACACCGCCGACCCCTATATTATATTTATTAACCCCTAACCTGCCCCCCACAACGTCGCCGACACCTGCCTACACTTATTAACCCCTAATCTGCCGAGCGGACCTGAGCGCTACTATAATAAAGTTATTAACCCCTAATCCGCCTCACTAACCCTATCATAAATAGTATTAACCCCTAATCTGCCCTCCCTAACATCGCCGACACCTAACTTCAATTATTAACCCCTAATCTTCCGATCGGAGCTCACCGCTATTCTAATAAATGGATTAACCCCTAAAGCTAAGTCTAACCCTAACACTAACACCCCCCTAAGTTAAATATAATATTTATCTAACGAAATAAATTAACTCTTATTAAATAACTTATTCCTATTTAAAGCTAAATACTTACCTGTAAAATAAATCCTAATATAGCTACAATATAAATTATAATTATATTATAGCTATTTTAGGATTAATATTTATTTCTCCAACATAGGTGTGTCCGGTCCACGGCGTCATCCTTACTTGTGGGATATTCTCTTCCCCAACAGGAAATGGCAAAGAGCCCAGCAAAGCTGGTCACATGATCCCTCCTAGGCTCCGCCTACCCCAGTCATTCTCTTTGCCGTTGTACAGGCAACATCTCCACGGAGATGGCTTAAAGTTGTTTCTAACAAAAACATTAACCAGGAGATTATCGTACCTTCTCTGTGTCTGAAACCAGTTTCGAAGAAGGAACGTTTGTTGCACAATTTGGATGTTGTTCGCGCTCTAAAATTCTATTTAGACGCTACAAAGGATTTTAGACAAACATCTTCCTTGTTTGTTGTTTATTCCGGTAAAAGGAGAGGTCAAAAAGCAACTTCTACCTCTCTCTCTTTTTGGATTAAAAGCATCATCAGATTGGCTTACGAGACTGCCGGACGGCAGCCTCCCGAAAGAATCACAGCTCATTCCACTAGGGCTGTGGCTTCCACATGGGCCTTCAAGAACGAGGCTTCTGTTGATCAGATATGTAGGGCAGCGACTTGGTCTTCACTGCACACTTTTACCAAATTTTACAAGTTTGATACTTTTGCTTCTTCTGAGGCTATTTTTGGGAGAAAGGTTTTGCAAGCCGTGGTGCCTTCCATCTAGGTGACCTGATTTGCTCCCTCCCATCATCCGTGTCCTAAAGCTTTGGTATTGGTTCCCACAAGTAAGGATGACGCCGTGGACCGGACACACCTATGTTGGAGAAAACAGAATTTATGTTTACCTGATAAATTACTTTCTCCAACGGTGTGTCCGGTCCACGTCCCGCCCTGGTTTTTTAATCAGGTCTGATAATTTATTTTCTTTAACTACAGTCACCACGGTATCATATGGTTTCTCCTATGCAAATATTCCTCCTTAACGTCGGTCGAATGACTGGGGTAGGCGGAGCCTAGGAGGGATCATGTGACCAGCTTTGCTGGGCTCTTTGCCATTTCCTGTTGGGGAAGAGAATATCCCACAAGTAAGGATGACGCCGTGGACCGGACACACCGTTGGAGAAAGTAATTTATCAGGTAAACATAAATTCTGTTTTTACAGGCAACTTTGTAATTATTTTAACCAGGTACAATAGCTATTAAATAGTTAAGAACTATTTAATAGTTACCTAGTTAAAATAATAACAAATTTACCTGTAAAATAAATCCTAACCTAAGTTATAATTAAACCTAACACTACCCTATCAATAAAATAATTAAATAAACTACCTACAATTACCTACAATTAACCTAACACTACACTATCAATAAATTAATTAAACACAATTCCTACAAATAAATACAATTAAATAAACTAGCTAAAGTACAAAAAATAAAAAAGAACTAAGTTACAGAAAATAAAAAAATATTTACAAACATAAGAAAAATATTACAACAATTTTAAACTAATTACACCTACTCTAAGCCCCCTAATAAAATAACAAAGCCCCCCAAAATAAAAAATTCCCTACCCTATTCTAAATTAAAAAAGTTACAAGCTCTTTTACCTTACCAGCCCTGAACAGGGCCCTTTGCGGGGCATGCCCCAAGAATTTCAGCTCTTTTGCCTGTAAAAAAAAATAAAAAATACCCCCCCCCCAACATTACAACCCACCACCCACATACCCCTAATCTAACCCAAACCCCCCTTAAATAAACCTAACACTAAGCCCCTGAAGATCTTCCTACCTTGTCTTCACCATCCAGGTATCACCGATCCGTCCTGGCTCCAAGATCTTCATCCAACCCAAGCGGGGGTTGGCGATCCATAATCCGGTCCAGAAGAGGCTCCAAAGTCTTCCTCCTATCCGGCAAGAAGAGGACATCCGGACCGGCAAACATCTTCTCCAAGCGGCATCTTCGATCTTCTTCCATCCGGAGCGAAGCGGCAGGATCCTGAAGACCTCCAGCGCGGAACATCCATCCGGACCGACGACTGAACGACGAATGACTGTTCCTTTAAGGGACGTCATCCAAGATGGCGTCCCTCGAATTCCGATTGGCTGATAGGATTCTATCAGCCAATCGGAATTAAGGTAGGAATTTTCTGATTGGCTGATGGAATCAGCCAATCAGAATCAAGTTCAATCCGATTGGCTGATCCAATCAGCCAATCAGATTGAGCTCGCATTCTATTGGCTGTTCCGATCAGCCAATAGAATGCGAGCTCAATCTGATTGGCTGATTGGATCGGCCAATCGGATTGAACTAGATTCTGATTGGCTGATTCCATCAGCCAATCAGAAAATTCCTACCTTAATTCCGATTGGCTGATAGAATCCTATCAGCCAATCGGAATTCGAGGGACGCCATCTTGGATGACGTCCCTTAAAGGAACAGTCATTCGTCGTTCAGTCGTCGGTCCGGATGGATGTTCCACGCTGGAGGTCTTCAGGATCCTGCCGCTTTGCTCCGGATGGAAGAAGATCGAAGATGCCGCTTGGAGAAGATGTTTGCCGGTCCGGATGTCCTCTTCTTGCCGGATAGGAGGAAGACTTTGGAGCCTCTTCTGGACCGGATTATGGATCGCCAACCCCCGCTTGGGTTGGATGAAGATCTTGGAGCCAGGACGGATCGGTGATACCTGGATGGTGAAGACAAGGTAGGAAGATCTTCAGGGGCTTAGTGTTAGGTTTATTTAAGGGGGGTTTGGGTTAGATTAGGGGTATGTGGGTGGTGGGTTGTAATGTTGGGGGGGGGGGTATTGTATGTTTTTTTTTACAGGCAAAAGAGCTGAAATTCTTGGGGCATGCCCCGCAAAGGGCCCTGTTCAGGGCTGGTAAGGTAAAAGAGCTTGTAACTTTTTTAATTTAGAATAGGGTAGGGAATTTTTTATTTTGGGGGGCTTTGTTATTTTATTAGGGGGCTTAGAGTAGGTGTAATTAGTTTAAAATTGTTGTAATATTTTTCTTATGTTTGTAAATATTTTTTTATTTTCTGTAACTTAGTTCTTTTTTATTTTTTGTACTTTAGCTAGTTTATTTAATTGTATTTATTTGTAGGAATTGTGTTTAATTAATTTATTGATAGTGTAGTGTTAGGTTAATTGTAGGTAATTGTAGGTAGTTTATTTAATTATTTTATTGATAGGGTAGTGTTAGGTTTAATTATAACTTAGGTTAGGATTTATTTTACAGGTAAATTTGTTATTATTTTAACTAGGTAACTATTAAATAGTTCTTAACTATTTAATAGCTATTTTACCTGGTTAAAATAATAACAAAGTTGCCTGTAAAATAAATATTAATCCTAAAATAGCTATAATATAATTATAATTTATATTGTAGCTATATTATGATTTATTTTACAGGTAAGTATTTAGCTTTAAATAGGAATAATTTATTTAATAAGAGTTAATTTATTTCGTTAGATAAAAATTATATTTAACTTAGGGGGGTGTTAGTGTTAGGGTTAGACTTAGCTTTAAGGGTTAATACATTTATTAGAATAGCGGTGAGCTCCGGTCGGCAGATTAGGGGTTAATAATTGAAGTTAGGTGTCGGCGATGTTAGGGAGGGCAGATTAGGGGTTAATACTATTTATGATAGGGTTAGTGAGGCGGATTAGGGGTTAATACATTTATTATAGTAGCGCTCAGGTCCGCTCGGCAGATTAGGGGTTAATAAGTGTAGGCAGGTGTCGGCGACGTTGAGGGGGGCAGATTAGGGGTTAATAAATATAATATAGGGGTCAGCGATGTTAGGGCAGCAGATTAGGGGTACATAGGGATAACGTAGGTGGCGGCGATTTGCGGTCGGAAGATTAGGGGTTAATTATTTTAAGTAGCTGGCGGCGACGTTGTGGGGGGCAAGTTAGGGGTTAATAAATGTAATACAGGGGTCGGCGGGGTTAGGGGCAGCAGATTAGGGGTACATAAGTATAACGTAGGTGGCGGTCGGCAGATTAGGGGTTAAAAAATTTAATCGAGTGGCGGCGGTGTGGGGGGACCTCGGTTTAGGGGTACATAGGTAGTTTATGGGTGTTAGTGTACTTTAGGGTACAGTAGTTAAGAGCTTTATAAACCGGCGTTAGCCAGAAAGCTCTTAACTCCTGCTATTTTCAGGCGGCTGGAATCTTGTCGTTAGAGCTCTAACGCTCACTTCAGAAACGACTCTAAATACCAGCGTTAGAAAGATCCCATTGAAAATATAGGCTACGCAAATGGTGTAGGGGGATCTGCGGTATGGAAAAGTCGCAGCTGAAAAGTGAGCGTTAGACCCTTTAATCACTGACTCCAAATACCAGCGGGCGGCCAAAACCAGCGTTAGGAGCCTCTAACGCTGGTTTTGACGGCTACCGCTGAACTCCAAATCTAGGCCTTAGTTACAAAAAATAAAAAAGAAAGTATCAAAGATTTAAACTAATTACACTTAATCTAAGGGCCCTATGAAAATAAAAAAGCCCCCACAAAAAAAAACCTAACCTACAATAAACTACAAATAGCCCTTAAAAGGGCCTTTTGCGGGGCATTGCCCCAAAGAAATCCACTCTTTCTCCTGTTAAGTGTGGTCAGTCCACGGGTCATCATTACTTCTGGGATATTAACTCCTCCCCAACAGGAAGTGCAAGAGGATCACCCAAGCAGAGCTGCTATATAGCTCCTCCCCTCTATGTCACACCCAGTCATTCTCTTGCACCCAACTAATAGATAGGATGTATGAGAGGACTGTGGTGATTATACTTAGTTTTTATATCTTCAATCAAAAGTTTGTTATTTTAAAACAGCACCGGAGTGTGTTGTTCCTTCTCAGGTAGAATTTGAAGAAGATGATTGGATGATTTTAGCCGGCGTAGCTAAAATTCATTTTGCTGTTCTCGGCCATTCTGAGGAGTGAGGTAAACTTCAGATCAGGGGACAGCGTGCAGGTTCACCTGCAAAGAGGTATGTTGCAGTATATTATTTTCTGAGGAATGGAATTGACTAAGAAAATACTGCCAATACCAATATAATGTAAGTTCAGCCTTAAATGCAGTTGTAGAAACTGGTATCAGGCTGTTTATGTATATATGTGTACACTTCAGTATTCTGGGGAATGGCACTTCTCTGGGTAATACTATATGCATATAATCTTTAGCCTTACTTGCAGTGGGAACGTCTAGCAACAGGCTGTTTAATGACATTTCATGATATTTAATTTTAAACGTTTTTGCTGGCATGCTAAATTGTTTAAATATCTGAGGTACTGGGTGAAAAAAATTGTTTTTGGGCACTGTTTTTCCACTTGGCTGTCGTTTATTTTAATTTGAGACAGTTTACTGAACTTCCCTCACTGCTGTGGGTGAGGGGGAGGGGCCTATTTTGGCGCTTTTGCTACGCATCAGAAATTCAGTCAAAAGTCTTTTTCTCTTCCTGCATGATCCGGATCGTCTCTACAGAGCTCAAGGGTCTTCAAAAATTATTTTGAGGGAGGTAATCACTCACAGCAGATCTGTGAGATTGTGCTTTGACTGTGATAAAAAACGTTTATATTTTGTACATTTGTTTCTCTGCTATTAAGGGTTAGTTATCCATTTCTAATGGGGGCAATCCTTTGCTAAATTTATGCTTTTACTGGGAAAAATCTGATTGTTATAATTTTTCCGGTTTCCTTATTATTAAACTGTCATAATTTTTTTCTGTGCTTCTTAAAGGCACAGTGCGTTTTTCATATTACTGAAATTGTTACTAAGGAGTGGGATAGACCCGGTGTGCCTTTCTCACCCCCTCCTATATTCAGAAAGATGTTTCCAATAGACACCACCACACGGGACTTATGGCAGACGGTCCCTAAGGTGGAGGGAGCAGTTTCTACTTTAGCTAAGCGTACCACTATCCCGGTGGAGGATAGCTGCACCTTTTCAGATCCAATGGATAAAAAATTAGAGGGTTACCTTAAGAAAATGTTTGTTCAACAAGGTTTTATATTGCAACCCCTTGCATGCATTGCGCCTGTCACGGCTGCAGCAGCATTTTGGTTTGAGTCTCTGGAAGAGACCCTTGAATCAGCTCCATTAGATGAGATTACACACAAGCTTAAAACCCTTAAGCTAGCTAATTCATTTATTTCTGATGCCGTAGTACACTTAACTAAACTTACGGCTAAGAATTCCGGATTCGCCATTCAAGCACGCAGAGCGCTGTGGCTAAAATCCTGGTCAGCTGATGTTACTTCTAAATCTAAATTACTTAACATACCTTTCAAAGGGCAGACCTTATTCGGGCCCGGTTTGAAGGAAATTATCGCTGACATTGCAGGAAGTAAAGGCCATGCCCTGCCTCAAGACAGAGCCAAACCTAGGGCTAGACAGTCTAATTTTCGTGCCTTTCGTAACTTCAAGGCAGGAGCAGCATCAACTTCCTCTGCACCAAAACAGGAAGGAGCTGTTGCTCGATACAGACAAGGCTGGAAACCTAACCAGTCCTGAAACAAGGGCAAGCAGGCCAGAAAACCTGCTGCTGCCCCTAAGACAGCATGAAGTGAGGGCCCCCGATCCGGGAACGGATCTAGTGGGGGGCAGACTCTCTCTCTTCGCCCAGGCTTGGGCAAGAGATGTCCAGGATCCCTGGGCGTTAGAGATCATATCTCAGGGATATCTTCTGGACTTCAAAGCCTCTCCCCCAAAAGGGAGATTTCATCTTTCAAGGTTATCAACAAACCAGATAAAGAAAGAAGCGTTTCTACACTGTGTACAAGATCTTTTACTAATGGGAGTGATCCATCCGGTTCCGAGGTCGGAACACGGAAAAGGTTTTTACTCAAATCTGTTTGTGGTTCCCAAGAAAGAAGGAACCTTCAGACCAATCTTGGATTTAAAGATCCTAAACAAATTCCTAAGAGTTCCATCGTTCAAAATGGAAACTATTCGGACAATCTTACCCATGATCCAAAAGGGTCAGTACATGACCACAGTGGATTTAAAGGATGCCTACCTTCATATACCGATTCACAAAGATCATTACCGGTATCTAAGGTTTGCCTTCCTAGACAGGCATTACCAGTTTGTAGCTCTTCCATTCGGGTTGGCTACGGCTCCAAGAATCTTCACAAAGGTTCTGGGCTCTCTTCTGGCGATGCTAAGGCCGCGAGGAATTTCGGTGGCTCCGTACCTAGACGACATTCTGATACAAGCGTCAAACTTTCAAACTGCCAGGTCTCATACAGAGTTAGTACTGGCATTTCTAAGGACGCATGGGTGGAAGGTGAACGTAGAAAAGAGTTCTCTCTTACCACTCACAAGGGTTCCCTTCTTGGGGACTCTTATAGACTCTGTAGAAATGAAGATTTACCTGACAGAAGACAGGTTAACAAAGCTTCAAAATGCTTGCCGTGTCCTTCATTCCATTCAACACCCGTCAGTGGCTCAATGCATGGAGGTAATCGGCTTAATGGTAGCGGCAATGGACATAGTACCCTTTGCACGCCTACATCTCAGACCGCTGCAATTATGCATGCTAAGTCAGTGGAATGGGGATTACTCAGATTTGTCCCCTACTCTGAATCTGGAACAAAAGAGACCAGAAATTCTCTTCTATGGTGGCTTTCTCGGCCACATCTGTCCAGGGGGATGCCATTCAGCAGACCAGATTGGACAATTGTAACAACAGACGCCAGCCTACTAGGTTGGGGCGCTGTCTGGAATTCCCTGAAGGCTCAGGGATCATGGACTCAGGAGGAGAGTCTCCTTCCAATAAACATTCTGGAATTGAGAGCTGTTCTCAATGCCCTTCTGGCTTGGCCTCAGTTAACAACTCGGAGGTTCATCAGGTTTCAGTCGGACAACATCACGACTGTAGCTTACATCAACCATCAAGGAGGGACAAGAAGCTCCCTAGCGATGATGGAAGTATCAAAGATAATTCGCTGGGCAGAGTCTCACTCTTGCCACCTGTCAGCGATCCACATTCCTGGAGTGGAGAACTGGGAGGCGGATTTCCTAAGTCGTCAGACTTTTCATCCGGGGGAGTGGGAACTTCATCCGGAGGTCTTTGCCCAAATACTTCGACTTTGGGGCAAACCAGAGATAGATCTCATGGCGTCTCACCAGAACGCCAAGCTTCCTTGTTACGGGTCCAGGTCCAGGGACCCGGGAGCAGTCCTGGTAGATGCTTTGACAGCACCTTGGACCTTCGGGATGACCTATGTGTTTCCACCCTTCCCGATGCTTCCTCGATTGATTGCCAGGATCAAACAGGAGAGAGCATCGGTGATTCTAATAGCACCTGCGTGGCCACGCAGGACCTGGAATGCAGATCTAGTGGACATGTCATCCTGTCCACCTTGGTCTCTGCCTCTGAGACAGGACCTTCTAATTCAGGGTCCTTTCAAACATCAAAATCTAATTTCTCTGAAGCTGACTGCTTGGAAATTGAACGCTTGATTTTATCAAAGCGTGGTTTTTCGGAGTCAGTTATTGATACCTTAATACAGGCTAGGAAGCCTGTTACCAGAAAGATTTACCATAAAATATGGCGTAAATACTTACATTGGTGCGAATCCAAGAGTTACTCATGGAGTAAAGTTAGGATTCCTAGGATATTGTCTTTTCTACAAGGAGGTTTAGAAAAGGGTTTATCTGCTAGTTCCTTAAAGGGACAGATCTCAGCTCTGTCCATTCTTTTACACAAACGTCTGTCAGAAGTTCCAGACGTTCAGGCTTTTTGCCAGGTTTTGGCCAGGATTAAGCCTGTGTTTAAAACTGTTGCTCCACCATGGAGCTTAAATTTAGTTCTTAACGTTTTACAGGGTGTTCCGTTTGAACCCCTTCATTCCATTGATATCAAGCTGTTATCTTGGAAAGTTCTGTTTTTAATGGCTATTTCCTCGGCTCGTAGAGTCTCTGAGTTATCAGCCTTACATTGTGATTCTCCGTATCTGATTTTTCATTCAGATAAGGTTGTTCTGCGTACTAAACCTGGGTTCTTACCTAAGGTTGTCACTAACAAGAATATCAATCAAGAGATTGTTGTGCCATCATTGTGTCCGAATCCTTCTTCAAAGAAGGAACGACTTCTGCACAATCTAGATGTAGTCCGTGCCCTGAAATTTTATTTACAGGCAACTAAAGATTTTCGCCAAACTTCTTCCCTGTTTGTCGTTTATTCTGGACAGAGGAGAGGTCAAAAAGCTTCTGCTACCTCTCTCTCCTTTTGGCTTCGTAGCATAATACGTTTAGCCTATGAGACTGCTGGACAGCAGCCTCCTGAGAGAATTACAGCTCATTCCACTAGAGCTGTGGCTTCCACTTGGGCCTTTAAGAATGAGGCCTCTGTTGAACAGATTTGCAAGGCTGCAACTTGGTCTTCTCTTCATACTTTTTCCAAATTTTACAAATTTGACACTTTTGCTTCTTCGGAGGCTGTTTTTGGGAGAAAGGTACTTCAGGCAGTGGTTCCTTCCGTATAAAGATCCTGCCTGTCCCTCCCGTCATCCGTGTACTTTAGCTTTGGTATTGGTATCCCAGAAGTAATGATGACCCGTGGACTGACCACACTTAACAGGAGAAAACATAATTTATGCTTACCTGATAAATTCCTTTCTCCTGTAGTGTGGTCAGTCCACGGCCCGCCCTGTTTTTTATGGCAGGTCTAAATTTTTAAATTATACTCCAGTCACCACTGCACCCTATAGTTTCTCCTTTCTCGTTTGGTTCTTGGTCGAATGACTGGGTGTGACGTAGAGGGGAGGAGCTATATAGCAGCTCTGCTTGGGTGATCCTCTTGCACTTCCTGTTGGGGAGGAGTTAATATCCCAGAAGTAATGATGACCCGTGGACTGACCACACTACAGGAGAAAGGAATTTATCAGGTAAGCATAAATTATGTTTTTACCTGTAAATAAAAAATACAAACAACCCCCCAACAGTAAAACCCACCACCCACACAACCAACCCCCCAAATAAAAACCTAATCTTAAAAACCTAAGCTCCCCATTGCCCTGAAAAGGGCATTTGGATGGGCATTGCCCTTAAAAGGGCATTTAGCTCTATTGCAGCCCAAACCCTAATCTAAAACTAAAACCCACCCAATAAACCCTTAAAAAATCCTAACTCTAACCCCAAAAGATTCACTTAGAGTTTTGATTATCCGACATCCATCCTCCAAGAAGCCGGCAGAAGTCTTCATCCAAGCGGCCGAAATCTTCCTCTAAGCCCGCAGAAGTCTTCATCCAGACGGCATCTTCTATCTTCATCCATCCGGCGCAGAGCGGCTCCATCTTCAAGACATCCGACGCGGAGCATCCTCTTCAGTCGACGGCTTCTTTGGAATGAATGTTCCTTTAAATGACGTCATCCAAGATGGCGTCCCTTAGATTCCGATTGGCTGATAGAATTCTATCAGCCAATTGGAATTATGGTTGAAAGAATCCTATTGACTGTTGCAATCAGCCAATAGGATTGAGCTCGCATTCTATTGGCTGATTGGAACAGCCAATAGAATGCAAGCTCAATCATATTGGCTGAATGGATCAGCCAATAGGATTGAAGTTCAGTCCTATTGGCTGATTGCAACAGCCAATAGGATTTTTTCAACCTTAATTCCGATTGGCTGTTAGAATTCTATCAGCCAATCGGAATCTAAGGGACGCCATCTTGGATGACATCATTTAAAGGAACCTTTATTCTGAAGAAGCCGTCGATTGAAGAGGTTTCTCCGCGTTGAATGTCTTGAAGATGGAGCCGCTCCGCGCCGGATGGATAAAGATAGAAGATGCCATCTGGATGAAGACTTCTGCGGGCTTGGAGGAAGACTTTGGCCGCTTGGATGAAGACTTCTGCCGGCTTCATGGAGGATGGATGTCGGATCTTCAAAACTGTAAGTGAATCTTCTGGGGTTAGTGTTAGGATTTTTTAAGGGTGTATTGGGTGGGTTTTAGTTTTAGGTTAGGGCTTTGGGCAGCAATAGAGCTAAATGCCCTTTTAAGGGCAATGCCCATCCAAATGCCCTTTTCAGGTCAATGGGGAGCTTAGGTTTCTTTAGTTAGGCTTTTATTTGGGGGCTTGGTTGTGTGGGTGTTGGGCTTTACTGTTGGGGGCGTTGTTTGTATTTTTTATTTACAAGTAAAAGAGCTGATTTCTTTGGGGCAATGCCCAGCAAAAGGCACTTTTAAGGACTATTTGTAGTTTATTGTAGGTTAGGTTTTTTTTTTATTTTGGGGGGGGGGGGGCTTTTTTATTTTCATAGGGCCCTTAGATTAGGTGTAATTAGTTTAAATCTTTAATTTCTTTTTTATTTTTTTGTAACTTAGTGTTTATTTTTTTGTGTAACTTAGTTGTTAGTTTTTTGTAACTTAGTAATTTTTTAGTGTCGATTTTAATTATTTGAGTAGGGTTAGGTGTTTAAATATATAATATAGTTAATTAAATTTGTAATTTAATGTAATTTTAGTATAAAAGTTAGGGTAGATTAATTATTAATTTAATATAGTTTAATGTAATTTTAGTCTAATAGTTAGGGTAGGTTAATTAATAGTTTAATATAGTTTAATTTAATTCTAAAGGTATGTTTAAATTTATTATAAGATAGGGATGAGTTAATAATTCATATAAAGTTAGCTGGTTGTTAGGATTAGGGGTTAATAGTTTAATTTAGTTTATGGCGATGTGGGGGGCTGGCGGTTTAGGGGTTAATAGGTTCAGTAAGTGGTACCGATGTGGGAGCCCAGGCGTTTAGGGGTTAATACATTTATTTAGTTGCAGTGGGGTTCTGGAGCGGCGGGATAGGGGTTAATAACTTTTATTTAGGTGGCAGCAGTGTCGGGAGCAACGAGATAGGGGTTAATAACTTTATGTAGGTGGCGGCGGTGTCGGGCGGCAGATTAGGGGTTAATAAGTATAATGTAGGTGGCGGCGGTGTAGGGGGCAGCAGATTAGGGGTTAATAAGTATAATGTAGGTGGCGGCGGTGTAGGGGGCAGCATATTAGGGGTTAATAAGTATAATGTAGGTGGCGGCGGTGTAGGGAGCGGCAGATTAGGGGTGTTTAGACTCGGGGTACATGTTAGGTTGTTAGGTGTAAAGTTATATTTTATTCTCCCATAAGAATCAATGGATTTCTACTTTTGCCGGTCTGTAGGCTTTGATAAATAAGGGGAATCAAGCTCTCCACAATTACGCTGCGGAATTCCAGCGTGTTTGCGGATGACGGCTTGCTAAATAGGCCCCTAAGTATGTGTTTGAATCTAATCTTAAACAAATGAGCATTTAAAATGTGTCCTAGCAGCTTTAGTTTCTGAGTTATGCTGTATATTTTGTATGCAAATTTATGCTAATGAGAAAGGCCAGTATTTTTTTTTCCAAGAAATTGGTGGCAACCCTATATTGAGGTTATTCCCCGCCTCCCTTTAGTTATGGGTGCCCCAATATTGAAATCTATGTTTCACTACATTCCAGTGCTGACGTGTTTGCCCATGGGGAGCAACTCTCTTTCAGGTAGCACCAATGATTAGAGGGAGGTGCATGAAATGTATTTAGGGATTAGTGTCAGTTTAACTGTAAATTATCATCTAAGTCAGGTGATTTTTTTTTAAGGCAGTAGTGATACTGTAGATCTGCAACTGTGTCACTTGGGTTATTGCAAAGGGTTTCCAACTCCACATATATTGTAGCACTTAAATTATATCAGTTATACTATTCATTGGTGCTTCACTGCTACCCAACTGAAGTTCTGCTCTTCATAAGCTAGTCAATGATCTGGGAAAAAGCCAAGTGGCATCTCTTGTGAGTGTACATACAATGCAGATAATTTATTTTGTCTTATTGAGTTACCTGGCCAAGCAAAGATGTTTAGTCTGGTGAAGGGTTGCTGTCAATCAAATTACATATATGAGTTACCCAATTGTGAAATGATGCCATGTTTGTGGATGTTAAAGAGTATGCAAATACATGGTTCTGGTTATAGTATGTTTATGAAATTCATTTCAAATATTATGTGCCATTTTAACCATATGAACACAGACATGTGAAATGTTGAATTCATGTTTTACTTATTTGTCCCTTTAAACAGTGAAATTAAATATTGTATTGAAATACAAATAAAATTAAAATGTATTGTGTCTTATTGAGTTACCTAGTAAAGCAAAGATGTTTACTTTGGCCAATAGTTGCTGACAGTCAATAACTTATTTATGACTGACCCAATAGTTTATAAATACATGTTAAACAATTAATGATAGTATGGCATTGAGCATTAGTGAGTATTTGTATGTTATGGCTTATAATTTTCAGTAATATGCAGGAGATAACAAAAGAACAATGGAGTGCATAATAAGTATTTATATTATAAACTGCCGATTACACTTAGGCAATGTATTAGCATATGGTTATACTATATTATGTTACAAAAAAATCACTGCCCATTACTGTTTGTTGTAAACTACCTTTACATGAGATAATTGACAATTGATTCTAAATGAAGTACATGTGGCAGTTAATAGGTAGGCAAGAGAAACATTTTAATGTAGATTTTAGGTGGTTTGCAGCAAGGAGTTGGTGCAAAATAGAGTATTTGTAGAAAAGGGGTGATATATTGTAGGGTGCAGTGTTAATGAGAACTTTGTTAGGGTCAATATTTTAAATTTTATTCTTGAGACTAAGGGAATCCAATGGAGTTATCGGAAGAGATGTGCAGCAGATGTGGAGCTATGGAGAAGGATCCATAAATGATCATTGAAGTGCCCTCAGTGGTAAAAGGTAAGAGGATGTGTTTGATAAGGAAACACTGAAGGGGTGGTTAGAGAGGTAGAATTGCCATGGATGGGAGGGTTTGGAGCAGTAGATGATGATCAACAGTATCAAAGACTGCAGATAGATCTACAAGGATTAAAAGGAAGAAAGGGTCTTTAGACTTCACAGTAAGGATGTGATTTTTTTTCTTGGTAATGGCAGTTTAAGTAGAGTGTTGGAGATGAAAGCCAGATTGAAATGGGTCAGAAAACAGGAAAAGTGTATGCCGCATTAGAATCATTAGGCTTGCATTGGACATTATTTCAGATTAAGTAAAAACCCTGCTTTTCCACATGCTTCGAACTCTGTACTGAAATAAATATGCTTTTAAAATCTGTTCTCCAGTAGTGCTTTGTAGTCAGTACAAAAAATATAAAAAAAATCATATGGATTCATTATAGTTAAAAATGGAAGATTTTCAAATTGTAAGTTATATAAATTATCTAGGGTTACAGCCAAAGACAGTGAGCAAATGTGTTTGAAATTTGGCAGGTAAATAGTCTCCACTGCCAGCAGGCAACTGAATCAAACAACAAGCTGATATGTTTATTTCTGTTTTCAGGTTACAGAGATATAAACCCTTAGAATAGTGTTTTTTTTTATCAGTCTATCTATCATATGTCTTTCTGTTTATAGAAAGATAAAAGCCGATCAGCACCCACTAGATTTATTTCAAATAGTAGTAGTTATTATTATTATTATTAATAATAATAATAATAATAATAACATTAAACATATTATTGATATAAATCCGGTGAGAACTAGTTTTATTTTCTGCACATTTGCTAATGCTCTGATTACCCTGGTATTTGAATATTTTTTTGGTGTACTGTATATGGAAGTAAGAATCCTTTAAACACAAAATTCTCACTCTGACACACAAAGCCCTCAATTGCATTGCTCCCCCTACATCTCAGACCTTGTCTCCAGATACTCTCCCTCCCGTCCCCTTCGCTCTGCTCATGACCTCTTCCTCTCCTCCTCTCTTGTTACCTCCTCACATTCCCGTTTACAAGATTTATTCAGACTGGCTCCCATCTTATGGAACTCTCTGCAGTGCTATCCCCTTAAACCCCATAGCATGTAAGCCTATGAGCCCAGCTGTTTGTAGTCCACCTTCATAAGAGCCGACTACAACAGTGCAACTCTCGGCAGGTCCCTCTACCAATTTGATCCCTGTAATTGTTTTTTATATACCACCTATGTTCATAGCGCTGCGGAACCTGTTAGCGCTCTACAAATACCTGATAATAATAATAATAATCCTTCTCATTACTTCAAAGAATGTAATACCCAATAAACTAGATATAAAAAAATAAATAAGTAAATGCTACCAACACTATTAATACAGGGCTACAGTTGTAATCAAAATTATTCAAACCCCATTGCAGACTTTCAGCTGTTTGCAATTAACAAATCAAACGCAATTGAAATAGTTCAACACACCAAATGCTTCAATTGGCTTCTCCAAATTCAATTGAAAATGCAACTTTTTTTTTTTTTCCAAGATAATTTTTATTAAAAAGTTTTGTTTTTATATAAGTAGTCAGATAATCATGAAACATGAATATGAACATAAGATCAGTCAATATACAGAAAAATAGATGCATACAGGTGTATATACAGTATCAAAACGTGAACATAAAATCAGTATTACTTTGTACTGTATCCAAACTTTAAACGAGTACTATAGGTATGTCACATTATCAATGGGATTCAGTAATATATCCAGTAGAGGCTTCTTCAGTCTCAGGCTTTGGTAATTTGGTAAGCAAAAGTACATATTACATCTCAAGTGGTATTATTCTTAACATTGGATAGTAAACATTTAGACATACATGAAAACCAAAATAAAATTCTACAGGATTTATTTCTCTTGCAAGGTGTATCCAGTCCACGGATTCATCCTTACTTGTGGGATATTCTCCTTCCCTACAGGAAGTGGCAAAGAGAGCACACAGCAGAGCTGTCCATATAGCTCCCCCCCTATCTCCACCCCCCAGTCATTCTCTTTGCCGCGTTAACGCACTAGGTTCTCTCTCAGGGAGGGTAAAGTGAATGTGGTGTTAGAATTGTAGTTTTATATCTTCAATCAAGAGTTTGTTATTTTCAAATGGTACAGGTTTGTACTATTTACTCTCTAGCAGAAAAGTGATGAAGATTTCTGCTGAGAGGAAAATGATTTTAGCATGTTGTAACTAAAATCCACTGCTGTTCCCACACAGGACTGAGGAGTACCAGAAAACTTCAGTTGGGGGGAACAGTTTGCAGGCTTGACTGCAATGAGGTATGTTCAGTCATTTATTTCTAGACAAGACTGAGATAATGCTAGAAGACTGACAAGATCCCCATGTGGGGAGGGTAAGCTATGATCTGAGACTTAGTATAGAATTGAATGCTTACATGACAGGGCTAAATAGGCTGGTTGACACTAATGCAGGGCAATCGATTATTTATTAAAAAATACTCATTGGAGACACCTTTTTAGGCACTTTGGAGTGTTTTACTGGAGTTATTATCCACATGGCATAAATTTAGTCACTTAGAAGTGATTTTTGTAGGCCTCACAACTCCGGAGTGGAGTGGGAGAGGCCTAATTTTGCGCCTCAGATGCGCACTTAGAATTGAGAGACTGTTTCATGCTGCTTCACATGGAGGGTCCAGCTGCTGATTGAGGGCCTAGAAGAAGCTTTATTTCCCCAAAACTGATCCCTAAGGGCAGGTAGGGCCACAGTAGTAAGCTGTGGCAAGGTGCTGTAGTTTGTTAACCGGTTGTTGGCTTTAGGCTGCTCCGGTTTGGGCATTAAGGGGTTAATTGCTCTGAAACTTGCTGTGCAATCATATTAAAGCCTTAGGTACATACTGTGAAAATTTCAAAAGGATTGGTGCATTTTTCACTGTTTTGTAAAATTGTGTGCTCTTGTTGGCTTTAGGCTGCTCCGGTTTGGGCATTAAGGGGTTAATCGTTCTGAAACTTGCTGTGCAATCTTATTAAAGCCTTAGGTACATACTGTGAAAATTTCAAAAGGATTGGTGCATTTTCACTGTTTTGTAAAATAGTGTGCCCTTTTTATTTCTTAAAGGTACAGTAACGTTTTTTTCAAATTGTGTTTTTTATTTGATTAAAGTGTTTTCCAAGCTTGCTTGTGTATGCTACTAGTCTGTTAAACATGTCTGACACTAAGGAAGATCCTTGTTCAATGTGTTTAGAAGCCATGGTGGAACCCCCTCTCAGAATGTGTCCCAATTGCACTAATATGTTTATACACTTTAAAGATCATATTGTTGCACTTAAAAAATGTGGCCCAGGATGATTCTCAGACTGAAGGTAATGAGGATAGTCCGTCTACCTCTCCCCATGTGTCACAACCAGTTACGCCCGCGCAAGCGACGCTTAGTGCCTCTAGTGCGTCTGCCCCTATTATATTGCAACAACTTGCGACAATTATGGATAATTCCCTTGCGGCCTTTCTATCCAAACTGCCAGTTTTTCCTACAAAGCGTGATAGCTCTGTTTTAAGAACAGATTATGAGCAGTCTGAAGCTTTGGTAGCCTTATCTGATGTACCCTCACAACGCTCTGAAATGGAGGTGAGGGATTTGATGTCTGAGGGAGAAATTTCCGATTCAGGAAAGGTTTCTCATCAGGCAGAGTCAGATTCATTAGCATTTAAATTTAAATTGGAACACCTCCGCGTTTTGCTCAGGGAGGTATTAGCTACTCTGGATGATTGTGACCCTATGGTGGTCCCAGAGAAGTAGTGTAAAATGGACAAGTACCTAGAGGTTCCTGTATACACTGATGCATTTCCGATCCCTGCAAGGGTTGCGGATATTGTTACTAGGGAGTGGGATAGACCAGGTGTCCCTTTTGTCCCCCCACCTATTTTTAAGAAAATGCTCCCCATAACTGACCCTAGGCGGGACTCGTGGCAGACGGTCCCTAAGGTAGAGGGGGCTGTTTCGACACTTGCTAAGCGCACAACCATACCAATTGAAGACAGTTGTGCTTTTAAAGATCCTATGGATAAAAAGTTAGAAGGTTTACTTAAGAAAATCTTTGTTCAACAAGGCTTTCTTCTCCAACCTATTGCCTGCATTGTTCCTGTAACTACTGCAGCGGCTTTCTGGTTTGAGGCGCTGGAGGAGTCGCTCCAGAAGGAGTCCTCATATGACGAAATTATGGATAGAATTAAGGCTCTAAAGCTGGCTAATTCATTTATCACAGATGCCGCTTTGCAATTAGCTAAGTTGGCGGCAAAAAATTCAGGCTTCGCCATTATGGCACGCAGAGCGCTTTGGCTCAAGTCATGGTCGGCCGATGTGTCATCAAAATCCAAATTGTTAAATATCCCTTTCAAGGGAAAGATCCTTTTCGGGCCAGAATTGAAAGAGATTATTTCAGAAATCACTGTGGAAAGTGCCATGCTCTCCCCCAGGACAAGCCTTTTAAGGCTAAAAACAAAGCTAATTTTCGTTCCTTTCGTAATTTCAGGAGCGGTCCCGCTTCAGCCTCTACAGCTGCAAAGCAAGAGGGTAACGCTTCACAGCCCAAGGCAACCTGGAAGCCTTATCAGGGCTGGAACAGGGGTAAACAGGCCAAAAAGCCTGCAGCTGCTACCAAGACAGCATGACGGGGTAGCCCCCGATCTGGAACCGGATCTAGTAGGGGGCAGACTTTCTCTCTTCGCTCAGGCCTGGGCAAGAGATGTTCTCGATCTCTGGGCTTTAGTGATTGTTACCCAGGGATATCTTCTAGAATTCAAGGACTCCCCTCCAAGGGGAAGGTTCCATATTTCTCATCTGTCTACAGACACGACAAGGAAAGAGGCGTTCTTACGCTGTGTAGATGACCTACATACAATGGGAGTGTTCCACCCAGTTCCAATTGCGGAACAAGGGCTGGGGTTTTACTCAAACCTGTTTGTAGTTCCCAAAAAAGAAGGAACTTTCAGACCAATCCTGGATCTCAAATTTCTAAACAAATTCCTCAGAGTCTCATCATTCAAGATGGAGACCATTCGGACAATCTTACCTATGATCCAGGAAGGTCAATATATGACTACCGTGGATCTAAAGGATGCGTACCTGCATATCCCAATCCACAAAGATCATCATCAGTTCCTCCGGTTCGCTTTTCTAGACAAGCATTATCAGTTTGTGGCTCTTCCATTCGGTTTAGCCACTGCTCCCAGAATTTTCACAAAGGTGCTAGGGTCCCTTCTGGCGGTTCTAAGACCGCGGGGCATAGCAGTGGCGCCTTATTTGGACGACATCTTAATCCAGGTGCCGTCTTTTCACAGAGCCAAGGCTCACACAGAGATTGTATTGGCCTTTCTAAGGTCTCACGGGTGGAAGGTGAACATCAAAAAGAGTTCCCTGTCCCCACTCACAAGGGTTCCCTTCCTAGGAACACCAATAGATTCGGTAGAAATGAAAATATTTCTGACAGAGGTCAGAAAGTTGAAACTTTTAACTACTTGCCGAGTTCTTCATTCCATTCCTTGGCCATCTGTAGCTCAAACTGAGTGTGATATTCAACGCGCTTCAGGCATGGCCTCACCTAGCTGCGGCCAAATTCATAAGATTTCAGTCGGACAACATTACGACTGTAGCTTACATCAATCATCGGGGGGAACAAAGAGTTCTCTAGCGATGAGGGAAGTAACCAAAATAATCAGGTGGGCAGAGGCCCACTCCTGCCATCTCTCAGCAATTCACTTCCCAGGTGTAGACAACTGGGAGGCGGATTTTCTAAGTTGTCAGACTTTTCACCCGGGGGAGTGGGAACTCCACCCGGAAGTATTTGCCCAGCTGACTATGGGGCATTCCAGAGTTGGACCTGATGGCGTCCCGTCAGAACACCAAGCTTCCTCTCTACGGATCCAAGGCGGCATTGATAGATGCTCTAGTAGTGCCTTGGTCCTTCAATCTGGCTTATGTTTTCCCACCGTTTCCTCTTCTCCCTCGTCTGATCGCCAGAATCAAGCAGGAGAAGGCGTCAGTGATTTTGATAGCGCCTGCGTGGCCACGCAGGACTTGATATGCAGACCTAGTGGACATGTCATCTGTCCCACCATGGACACTGCCAATGAGGCAGGACCTTCTAATACAGGGTCCGTTCAAGCATCCAAATCTAGTTTCACTACTGACTGCTTGGAGATTGAACGCTTAATTCTTTCAAAGCGTGGTTTTTTCTGAGGCAGTTTTAGATACTCTGATCCAGGCTAGAAAGCCTGTCACCAGGAAAGTCTACCATTAGATATGGTGGAAATATCTTTGTTGGTGTGAATCCAAGGGTCACTCATTGAGTAAGATTAGGATTCCCAGGATATTGTCTTTTCTCCAAGATGGTTTGGAGAAAGGATTGTCGGCTAGTTCTTTAAAGGGACAGATATCTGCTCTGTCTATCCTTTTGCTCAAGCGTCTGGCAGAGGTACCGGACGTTCAAGCGTTTGCACAGGCTTTAGTCAGAATCAAGCCTGTCTATAAACCTGTGGCTCCGCCATGGAGTTTAAATCTAGTTCTTTCAGTTCTTCAAGGGGTTCCGTTTGAACCTTTACATTCCATAGATATTAAGTTGTTATCTTGGAAAGTTTTGTTTTTGGTAGCTATCTCTTCTGCTCGAAGAGTCTCAGAATTATCTGCCTTACAGTGTGATTCACCTTATCTGGTGTTCCACGCAGATAAGGTAGTTTTGCGTACCAAACCTGGTTTTCTTCCTAAAGTTGTTTCTAACAAGAATATTAACCAGGAAATAGTTGTTCCTTCTCTGTGTCCTAACCCATCTTCGAAGAAGGACCGTCTTTTGCATAATCTTGATGTAGTTCATGCTTTAAAGTTCTATTTACAAGCAACTAAGGATTTCAGACAAACATCTTCTTTGTTTGTTATCTATTCTGGTAAAAGGAGAGGTCAGAAAGCGACTGCTACCTCTCTTTCCTTTTGGCTGAAAAGCATCATCCGTTTGGCCTATGAGACTGCTGGTCAGCAGCTTCCTGAAAGAATTACTGCTCATTCTACCAGAGCAGTGGCTTCCACATGGGTTTTCAAAAATGAGGCTTCTGTGGAACAGATTTGTAAGGCAGCGACTTGGTCTTCACTGCATACTTTTGCCAAATTTTATAAATTTGATACTTTTGCTTCTTCGGGGGCTATTTTTGGGAGAAAGCTTTTGCAAGCAGTGGTGCCTTCCGTTTAAGGTACCTGTCTTGTTCCCTCCCTTCATCCGTGTCCTAAAGCTTTGATATTGGTATCCCACAAGTAAGAATGAATCTGTGCACTGGATACACCTTGCAAGAGAAAACAGAATTTATGCTTACCTGATAAATTACTTTCTCTTGCGGTGTATCCAGTCCACGGCCCGCCCTGGCAATTAAGTCAGGTAAAAAAAAAAAAAAAAATTTGTTTAACCTTTGGTCGAATGACTGGGGGGTGGAGCTAGGGGGGGGAGCTATATGGACAGCTCTGCTGTGTGCTCTCTTTGCCACTTCCTGTAGGGAAGGAGAATATCCCACAAGTAAGAATGAATCCGTGGACTGGATGCACCGCAAGAGAAAGTAATTTATCAGGTAAGCATAAATTCTGTTTTTCCTCTGCTTACGAGGTAAGCTCAAAGGTGTAAGGAAGTGGGGTAGGGGTTCCTAGGAATGTTTAATACCGTAGCTCAGTAGAAATTCTGATGGTGTAAGGGGGAGGGGAAAGAGGGGGGTGGGGGGCGGAGCTGAAAGATATAATTTTAAGGCTGGGTTGGCAAAGAGTATATATAACATTGTAAGGAGAAATAAGAGCTATGCATGAAGTTGTAACCCCATAAGGTACTCAGATGTATCACCCCTCTAGGATTTTGTCGCCACTAAACCAATATGTGAAAGGGATGTAAGTTGTATCTCCCCTCAGGGATTGCTGTCACCACTGGTCAAAGACGGAGAAGGGGTATTGGGTATGACCCACTCTGACTCACAGAGTGGGAAAAGGTGAGGGGAGATACCTTTCCCATCCCTTTTAATATCATTTTTCTTAAGGTGTTGACGAAATATAAACATTCAATATATTGCAGAATCCAAACATATCATGTAACCAAATGTATAAATGATATAAAAATAACATAACTATGTCAAGACATGGTACTCTGTAGGAAATATTGCTGAGGTACGTAATTTGCTAACTTATAAAAATGTTTCAGACCATAACCGTCTGCTCAAAGACAAGTCTCATCTGGAGTCGCAAAGGTCTCATAGAGGGACTATAGGAGCTATGATAGTGGTCAATATATAAAAATGCATTCTAGGGTAAGTAGAAATTACTACATTATAGGGGTTTCTCGCTAAAAATAGAGTTAAGATCTAGGCTGCGCCATCTCGGCCGCTGATGGCACAGCAAGATCATATGCACTTTTAGGAATCATAGCATAAATAATATAGCCCCATCAGACACACCATAAGCATATAAATATACTACATTCTGCACCCTGTAAACAGACGTGTTGTGTTCCAATAAATAAAATATATGAGCCACTGCAATCCTATTAATATAAATGGCAGCAATTAAGGCTATGGGACATAAAGTTGGGCTATTATCCTCATAAACTAGGTAACCTTATGAATAAAGAAAAGTAGTGGGTACCTTTAGGTATCATTAATTGGTGATGGGGCATGTCTATATAAACATAGGGTGACAAATAGCAATTAGAAGGTAGTCTCCAAGAAATAAGTAACGTTCATGTAATTGGAACATATATAAACCTAAGGCAGTGAACCCAAAACAAAGGGCAATATGTAATAGTGGGTTCTATATCTCCATTGCACTTGACACTCTCACTCTGCCCCAACCTTGCAAAGCCCCACGTCATCAGCTCCAGCCCTCGCACTCCCTACAAACACGCCACCTACAAAAATGCTCCCGCACTGCTGAACGTGCCTGGAGGAAATCCCGCTCTGAACCTGATTTAATGCACTATAAGTTCATTCTTTACTCTTACACCTCTGCCATTCGCTTAGCTAAGCAAACCTACTTCTCTTCTCTTATATCCACTAACTCTTCAAACCCTAAAAGACTCTTCTCCAACTCTCTCCTCTACCCACCTGCACCCCCCCCCATCTGCATTCAGTGCTCAATACCTTGCTGACTATTTTTTTCAATAAAACACTTGCCATCCAAAGAAACATCCCAACACAAACCTGCAATCTCCCAACTCCGCTCCCAGTCACCCCCTCTGCCACTCTCTGCACCCTCCTCCCAACCACTGAGAGTGAAGTGGCTTCCCTTTTGTCTTCCTCACACCTCACTACCTGCCCACTTGACCCTATTCCTTCACATATAATTCCTCCTCTGTCTCCCACCCTCACTCCGGCTCTTACTCACATATTCAACCTATCCCTTTCTACCGGCTCATTCCTTGCCTCCTTCTAACATGCAAAGGTCACCCCCATCCTCAAAAAACTCTCCCTTGACCCTAACTCCCCTGCAAACTACCGCCCCATATCACTGCTCCCGCTAGCTTCAAAATTCCTTGAAAAACTACTTTTCAATCGCCTAACCCACTTCCTATCCTCCAACTCATTGCTCGACCCCCTGCAATCTGGCTGCCGTTCCCAACACTCAAATGAGACTGCCTTCACCAAGGTTACTAACGATCTCCTTTCTGCTTAAAACAAAGGCTACTACTCTATACTCATCTTACTTGACCTCTCTGCTGCCTTTGACACTGTTGACCATCCCCTTCTCCTACGGACTCTCAGCTCTCTTGGTCTCTGTGACACAGCCCTCTCCTGGATTCACTCTTATCTCTCTAACAGATCCTTCTCCATCTCTTTTGCTGGTGACTCCTCCTCTCTATTGCCTCTGTCTGTTGGAGTACCTCAAGGTTCGGTCCTGGGTCCTCTACTCTTCTCTATTTACACTTCTTCACTGCGTAAACTTATCAACATCTATGGCTTCAGCTATCACCTCTATGCTGATGATACCCAGATCTATCTTTCCACTCCTGCACTCTCTCCTTCTGTCAATTCTCACATCAGTGACTGCTTATCTGGCATTTCCTCCTGGATGGCCTCTCACCACCTAAAAATAAACATGTCCAAGACCGAACTACTTCTAATCCCCCCCTCTAACTCTACTCCAGTTTCTAATTTTTCTATCACTGTTGGCGGCACCACTATCTCCCCATCACTCCAAGTCTGCTGCCTCGGAGTCACGCTTGACTCAAATCTGTCCTTCATTCCCCACATCCAACTGCTCTCTTCATCCTGCCACAACCACCTACGCAATATCTCCAAAATTCGTCCTTTTCTGAGTGCTGAAACTACTAAACAGCTAATCCACTCCCTGGTAATTTCCCGACTTGACTACTGTAACAACTTACTAACTGGCCTCCCTCTCTCCCGTCTCTCTCCCCTCCAATCCACCCTAAACACATCTGCCAGGCTAATCCACCTCTCTCAACGCTCTGTTTCTGCTGCACCTCTCTGTGAGTCCCTTCACTGGCTCCCCATTCTCAACAGAGTTAAATTCAAAATTTTCACCCTGACCTACAAAGCCCTCACCAATGCTGCCCCACCCTACCTGTCCTCACTCATCAACAAATACACTCCTGCCCGCCCCCTAAGATCCAACAATGACCTGCTTCTTGCGTCCTCTACCATCACCTCCTCTCATGCTAGACTACAGGACTTCTCTTGTGTGGCACCCACCCTCTGGAACTCACTTCCTCAAGCTGTCAGACTTGCCCCTAACCTCTCCTCCTTTAAACATTACCTAAAGACCTTTCTGTTCAGGGAAGCTTATCACCCGACTTAACAAACTAACTTCACTTAACTAACAGTTGCCTTCCATCTCCTCACTAATATCCTTCTTACCTTTGCAGTTCCCACCTCCTATTTCCCATCCTCCTACCCATTTAGATTGTAAGTTCCCACGGGAATAAGGCCCTCAATTCCCCCTGTATTTGTCTAAAAAATGTTGTCTTATCGTATTGTTTCTCCATTGTACTGTTATCCTTGTACCCATGGGCAGCGCTGCTGAATCTGTTGGCCCTTATAAATAAAGAATAATAATAATAATAACTTGAAAATACATGATAAATAACAACAACAGCATTTGTATGTAGGTATCAGCCCTCATTGACATATTATATATTAACAAAAGATATACAAGAATATATATCTATCAAGCTATTTTATATAAACCAACATATATAGCTAGTAGGTTAGAGCAGGATCAACTGGTAGGATATCTTTGGGACTAAAGACTTGTGTCAAGATTGGGTTCCGGAGCAAGTCCATCATACTATCCAGCACTAAACATTTTATGAAAGGGTAGTATCAAGTACTCAACAGGGTTATTCAAATAATTGGACCGGAAAGAGGGGTAAAGTTCAGGCAGGGTTTTAACTGATTTCAGATTTACAGGATGTATTCTCTTAGTTTTTAATATGGAAAGTAACAATCATACGAATAGAACGTAACAACCAGATCAAAGTTACCAAGAAGGAAGTATGTCCCTAATCTTCAGAGTAATGTTTAGGGGCATATCAGGCCATTTTAAACTTCATCCAATGCCAGTTCTAGAACTCTCCAGTAGCAATAAGGCTCGCTCAGAGTTAATCCGATCAGAAGCATAAAGATTTCTAACCTTTATCTCTTTCTCCCACCACAGGCCAGGTGAGGGCTGCTCCAGGATTAATGCCGATAATGCATTATCGCAAGTGTCTCCAAGCATATATGGATCCCTTTCTAGGGTGTATGAAGTATCCTGCGGTAGGTCTTTCGGCAAATCAAGTATCGCTACCGGCATAATAGCTCTGTGACAGACCAATGGCCGAGCATGAAGCAGACTCATTCCCAGTGAACTTTGTTCCCGTTTCTGCAGGCACTCCTCCAAGAGGTGGGTCGGGTCCTTAATTGTAGGGTTCCGGATGTCCGTGAGTGGGCGTATCTAGCAAATTAACCCCAGTGCTTGTTATTCCTTCCCCCTGCATAGACCACATAGTTGATTTTTGGCTTGGCAACATCTCTGCTATAGCATTCAGCAGTTGTAACTCCATACGCTGAAGTGAAGTCTCTAGGATAGATAGAACCCTTTGTTTCCAGTCATCTTCAGCTGCCATTTTCCCACCCCATGGTCTGTAATCGTGGCCATCTTTAAAAGCTGGAATCCAGAGTATATGCTCTGCTAAGGCTATTATTTTTAATCAATAGCACCTATGAGGGATATATCTTATTGGGGTCTTTAGTAGGGCTCCTGGTCATTAGTGTAAACTATCAATTTACCCCTAAAATTGATGTTATGCTCTGGAGCTCATGCAGTGTACATCCGATCACTTAGGTGGCTGACTCCGCCCCCCTGAAAATGCAACTTTTAATGAATTCTGCAGTCTCAAAATGATTCCACCCCTTCATGTCAAGAATCTTTAGTACTCAGCAGAGCACCTTATTGCTGGCATGGCCTGCTGCAAACAGGATTCATAGCCAGACCAGCTTGTGGCAGCATTCCTGAGGAATCTTAGCCCATTCCTCGTTAGCAATGGCCTCCAGTTCAGTAATATTTTTGGACTTGCGTGTTCCAACCATCTACTTCAAAGTCCACCAGAGATTTTCTATGGTGTTCAAGTCAGGTGACTGATGACCACTGTAGAATCTTCCAGGACCTTTTCTGCAACCAAGCCTTGATGGAATTTGAGGTATGCTTGGGATCATTGTCCTGTTAAAAGGTCCAATTACACCCAAGCTTCAGCTTCCTCACAGACGACATGACGTTTTCTCCTAGTATTTCCTGATACAATGAATCCATCTTGCCTTCCACACGCTGCAGGTTTCCAGTGCCAGAGGATGCAAAGCAGCCCCAGAGCATCACCAAGACACCACCATGCTTAACTGTAGGCAGAGTGTTCTTTTCAGCGTATGCTTCTTTATTCTTCCTCCAGTCATACTGCTGATCCATCGGGCCAGAAAGTTCCAGTTTTGTTTTATAGCTCCACAGAACAGAATCTCAAATCTTCTGTGGCTTATTTATAAGATTTTGAGCATATTTGACTTTTCTCCAACCAGGATCTACTACTACACGGATGACTGTCATATTCTTAATTTGATGAACTATTGCACAAACAATGAACTAACATTTATTTATTTATCGGTAGAATTCCCCATTTAACCCGTTCGTAACATTCACTGTATATTACCATTGCTATTTGCCACCACTATTGTTTTTAAGTGTTCTTAGATTTTATAGTCATGGATTCATGCGCATTTTTGTATTAATAAATGTTATATACCTTTATATAATTCTAATAAGATTATATATTCTTAGATATTTTTGAGTACATCCACTTCATATTTCAGTGATGATATTTTAGTATATAATTTTTAATATTCATTTTTACACCGTTTTAATATTACTTCAGTCCTTGCCTATGCTTTAATAGGCGCTTCTTTAGTACATATTTGTATTTGTCTTTTTCTTTTGGGTAGCTAGGAACCCATTCTCTCTAGGAGCTATAGGACTACGTTTAGCGCTGTTAGATATATGTTTTTGTTCACACCAATGAAGACAATGAACACAATGGGGCTGATTTATCATCAATCAGTCCAACATGATCCGCTTAGCGGATCATGTCCGACAGACATCGATGAATGCCGACAGCTTACGCTGTAGGCATTTATCTTTGCACAAGCAGTTATTGTGAACTGCTTGTGCAATGCCGCCCCCTGCAGATTCGTGGCCAATCAGCTGCTAGCAGGGGATGTCAATCAGCCCGATCGTATAGGATCGGTCGTATTGATGGCCGCAGCCTCAGAGCAGGCGGACTAGTTATGGAGCAGCGGTCTTAAGACTGCTGCTTCATAACTGCTGTTTCCGGCGAGCCTTAAGGCTCGCACTGAAATAGGGGCATCAAGCTCCATTTGGAGCTTGAAAATTCGGCCCCTAACAGTGTACTGAAGATAACTAATTCTTCATGTGCACTAACATGACACTGCGTTAGACCTACAGTGTACAACCCCAAGTGTGCTACATATATTTTTCATTCTAATGTTCTTCACATAGAAAAAGGTTATTTTTATTTTTAAATATATATATTCTTCGTACTAAGTTAGGTTTCCTTCCTAAGGTTGTTTCTAAAAGAAATATTAATCAGAAAATTGTTGTTCCCTCTCTGTGTCCTAATCCTTCTTCTTCCAAAGAACATTTGTTACCCAATTTGGATGTTGTACGTGCTCTTAAATTCTACTTACAGGCGACTAAGGATTTTCACCAGTCCTCTGCCCTCTTTGTCTGTTTCTCTGGGAAACGTAAAGGTCAGAAATCTACTGCTACTACTCTTTCTTTTTGATTACAAAGTAAAATTTGTTTGGCTTATGAGACTGCTGGACAGCAGTCTCTAGAGAGAATTATGACTCATTCCACAAGAGCTGTTTCCTCTTCTTGAGCTTTCAGAAATTAAGCTTCTGTGGAACAAATTTGCAAGCCTGCAACTTGGTCTTCTCTACATATGTTTTCCAAATTTTCCTAATTTGATACTTTTTCAGGCTGAGGCTTCTTTTGGGAGAAAGGTTCTTCAAGCAGTGGTGCCTTCTATTTAGGACTGCCTGTCTTGTCCCTCCCTATTTATCCGTGTCCTCTAGTTTGGGTATTGGTTCCCAACAGTAATTACTCAAGCCGTGGACTCACCATATCATAGGAAAGAAAAAGAAAATTTATGCTTACCTGATAAATGTATTTATTTCCGGATATGTTGAGTCCACGGCCCCACCCTTTATTTTAAGACAGTTGTTCATTTGACTATAACCTCAGGCATCTCTACACCTTGTGTTACTCCTTTTTCTCCATTTCCCTTTGGTCGAATGACTGGGGTTGTGGGTAAGAAAGTGATACTTAGCAGTTTAACTGTGGTGCTCTTTGCCTCCACCTGCTGGCCAGGAGTGATATTCCCAACAGTAATTACTCAAGCCGTGGACTCACCATATCTGGAAAGAACGAAATGTATCGGTAAGCATACATTTTGTTTTTTCACAAGGTGAATAAGCTACCTTCCTGACTATTGAACATCTCTGGCACCCAGATAATCCTCCATGAGTTGGGTGAAGCCCACAACTGTTTTTAGGATGCTGTCAGGGTGCCAGGAATCAGACTGAGCCGAGAAGTGCAAAAATAAACACACCTTTATTAATAGCAAAAAATAATAAAAAGTCCACAAGTCAAATAACAAGCCAGGAGTCAAAACCAGAGTTGGTAGTCAGACGAGCAGAGTCAGGAGCCAAAGCGAATAGTCAGACGAGCCGGAATCAGGAACAAGTAAAACAGCAGAGTCAGGAACAAGCCAGGGATCGGGAACCAGGAAGGACGTCAGGCAGCCAGGTAATACACAGGAACTCTCACAAACAGGTCTGAGACAACTCAAAGGCAAAGCATACTGAACAGAGGCCCTTTAAATAATAAGTGAAGACATCACAGTTCTGAGACTGCATCCTGTCTCACACGGATGATGCACACCAGTCTGGCCATAAAAGGAAGTGCAGGAAATGAGCAGCATCCCCCACAATGAACCATAGTCAGCAAGAGAGGTAAGTAAAATGGCTGCCAGCAGCACATGGCAAGCAAACAGGGAAAAAACCCTGATAGTACCCTCCCCTCAACGACCCCTCCCCCGCAGGAGGACAAAGGCTTATTGGGGAAACGGCATGGAAGGCACGGAGGAGGGCGGGAGCATGAACATCAGAGGAGGGAACCCATGAACGCTCCTCCGGACCGTAGCCCCTCCAGTGAACCAAATACTGTACACAGCCCCTTGAAGTGTGCAAAAGTTTAGTTTGAAGATTCTCAGGAACAAAACACTTACTACTAGGTTTCTCAGGAGGTGCATTGGTTTGTGCAGCCAGGATCCTTTCCCACCAAGGGAGAAGTCAAATTAGTATATATGGTAGCCAAAATATGGTCATGAGGTATAACTGGAGTAGGTACAGACTCCTCCTTGGACAGAGGGGAAAATTGTCGAGAGAGGGCATCAGCCCTAACATTCTTACTACCAGGCAGGTAGGAGACCACATAATTAAACCGAGACAAAAATAGCGCCCATCTGGCCTGTCGGGGCGACAAACGTTTTGCTTCAGATAGATAAGTTAAATTCTAGTGGTCATAAGAATGAGCACTGGCATGCTAGTACCCTCGAGAAGATGCCTCCATTCCTTGAGTGCCAATATTATGGCCAGTAATTCCCTGTCACCAATTTCATAATTGCACTCTGCTGGAGACAATTTCTTAGAGAAGAAAACACATGGCTGCAAGGAACTGTCAGGCGTAGGACGTTGAGACAAGAGGGCACCTACTCCAGTCTCAGACACATCAACCTCAAGAACGAAAGGCAGGCCAGGGTTAGGATGAGCCAGAACTGGAGCGGCAGCAAAGGCACTATCAAAGGCCTTAATGGCAGTAGGTGACCAATGGAGTGGATCATCTCTTTACGGGTCATGTCTGTGATAGGTTTGACCAAGGAAGAAACGTTTTTAATAAACTTCCTATAGTTATTGGCGAACCCCAAAAAACCTTGAATAGACCGAAGACCAACTGGGCGAGGCCACTGCAGAACTGCAGATAACTTCTCAGGATCCATGGAGAACCCTGCAACGGAGATAACATAACCTAGGAAGGTTACTTGAGTCTGATGGAACTCACATTTCTCGAGTTTACAAAACAGGCCGTTCTCACGTAGTCTCTGAAGAACCCGTGTAACATCAGAATGATGAGCCTCAAGTGTGGGTGAGTGTATGAGGATGTCGTCTAAGTACACCACAACACACTGTTGCAACATATCTCATAAGACATTATTAATAAATTCCTGAAAAACAGCAGGAGCATTACATAGGCCAAAGGGCATTACAAGATGCTCATAATGCCCGCTCCTGGTGTTAAATGCTGTTTTCCATTCATGGCCCTCCTTGATCCTAATGAGATTGTACGCTCCTCTCAAATCAAGTTTAGTAAAGACCGTAGCTCCCTTGAAGTGGTCAAAGAGTTCTGTAATGAGCGGAATAGGGTAAGAATTCTTAATGGTAAGACGATTAAGACCCCTATAATCGATGCATGGTCTTAACTCGCCACCCTTTTTCTTCACAAAGAAGAAGCCAGCCCCTGCAGGAGAGCAGGATTTGCGGATGATCCCCCGCGACAGAGCATCGGCAACATACTCCTCCATAGCACAATTCTCTGCAACAGACAGAGGGTACACCCGGCCAGAGGAGGAATGGCTCCGGGTTGCAGGTCTATGGCACAATCATAAGACCGGTGAGGAGGCAACGTACTGGCACACACCTTGTCAAAAACGTCTAGGAATTCTCGGTACTCCTCTGGCAATTGAGATACTGAAGAAGTGCACAAGACTTTAACTGGTATCCGAAGACAAGTGGAAATACATTGCGGGGACCACCACAAAATTTCGGACCTGCGCCAGTCGAGACTGGGATTGTGCTTTTGGAGCCAGGGATAACCCAGAACAACCGGAAAATGCGGAGAGTTTATCACCTGGAACTGGAGGTTTTCAAAATGGTGAGCCCCAACAGCCATGGACAACGGAGCAGTTTCGTGTGTTACGAGTGCAGGCTAAACAGGATGGGTCTGCCATCAATGGCCTTAATAGCAAGCGGAATGGACCGAGGCAAAACAGGAATGGAGTGCTTTGATACAAAAGCACAGTCAACAAAATAGCCCGCAGCTCCGGAGTCAACAAGAGCCTGAGTGACTATGGAGGAATCCACCCAGGAATGGACAACCATGACCAAAGGTTTCTCCTTAAGCAGTTCCGGGGATGAGGATAAACCACCCAAGGTCTGCCCCCGACAGGGACAGGACCTTAGGTGTGAGCATTTCCCAGCTGTGTAGGACAAGACTTCAAAAGGTGGCCCTGTAACAATAGAGGCAGAGCCCCTCCCTCCTCCTAAAGGCCCTCTCTGCCGCGGAGAGATGCTTAAATCCCAACTGCATCGGCTCAGCAGTACCTGGTGACTCGGGACCAGGTGGCATGGGAGGAGAGGGAGGCATGGGTAGGAATGAACAAGCAGGAGGGCCTCTCTCTAAATCTGATGTCAATTAGGATCAAAAAAGACACCAATGCCTCGAGATCCTCTGATAAATCTCTGGCAGCAACTTCATCTTTAATCGCATCAGAGAGCCCATGAAAGAAGGTGGCAATAAGGGCTTCATTGTTCCAACCTACCTCTGCGGCAAGCGTACGGAACTCAATAGCATACTGAGCATCAGATCTTATACCTTGCTGAATGGACATGAGTCGTTTAGCAGCAGAGGAGGAGCGAGCCGGAACATCAAATACCCTTCGAAAGGAGGCCATAAATTCAGGGTAATTTGAAATCACAGGTCTCCCACAAGGGATTAGCCCAGGCAAGAACTGTGTCAGAGAGTAACGAGATGAGAAATCTCACCTTAGCTCTGTCAGAGGGAAACGCCTGAGGTAACATCTCAAAGTAAATGCCCACCTGGTTCAAAAACCCTCTGCACTGAATAGGATCACCTTCATATCGCTGAGGTAGAGATGCAGAACCGGACATGCTCCTGGTAGGCATAGGTGCAGCAGCGGAAACAGGAGCAGCCATAACTTGCGGGACACTTTGGTCCAAATGTGTAGTGCGAGTCAGCAGGGTTTGCAGGGCTAGTGCAAATTGATCCAAGCGGTGATCCTGTACATCCATCCTGGAAATGATGGCAGGTAAAGGTGGATTATTAGCAACATCAGGATTCATGGCCTTTGCGTAATGTCAGGGTGCCAGGAATCAGACTGAGACAAGAAGTGCAAAAAACTAAATTTATGCTTACCTGATAAATTTATTTCTCTTGTGGTGTATCCAGTCCACGGATTCATCCATTACTTGTGGGATATTCTCCTTCCCAACAGGAAGCTGCAAGAGGATCACCCACAGCAGAGCTGTCTATATAGCTCCTCCCCTAACTGCCACCTCCAGTCATTCGACCGAAGACAAGCAAGAGAAAGGAGAAACTATAGGGTGCAGTGGTGACTGTAGTTTAAAAATAAAAAACACCTGCCTTAAAATGACAGGGCGGGCCGTGGACTGGATACACCACAAGAGAAATAAATTTATCAGGTAAGCATAAATTTTGTTTTCTCTTGTAAGGTGTATCCATTCCACGGATTCATCCATTACTTGTGGGATACCAATACCAAAGCTATAGGACACGGATGAAGGGAGGGACAAGGCAGGCGCTTAAACGGAAGGCACCACTGCCTGTAAAACCTTTCTCCAAAAAATAGCCTCCGAAGAAGCAAAAGTATCAAATTTGTAGAATTTAGAAAAAGTAAGAAGCGAAGACCAAGTCGCCGCCTTACAAATCTGTTCAACAGAAGCCTCATTTTTAACAGCCCATGTGGAAGCCACCGCTCTAGTGGAATAAGCTGTAATTCTTTCAGGAGGCTGCTGGCCAGCAGTCTCATAAGCTAAGCGGATTATACTTCTTACCCAAAAGGAAAGAGAAGTTGCTGAAGCCTTTTGGCCTTTCCTCTGTCCAGAGTAGACAACAAACAATGCAGATGTTTGACGAAAATCTTTAGTACCTTGTAAATAAAACTTTAAAGCACGAACCACGTCAAGATTGTGTAATAGACGTTCCTTCTTTGAAGAAGGATTAGGACACAGTGACGGAACAACAATCTCCTGATTTATATTCTTATTAGATACCACCTTAGGAAGAAACCCAGGTTTGGTAAGCAAAACTACCTTATCTGCATGGAAGATCAGATAAGGGGAATCACACTGCAAGGCAGATAACTCTGAAACTCTTCGAGCCGAAGAGATAGCTACCAAAAACAGAACTTTCCAGGATAAAAGCTTGATATCTATGGAATGCAGAGGTTCAAACGGAACCCCTTGAAGAACTTTAAGAACTAAATTTAAACTCCATGACGGAGCAACAGGTTTAAACACAGGCTTGATTCTAACTAAAGCCTGACAAAACGCCTGAACGTCTGGAACATCCGCCAGATGCTTGTGCAAAAGAATAGACAGAGCAGAAATCTGTCCCTTTAAGTAACTAGCTGACAATCCCTTCTCCAATCCTTCTTGGAGAAAAGATAATATCCTGGGAATCCTGACTTTACTCCATGAATAACCCATGGATTCACACCAATTAAGATATTTACACCATATCTTCTGATAGATTTTCCTGGTGACAGGCTTTCGAGCCTGAATTACGGTATCAATGACCGATTCTGAGAAACCACGTTTTGATAAAATCAAGTGTTCAATCTCCAAGCAGTCAGACGCAGAGAAATTAGATTTGGATGGTTGAAAGGACCCTGAAGTAGAAGGTCCTGCCTCAGCGGTAGAGTCCATGGTGGAAGGGATGACATGTCCACCAGATCTGCATACCAAGTGCTGCGTGGCCATGCAGGTGCTATCAAAATCACCGAAGCTCTCTCCTGCTTGATCTTGGCAATCAGACGAGGGAGCAGAGGAAACGGTGGAAACACATAAGCCAGGTTGAAAGACAAAGGCGCTGCTAGAGCATCTATCAGTGCTGCCTTGGGATCCCTGGACCTGGATCCATAACAAGGAAGCTTGGCGTTCTGACGAGACGCCATGAGATCCAGTTCTGGTTTGCCCCAAAGTTGAATCAACTGTGCAAACACCTCCGGATGGAGTTCCCACTCCCCCGGATGAAAAGTCTGTCGACTTAGAAAATCCGCCTCCCAGTTCTCTACTCCTGGGATATGGATAGCTGATAGATGGCAAGAGTGAACCTCTGCCCATAGAATTATTTTTGAAACCTCCAACATTGCTAGGGAACTCCTTGTTCCTCCTTGATGGTTGATGTAGGCTACAGTCGTGATGTTTTTCCGACTGAAATCTGATGAACCTGACCGCAGCTAGCTGAGGCCAAGCCTTAAGAGCATTGAATATCACTCTTAGTTCCAGAATGTTTATCGGAAGGAGTGTCTCCTCCTGAATCCACAAGCCCTGAGCCTTCAGGGAGTTCCAGACTGCACACCAACCCAGAAGGCTGGCATCTGTCGTTACTATTGTCCAATCTGGCCTGCAGAAGGTCATACCCTTGGACAGATGGACCTGAGATATCCACCAGATAAGAGAATCCCTGGTCTCTTGATCCAGATTTAGTAGAGGGGACAAATCTGTGTAATCCCCATTCCACTGACTGAGCATGCAGAGTTGCAGCAGTCTGAGATGTAGGCGGGCAAACGGCACTATGTCCATTGCCGCTACCATTAAGCCAATTACTTCCATACACTGAGCCACTGAAGGGCGAGAAGTAGAATATAGAACACTGCAGGAATATAGAAGTTTTGACAACCTGGCCTCTGTCAGGTAAATCTTCATTTCTACAGAATCTATCAGAGTTCCTAGGAAGGAAACTCTTGTGAGAGGGGATAGAGAACTCTTTTCTTTGTTCACTTTCCACCCATGCGACCTCAAGAATGCCAGAACAATGTCTGTATGGGACCTGGCGATTTGAAAATTCGACGCCTGTATTAGAATGTCGTCTAGGAAAGGGGCTACTGCTATACCCTGCGGCCTTAGGACCGCTAGGAGTGACCCCAGAACCTTTGTAAAGATTGTTGGTACCGTAGCTAACCCAAAGGGAAGAGCCACAAACTGGTAATGCCTGTCTAGGATGGCGAACCTGAGAAACCGATGATGATCTCTGTGTATCGGAATGTGCAGATAAGCATCCTTTAAGTCCACGGTAGTCATATATTGACCCTCCTGGATCATAGGTAGGATGGTTAGAATAGTCTCCATCTTGAAGGATGGGACCCTGAGAAATTTGTTTAGGATCTTGGGAACCACAAACAGATTTGAATAAAAGCCTTGCCCCTGTTCCTCCTTTGGAACTGGGTGGATCACTCCCATAACTAGGAGGTCTTGAACACAATGTAAGAATGCCTCTCTCTTTATCTGGTTTGCAGATAATTGTGAGAGATGAAATCTTCCTTTTGGGGAAGAATCTTTGAAGTCCAGAAGATATCCCTGGGATACAATTTCCAACGCCCAGGGATCCTGGACATCTCTTGCCCAAGCCTGGGCGAAGAGAGAAAGTCTGCCCCCTACTAGATCCGTTACCGGATCGGGGGCTGATCTTTCATGCTGTCTTAGAGGCAGCAGCAGGTTTTTTGGCCTGCTTTCCTTTGTTCCAAGCCTGGTTAGGTCTCCAGACCGGCTTGGACTGGGCAAAATTTCCCTCTTGTTTTGTATTAGAGGAAGTTGAAGCTGCGCCACTCTTGAAGTTTCAAAAGGCACGAAAATTTGGCTGTTTGGTCCTTAATTTGTTGGACCTATCCTGAGGAAGGGCGTGACCTTTTCCTCCAGTAATATCAGAAATGATCTCCTTCAGTTCAGGCCCGAATAGGGTCTGCCCCTTGAAGGGAATGTTGAGAAGCTTAGACTTTGAAATAACGTCAGCTGACCAGGATTTAAGCCATAGCACCCTACGCGCCTGTATAGCAAAACCTGAGTTCTTAGCAGTTAGTTTGGTTAAATGAACAACGGTGTCAGAAACAAATGAATTGGCTAGCTTAAGAGCTTTATGCTTGTCAAGGATATCATCCAATGGGGTTTCTACCTGTAGAGCCTCTTCTAAAGAATCAAACCAGAAGGCCGCTGCAGCAGTGACAGGGGCAATGCATGGAAGCAAGGGGCTGGAGAATGAAACCTTGTTGAATAAAAATTTTCTTAAGGTAACCCTCTAATTTTTTGTCCATTGGATTTAAAAAAGCACAACTGTCCTCGACAGGGATAGTTGTACGCTTCGCTAGAGTAGAGACTGCTCCCTCCACCTTAGGGACCGTTTGCCACAAGTCCCGTGTAGCGGCATCTATGGGAAACATCTTTCTAAAAACAGGAGGGGGAGAGAACGGTAGACATGGTCTATCCCATTTCTTAGTAATAATTTCTGAAAACCTCTTAGGTATTGGAAAAACATCAGTGTAAACAGGCACTGCGTAGTATTTATCCAATTTACACAATTTCTCTGGGACTACAATGGCGTCACAGTCTTCCAGAGTTGCTAAAACCTCCCTGAGCAACATGCGGAGGTGTTCAAGCTTAAATTTAAATGTAGACATATCAGAATCAGGTTGAAGTGTTTTCCCTGAGTCAGAAAAATCACCCACAGATAGAAGCTCTCCTTCTTCGGCTTCTGCACATTGTGAGGGTATATCGGACATAGCTACTAAAGCGTCAGAGAGCTCTGTATTTGTTCTAGCCCCAGAGCTGTCTCGCTTTCCTTGTAACCCTGGCAGTTTGGACAATACTTCTGTAAGAGTATGATTCATAACTGCCACCATGTCTTGTAAAGTATACGCAATGGGCGCGCTAGATGTACTTGGCGCCCCTTGAGTGGGAGTTAAAGGCTCTGACACGTGGGGAGAGTTAGTCGGCATAACTTCCCCCTTGTCAATTTCCTCTGGTGATAAATCTTTTAAAGCCAGAATATGGTCTTTATAACTTATAGTAAGATCAGTGCATTTGGTACACATTCTAAGAGGGGGTTCCACAATGGCTTCTAAACATAATGAACAAGGAGTTTCCTCTATGTCAGACATGTTTAACAGACTAGTAATGAGACCAGCAAGCTTTGAAAACACTTTAATTAATGTGAAAAAGCAGAGTATAAAAAACGGTACTGTGCCTTTAAGGGAAAAAAACAAACACAAAAACTGCAAAACAGTGAAAAAAGCAGTTAACTCTAAGAATTTTTTACAGTGTATATAATAGACTAAAATAGCATTGCACCCACTTGCAAATGGATGATTAACCCCTCAGGTTCAAAAACGAAGCAAAAAAACGGTAAAAACCGTTATAACAGTCACAAGCAAACTGCCACAGCTCTACTGTGGCTCCTACCTTCCCATAAAATGACTTTTGTAGGCACAAAAACCCTTTACAGAGGTCCAATATGTCAGGGGACTCCTTCAGGGAAGCTGGATGTCTCAGAATGTAAAAACATTTAGGGGAGGAGCTATATAGACAGCTCTGCTGTGGGTGATCCTCTTGCAGCTTCCTGTTGGGAAGGAGAATATCCCACAATTAATGGATGAATCCGTGGACTGGATACACCTTACAAGAGAAATAAACACACCTTTATTAATAGCAAAAAATAATAAAAACTCCACAAGTCAAATAACAAGCCAGGAGTCAAAACCAGAGCTAGTAGTCAAACGAGCAGAGTCAGGAGCCAAAGCGAATAGTCAGACAAGCCGGAATCAGGAACAAGGAAAACAGTAGAGTCAGGAACAAACCAGGGATCAGGAACCAGGAAGGACGTCAGGTAGCCAGGTAATACACAGGAACTCTCACAAACAGGTCTGAGACAACGCAAAGGCAAAGCATACTGAACAGAGGCCCTTTAAATAATAAGTGATGACATCACAATTCTGAGACTGCATCCTGTCTCACACAGATGATGCACACCAGTCTGGCCATAAAAGGAAGTGCAGGAAATGAGCAGCATCCCCCACAATGCACCATAGTCAGCAAGAGAGTTAAGTAAAATGGCTGCCAGCAGCACATGGCAAACAGACAGGGAAAGAACCCTGACAGATGCATTGGGATAAAGATTATTCTTGGTGTCAGGTTGGCATATATAAAAAATATAGCCTCTGGTACTTTAATGTGGTTAGCTTTGTGGAGGATTCCCATATCTCTCAGTATATATGGACACCACTGGTGCATACCATAACAAATATACTAGTGTTAAGAAATGGTGGCAGGTTGTTCAAATTATTTTGCACATGCTTTTCATTTTTTTTATCTTCAGAGTAACATTGAAATGGAGTTTTTACTCATAGGGAATCAGTAAAAAAGAACTGATCAATGCAATATCTGGATTCAAGAAACTATTAACTCACAGTCACCAAGATTACAAGTTGTGCACTAAACCCGGTGCGTAAATAACGCCAAAAATTTAGCGCAACTGCACTTTCTATAGCGCTGCCATTACAAGTTACAGAAAAACCTTCTTTTGTTGTGAAATATGGTGCGTTAAGCTCCATACTGCACAAAAGCCAAAGCCTGACTTGACGTGCTCGTGAAAGTTTTCCCCATAGACATCAATGGAGAGAAACTGTTAGAAAAAACAAACACCTGCGATCGCTGAATGATGATCGCTATTACACATTCCCCATTGATATCTATGGAGAAAAGAACGTTATGTAAAAACCTAACACCCAAACATAAAACACTAGTCTAAATACCCCTAATCTTCCGCCCCCCAACATCGTCGACACTAAATAAAGTGATTAACCCCTAAACCGCCGCCCCTGCATTGCCAACACCTAAATAAACCTATTAACCCCTAAACCGCAGGCCCCCACATTGCAACTACTAAACTAAACCTATTAACCTCTAAACCGCCAGCCCCCCACATCGCAACACACTAAATTAAATTATTAAACCCTAAACCTAACACCCCCTACCTTTAAAATAAAGTTACAATATAACTATCTGAAAATAAATAAAAACTTACCTGTGAAATAAAAAAAAGCTTGAACTATAAATAAACCTAACATAACTATTTTAAAAAAGTAAAATAAACAAAAAATAACAAAACTAAGTTACAAAATTAAAAAACCCTAACACTAAGAAAAAAAATATTACAAAAGAAAAACAAACACTAAAATTATGAAAAATAAAAAAAATCTAAGATTACAAAAAATAATAAACAAAATTATGCAAAATAATAAAAATTAAACCTAATCTAATACCCCTATAAAAACAAAAAGTCACCCCAAAATAAAAACACCCCCTAATCTAACAATAAACTACCAATAGCTCTTAAAAGGGCCTTTTGTAGGGCATTGCCCTGAAGCAATCAGCTCTTTTACCTAAAAAAATTACAAAGTATCCCCTAAAGTAAACCCCCCCACTAAAGTAAACCAACCCCCAAAATAAAAAAACCTAACTCTAAAAAAACTAAGCTGCCCATTGCCCCAATTTGTAGGGACATTGCCCTTAAAAGGGCAATCAGCTCTTTTGCTGCCCATTAAAATAAAAAATCCCTAATCTAAAAAACAACAACCAAAGTCTAACCCAGAAATAGGTACTCACAGTTCCTGAAGCCTGGCAGTGAAGGTCTTCTTCCAGGCGGCTTCATCTTCATCCATCGCAGGACCATCTTCTATCTTCTTCCCGGAAGTGCAGAACAGTGGTCCTCAGCGGCGTGGAGGCTCCTCTTCATGCGATCTCCCCCGCACACTGAAGATTGAATGCAAGGTACCCCTTTTATATTTGGGGTACCTTACATTCCTATTGGCTGACATTTTCAAATCAGCCAATATTATGAGAGCTGTTTAAATCCTATTGGCTGATTTGAACAGCCAATAGGATTTAAGCAGCTCTCATCCTATTGGCTGATTTAAATATTTCAGCCAATAGGAATGCATGGTACCCCCAAATATAAAAGGGGTACCTGGCATTCAATCTTTAGTGAATGTCTTCGCATCCGCCGTTCCTGCTAAGCTCCGTGCGCTGCAACAGCTTCGCGCCACCGGGATGAAGATAGAAGATGCCCCCGCGATGGATTAAGATGTCTCCATCTGGATGAAGACTTGTTGCTGCCTGGATGAAGATAGATGTTAGAGGTTTTTTTTAGATTAGGGCTTTTTTTATTTTTTAATGGGCACTAAAGAGCTGATTGCCATTTTAAGGGCAATGCCCATACAAATGCCCCTTTAGGGACAATGGGTAGCTTAGGTTTTTTTTGAGGGGGTTGGTTGGATGGGGGATTTTACTGTTATAGGGGTACTTTGTAATTTTTATGTAAAAGAGCTGTTTAATTTAGGGTAATTCCCTACAAAAGGTCGTTTTAAGGGCTATTGGTAGTTTATTGTTATATTAGAGGTGTTTTTATTTTGGGGTGGCTTTTTTGTTTTTATAGGGGTATTAAATTAGGTTTAATTTTTATTATTTGGCATAATTTCGTTTATTATTTTTTGTAATCTTAGATTTTTTTTATTTTTCATATTGTTAGTGTTTTTTTGTAATGTTAGGATTTTTTAATTTTGTAACTTAGGTTTTTTATTTTTCATTTTTTTTTAGTTTTTTAAAATAGTAATGTTAGGTTAATTTATAGTTTAAGCTTAGTTTTTTTTATTTCACAGGTAAGTTTTTATTTATTTTAAGGTGTTAGGTTTAGGGGTTAATAGTTTAATTTAGTGTGTCACGGTGTGGGGAGCTGGTGGTTTAGGGGTCAATAGGTTTAGTATTAGAGATGTGAGGGCATCAGTGCTTTAGGGGTTAATAGGTTTAGTTTAGTATTTGCGATGTGGGGGGCCAGCGGTTTAGGAGTTAATACTTTATTTTAGTGTTGGCTATGTGGGTGGGCGGCAGATTAGGGGTTAATAGGTTTATTATAGTATTTGTGATGCAGGGGTGGCGGTTTCAGGGGTTAATAGGTTGTTTATAGGTGTTAGTGTACTTTGTAACATTTTTGTTATGAGTTTTGTGAAACATTTTTGTTTTGCAAAATCCATAACTACTGGTCTCTGATCGCGGAATGGATCACGGCGGTATAAGCTATAACGCTAGCGTTATAGTCGGACCGCACAACCTGTAATACTGGTGCCTAGAAAACTCCACACTCAAGCCATTTTTTAAGTGTGGAATTGAGAGTTGCGGTACAGGCTAAAACGCTTAGGGTATAGCCGTACTGCCGTGACTTGTAATACAGGAGACCTGCCATTCCGCGCGCAAAGGCCAATTTTTCAGCGGTATAGCCGTACCACAAAACTTGTAAATTTTGCCCAGTGTAAATAATAATTTGAACAAGCCTATTGTTTATTATAATCAGTTTAACATGCTTATTAAAGTAATAGATAAGCAATATTGTCAGTATTAAGGAAATACATTTCCTTTAAAGTAGGGTTGCACCGATACCATTTTTTTAAGACCGAGTACAAGTACCGATACTTTTTTTTAAATACTCGCCGATACAATTACCTATAAATAAAAATATTACAATAAAATATATTCATAATAACAATAAATAACATATGTAATATCACAACCAACCAGAAAATAAATAAGTAAAAAATATAACAGAGCACTGTTTAAACATGGGGAACAACACTATGGGCTTTATTACATTTTGACTGGTAAGCTTTACTAATGCTCTCATTGCATGTCCAACTCCATTAAAGTCTTTTTTCTTATGAACACTTCCTGCAATTATATAAGCTAAGGATGTTCCTCAGAGTACAGTATGTTTTGAGCATAATTGTGCAAGATAAGAACTAGCAGTATAACAGGCAATCTAGCAATTATAATAATTTTTCAAAAGTTATTTTTAAGGAACAGGAGCATCTCTGTAGGTTCAGCTATAAGTCTATAAGGACGTTTGACGCTAAGCTGAGCAGTCTTTCACTTTCAGCACTACTGCATGGGGCAGAAAGATAATTTTGGGCCATTTTAGCTAGAGCTGGAAATCTCCATTTATCAGCTGCCCAGTACTTCAGGGGTTTGTCTGAACGAGGTACAGTGATCTCTCCTACAATAATACAAATAACAGCAATTTGTATTGGCATAACAGAAGTGAACAATTTTTAGTTATGTCGCCACTACAGCTTAAAATGAAATGGGAACATGCAGTTTGAAAAAACCCCACAAGATGGCGTATGGTTAGGAAGTGGAGGTATCGGTTTAAGTATCGGTGCATTTGCATGAGTACAAGTACTAGTATCGGTATCGGTGCAACCCTACTTTAAAGGGACACTCAAGTCAAAATAAACGTTTATGATTCAGATAGAATTTGCACTTTCAGACACTTTCCAATTGACATCCATTATCAAATTTTGCACAGTCTCTTTATATTCACACTTTCTGTGGAACAAGATCCTACTGAGCATGTGTACTAGCTCACAGCATATACGTTTACTAGTCTGTGATTGGCTGATGTCAGTCACATGATACAGGGAAGCCGGAAAATAGGAGAAATTTTCTTTTCCAGAAAAAAAATCTACTGCTTATTAGAAATTTAGAATAGGTGCTATTGCATTGCCTTTGTATTGTGCACTTGTTAATAATGCAATTCTACTGCATTTAGTGGTCCTTTAATACATCACATCCATGTCATGCAACAAAGTTTAATTACAGATTGTTTATAATAAAAAACATATAAGCATCTTTTGTTTTTGCTGTAGTAAGTGATTTGGGAATAAAACATTAATCCTAATGGATTAGCAATTTATTTAAACATGATGTATGGTAACTGGCAACAAAATATTGTTCTTGTAATAAAACTAGAACACATCTTTTGTTTTACTCTAATCTGCATATAATACATAAATAAATACATTTCCTTTCTTTACATACTTCTTTACATGATTTTCATGAAGTTCATAAAACTGAGTCAGCAACTTATGGCACCAGTGCTAGACGAAAAATAAATAAACTTTTAAAAAAGCAACAACAACAAAAAATGCTGGCACACAGTGTTATTTTACAACACACTACACACAGAAGATCACAAGAGCCCCCCCACACACCTCTTTCCTAGATTCCCTCCACAGGTACTGTGACTATAGTGAGCAGCGAGAATCACAAGCAGACTTACCACCACTTTTGTGCCGCAATGAGCACGTAATAATATGTTTATGTGATTGAATGACTCATACATGCATAGTGTTCAACATGAATGGTACAAATCTTCAACTGGTTATAGTACATATAAGTGGTATATGGGATTCTAGTCTAGTAAAAAAGGAACTGCTGCATAAATGGTTAGATCACAAATGGACATGAGACTTACAAAGTGCTCTGATCTGAGGTCATAAGTAGACATAGGGCTGATTTGTGACCAGAAGTGGTCAGAAGACCTGATGCGGGTTATGGAACTGACAAAGGGATCTTATCTGAGGAGTGATCTGGTATGGGACTGTATGTCCAGCAGTCTAATGTTCCAGCTAATTGCATTTCTTCTTAATAATCACTCCAAGGGACCTCAAAGTATTTGTTTGGCACAGCTAAACTACACCTGTCCTAAAAGAAAGTATATAAGTTACAAATTTACATTTATTATCATTTATTTGTAAAGTTCTACCAAATTATGTGGTGCTAGGCACATGGATATACAATAACCTAGATTCAATAAAACCTGTTTGTGAAGCTAATACCACAAGAGTAAAAAGCTTGCTACAACATATCAACTTGAAAACTGTGTAAATCAAAGAGATTTGTACCTGCCCCTCACTACAGCCATATGCTGTGAGATCAGCTCCATGGTAATCAAAGGAACCCTTCACTTCTTACTGCATAGAATGAGTTCTACACGATATCGGCATCACAAATACACCTTCTGAACCTTATAAAAAAACTAATTAAAATGGAAAACCCCATCATGTATAAAACAATTCTCTCTCACATATGTACAAAAGAAAACTTTGAAAAATAAAAATAAAATTTTTTAATAAATTTTAAATCAACCTTGTCAGTTTTTAAGAAACACCTGCAAATTAGGTAGTTCACAAGGTGAAATGCTCGGATCACACCCCCAGAATGACCTGGAATTCCCATGGTCAGTCTCAGGTATGCCCCAAGTTCTGTCTTTAAGGTTTCTGAGACTCCTCTCATTCTATCTAGTGAGGCTACGTTTCTATAACAAAACAGATGTGAATATTTCACTCTTACATTTACAGTTTTTCAAGCACGTTTCACAGTTGTAATTGTTTTGCCCATTTAGCAATAAGTTCTCATTTCATGTGTGAAATTTTATGTATTAGGCACTTAAAGCAACTATAGAACATAATGGTAGGAAATCCCACTAACAATCCCTCAGTAAGCTCACGACCATCTATAAAACTGACCCATTGACACTGATTCATGGTAAAATTAAAATGCAGATATATAAAACAGACTAAACCAAACTAATACAAGAGGAGGAGTGTCATGCTCTAAAGACATTTGAATGTTAAATGAACATTCAAGGGGAAACTATTCTGTGTTTATCTAGGCAAACAATAATTTGCTAAGCAACTAGCAATTAGATGTTTAGAATCATCTAAGATTAGCAACTCATTTTCATGTCTTTGCTGATCTTGGGTCTATAAAAAGAGGCTAAGCATGTGAAGTCACATTAATTATCCTGGTTCCTTATAGCCCCAGAAAGGTTAGTAGTAAAATATCCATTTAATATTTTCATGCATTCAAAATATTTGAAAGTGTTCTAAAGTATATTTTTGTAGTGGGAATGTTTCTAACAAATCACCTACAATTTGAATTACTGGTCAGTGGTATTCATGAACAATTAAGAAAGCAACAATATCTGACATTATTATGCAAATCACCACTAAAATGTAAACACAAAAAAATGAAGAATTTTCAATCTAAAAATCAACGTTGTAAGATAAAATATAAAGTAAATATTTAAAATCTAGTGCAACTAGTTTTAGGATCTGCCATATTTAAAACTACATTAGTTTGATAAATAGATAGCATATAATAACATATAATGCAAAGTCTCAGTTCAAAGAGCAGTATGTATAAGATATATTTATTCTTGATCCACAAAGTGGTACTGAAATTACAAACTACAATATCTAAGTCTCACTTCAAAGATCAGTAAAATATCTCAATCCTACTTCAAACATCAGTACATTTTTTAAGTCCTACTTCAAATACCGCCTAAGCAATGACTCATAAATATTTATCTTTCTAAAGGAACCTAGACAATGGTCTAGCATCAGCATGAGAGGGAGTGAAAATGATACACCACATGCATTTAACAAAGCTCCAACTCATCTCTCTAACTTTAGTATTGATACATTTTAGAGATGATGGCTGAAAGGTACAGAATTTTCCAAATAATAAGAGTAATGGACTTAGTATCTGCTTTAAGTTCTGTCAGAGAACACCCAGTACTGTTTTAAATTCACTGTATAAACTGAATAAAGACGGTAAAATGTTATTTTAAATGACCTTTCTTTCACCTGTTGTTTTATATGAGCAGGACATATTTAAAATAATGCTATTACCATAAACACACTCTTATTTTATCACTTTAAACAGTGTCAGGGCTAGATATCATACTGATTCTGGTTCTTGGAGCTACAGTCCTGCACTTGCCATCACTCCAGGAGTGAATTATTGTCCTATTATAAGTGCTGATCCTTTATATCGTCACTTCAAACCTAAAACAATAAACAACAACCTCCCCCTTAAGAACCTTTTGAATAAATACACAAAACTCAGAGCTGGGTATAAAACCAAGTTAAAAAAAAGTGGTTGAAAAATATTTTATGAATTTGAAGTAGGCCTTCCGAGACTGGGAGTCTAGCCTGTGGCCGTGATATTCAAAGGTTCTCCAGTTTGGAGAGAAATTGCAGTTCAGACTTACAGGGGCTGAACTCAGTAAATATGCAAAAAAAAAAAAAAGGGCAGAACTCTCCAGCATTGCGAGATCTCTCTCATTTCTATATATGAAGGAGAGACAAGCCCAGTGCATTATAGCACTGCATGTTATGAGAGTTTTGTTACACTTCTGGATCATACTTTGTATATTTCTGTTTATATATATAAATTACATTGCACTTGAATTTGCTGCATTGCAAACTAAAACTGACACTTTCAGAAAGTGGGATAGAAAGAGCAGTTCCCAGGGTATGTTTGAAGCTCTCTCGCCAATCTTGTGAAATTTTCTAAGCATTTTACACAAGCTGGTCTCACTAGTTTATTTCACCAGCTGTATGCAGGGAAAATTTGCTCAAAATTTACAAAAGATGTATTTTAACTAACAAAAAAGTATTATATACTAAAATATAGACAAATGCAAGTTACATTGTAATAAAAACATTCCAGTTTAATTTGGAATTGATGCAAACAGATCCTTTATATAAGCCCAGGAGTTCTCCAGTTACCTTCTCTCTCCCATGTTAAATTTTGCATCCCAGAGAGCTTCATTGCATTCTATGGAAGGCATCTCTCATCTCTCTGGGATTTCTAAGCTCCTCCACATTTCTTAGAAAAGTCTGCCTCCCTAGTCTGCTCTATAATCTGCCTTTTGAAAATTTCACTAGGGATCTCTCCGTGCTGGAGGATCGTTTTAGAACATCTCACCTGAGCAGAGAGATTTTGAATATCAGGGCCTGTGTGAGATACTCTTCAAGCAGGCCTCAAAGGTGTCCAGTGGGCAGAACCATGACCTACCATGTTCTACCATGGGTGGGATTGAACTGCAGTGCGCATAGTCAAGGCAGGGCATAGGCTGCATCTAGGCAGTCAGAGGTTTTACTTTGGAAACAGAGACATTTGCTCTGAAGGAAAAAATTGCAGAAGGATAGCAGGACAGTTTCCAAAACCTTGACAAATCCCTTCCCAAAAATGTGTGGGAAGTCCCTGTGATGAGAGTGGGAGTTTGACGTCACCGGATGGGGGCGTGACATGTAACCGTTATAGTCTATGTCGCGGTTACTAAGTCAGATGTGTTTTGCAAGCTGTATACTTTTATGCAATAAAATAGTGTTGTACCTTCTATGCTGTGTCCTGTATCTCATGACAGTCCCCAAAATATGTGGGATAATTGGGAGCTCTGCTATTGAGTTCTCTTAATACAAAGTACTGGTAAAGTAAACATAGCGAGAAGCCACTGGAAAAACACACAACAAAATAATTTTATAAAAGTTGGGAAACATATTTCTATAATAGATAGGAATAGACCCTATAATGTAATATAAATAACCCTACACAAGTAATCTTGCATCATGATTTGTGTGGTTAATTAAATTTACTTGTTACATTTACAGTAGGTATTTTGTGCTCATATATGTTTTACATTTTGAAGTTTGAGGAACAAATGTAAAAGAGTAAACATTTATCTTGAATATTTTTTTTTAAATTCACCTATATTTTAAAAAAAAATTTAAATTGATTTTCACCAGCATTTTCTACAATTTTTCAATTAGTTTTTCATGCAATCAAACAAGTTAAGTGCGCACTAACATTAAAATTCAACATTCATGGTTCAGATAGAGCATGTAATTAAAAAAACTAAACAAAATTTTACTTCAATTATTAAAATGTGGACACATTGTTTTATATGCACACTTTTGGAGGTACCAGCTCCTACTGAGTATGTGCAAAAGTTCAAAGTATTTACATATATATGTGTTTTGTGTTTGGCTGATGGCTGTCACATGATACAATGTGCAGGAAAAAAGGAAGTGACTTTGAATTTTGTCAGAAAAAAGATCTACTACTGATTTCAAATTCAGATTAAGGGCTTCATAATCTAAAGCTCTTTGCACTAATGATATTATCTGAGAAATCTTGTCAGTACTGTGAGGTCTTTCAAATAAGGTTGTAAAGTCAAATTTTAGCTTGAAAGCTGTTTATCCTGTTATGCAGAGACACCTACATTGCAATATGATACTCAAAAAGCCCCCCCCAAATTGTCTCCATATCATTGGGCCCTTAATGCTTAATGTGCTTAATACATTTTCTAATAAAGTGACACATAACTGTCTAAAGAAACGTACACAAGAGATTGCCTATTGTTATTTTGTCACATTTTTCTCCTCATAAGATTAGATGTATATGAATGAATAAAAATGAAAGTGTTATTACATTGTCTTTTTATTATGCATTTCTGGTGTATTTAACGGTCCTTTAACAGCAGGTTCATATATTTTAATGGAGATTTTTGTTACTCGTTACTGGATTATTCACCACATAATGAGGTAACCAGTTATTTTATCTGCCACAACGCATACCATTTTTGTCACTCCCAATTTACATTTATCGTAATGAACCATTCTAAGAACTGAAATGTTTATTTTAAAATGGGCCATTAAACACGATGCTTTACAGAGCTATAAAATAAATTACGTCATTTTCTTGAAGTAGCCTGCTATGTCAACACAAGTAAGACATTTACACTTATTAGAAAATGTTCAGTCTATTTAAGGTAATAAGAACAACATAATCTAAGGTTTGTTCTTAGAGCAAAGCTTTTATTAAGTTCTAAATGTAATTAAAACAAATTACTTTGGAAGCATTTGTGTGTTTTGACCTAGATTTTTTATAATGCCATAATATCCATTAATGTCACGTAAACTCAATTATCACATTATTTAAATCCATATAATGCTGGGTTTGCTTATGAACTGTTGCCATTATATTAGCATATTGATAGATTTAATAGTCCTAAGTAAAGTGCAGCTACTTTTGGGTTTCATTTCATATTTAATAATTGCTGCATGCAAAAGGAATTTTATTCATCAATGTGACCATCAGTGTCTTTGTTTATAGAATGCAACAAGCGCTATAATTCACTGAACAAATCATAGAATCCTGAGAGATTTTATAGAACAATCCTTTCTTGTATCAGGAAGTATGGAGGAAGTCACAACCCAGTGGAAATTGCAAATTAAATTACACATTCAAAGGCGGCTAATATAATAAATATTATATTTCTTTATCAAGGAAGCAGAGTAGGACATTGATGTCATCAGTAACTTTAACCTACATTACCTATTAATATAAATAATTTTATAAACAACTTTATTGACAAAAGCATTACAAAGAGTTATAGTGTTTTTGAGTTGTCAAAATAGTTTGCAGTTTTTCAATTTTAGGTCTAATTATTATTTACAAGTCTGAAAGTGTTGAAAGTGGTGGCGCTGTGTCACCTCTAGGGAACCAAACTGTCCACGTCCTCTGAGTCAACCTTGTTGCTTTCCCCTCCAAAATAAAAGAGCTCACAATAGTGTAGTAGATTTCAGACAATGTGGTAGGCACACAAACTGGTTATACTCACAAGATTGCAGTTAAAATAAGCCTTTTATTAAAATTATCACAAGGTGTCTTCAGGTGCAGCTTCAAGTTTTATTTAAAATACAGCTCAACGTGTTTCAGCTAAAAGAAGCCTTTATCAAGAGCATAAAGTTAAAACAATTTCTGGAACGAATGGTTCTATACACGGTTTGGAAGAACTGGGGCTGGCAGCGAGCACCTGAAGGGAAGTGCTAACATTGCTTCAGACTTTATCCTTTCTAATACACTTTATTTACAAGTCTGTCAGAAAATATTTAAACTATAAATAAAGGTAAAAGGTTTTTTACAAAGGGGAGCTATATGCACAAAAAAGACAAGTGAAAAGTACTTAAATAATTGAGAGTTCCAGGCACCATGAAATGAAGGCATCTCTTTTCCAAACGGGCTGGGTTCACAACAGGAGTAGATCACAAAATTAAAAGAATAAAATGGAGCCTCATGCTGCAATAATCAACGAAACCCAGGGATGCAATAGGTGGCTTCAACTTTATACTCACAAACAGGAAGCACCTAACTGGTGCTGTAGAAGCGGGCTGGGTCCTAGCAAATTGGCAACTTGCTATCTCAGGTGCTGGATACTCCTTTGAAAATAGAACATACAGCAAGCTCTAAAATACTGGAAATGTGTTTTTTTTTTTTAAAGTTGAAAACTTTATTAAAAGAAAGAAACTCTCCAACATGGAGAATAATACAAGCAACACATTTCAAAGCTATAACAAAACTAATTCAAGTTAAAGGTTGAAGATGAAATTGAAAACGTAACCTATATTTTTGTCTTATGCCTGCTTACAATTATTGTACATGTTAGATTATTGTAATGTTTAGGGCCCCATGTATTAAAACTTGTGAAGCTGTGCACCCGCCTTCAGTGCATATGGGCAGCAGATCTGTTTGTCCGCTTGCCCTAATGTATCATTACACACTCCGATAAGTGAGTAATGCCCGCCCCTTCATTCACATGACCAATCGCCCGAGTGAAGGGACTGTCAATCACTGGAAACGAGCAAGGTCTCTGTGATTTCTCTTCGCTTCAGAGGTGGCGAAGAGTGTAAGAAGCAGCTTCTTATATTGGGGGAAGCAGGCTTGCTTGTTCGAAACTGTCCCGCAAGGGCTCTGGAGCAAAGTATAGTTAAAGTATAGTTAATTAGTGTATATTACAATTCGAATGTTCTACACATAGGGGAATATGTTCTATGTATTTTAAAATAGATATTCCTATAAATATATATATATATATATATATATATATATTTATATCTATTTCTAGATATAATCATCTATATATATAGGTATAGATTTATATTGTACCAAAATACCATCAGATATATGTAGAAATAGGTATTTATGAATAAATAGAACATATTCTGCCTTGTGAAGAAGATTGAAATGTGAAATATTAATATTATCATGTTGGGTTAGCGCACTTGAGAATATGCAATTGGGTTTGCTTTTAGGGTGTTAGTTTTCTTTCCTCCTTTTTGTGCTCCATTGAGTTCTATTGGGGAATATGTTAATGCAATTGCAAAATTCTAAAAAAAAAAAAAAATTGTTTTCGAGCATTGGGTTAGCTTGCTAGCAAAAACTTTTTACTTTCAACTTGTAATACGAGCGCTACCCGACGCAAGAAAAAAACTTACTTCTAGCGGAGTTAGCGAGCAAGTGGGAAAGTTAAATACAGCTTCACTTTTAATCTGGCCCTATGTGGGGAAGAGTGTTTTGGTGGTACAGAAAGGACATTCTGCTTTTTTTTTCAAGAAGACAGAATCTAGTTGCATAAGAATCCTTTGAGGGTTGCATGTGGTCACTGTGTCATTAATTCCCACCATCGGAATAAGTAGCTGTAAAAATAACTTTTTATACATTGGAAACTGCAAGTGCAAAGAGATTACCATTACAGGGATGTAAAAGTCAGGCTTGAAATTCACAGTGGTGCATATAAAGAGTATGCACACAATATAAAGTTGGTTGATTGTTAATGTTTAACAGAAAAAAATTGTAAACAGAAGTATAATTGAAAAATTCTTCTAATTCTCAGTCCCTGAAGTGTTATATACCTTTTTCTCAGCATCTGAAGTGTGCTGTGAATAGTTAGGGTCACTGCAGCATTGCTCGGGGCATAGTGATTCTTCTGGCCACAAGGATCCTGGCAGACAGGTAAGACTGAAGCTCTGGAAGACTCTTTTTTTGTAGTTTGTATTCAGGAAGTGATGTTCTTGCAGTAAGAATGTCAAGACAGGGGTACGTTTTAAAAGGCCTTTGGCATCAACATTAGATGCTTGAATATTCTATTCTTATGATACAAGCTTTCCTTATTCTCTGGTTTATTGCTGTGTACTGCTGCTTGTCTTCTAACCAATCTCCTGTTCTTGATCTCAGCTTGTTTTTTTCTCCCTCATCTACGAACTAAAACCTAAATCCCAAGAACAACAAACATAACAACCTTTTACCTTTACACTAATTCAAATTTATATTCAACTTTTATGCCCTCCCAAGACAAACAGGTCTACTTTAGAGACCATCCTGGAGTCATCTAATGATCATCAAACTACTTTAGAAGTCATTTGCACATAATCAGACATCAGGCTTGTTAAGCCATCAGTTAACATAAAAAAATCTGGGTGATGACTTCAGAATGATTAGCATATTACCTTGCTGATAACTTCACAAGTATGAACAGCCAGTGAATGACTCTAGAGTCATCTCATTTAAATATTTTAGCCTGTGGGCATACTTCAGGAGGACTTCTGAGGACTTGTCTGAAGTCATCAATCATTTAAGATCATCCTTTTTGACTAGGGCTTTAAAAAGTAATGTTAAACTTTCACCCTCAACAAAGAAAGGTTGATTTACAAAAGCAGTTGAATTTTGGGACTTGCCTTCTAGAGAAATAATGACTATAAATTCAGTTCTTCAGTTCTTAGATATTTGAAGGTAATAGTGCTACATGCAACATTAGGATAGCTACTGCATATACTGTATATTATCTGTGGTTATTAAGTGGCGCAGTATTTTTCTTTTTCTTGATCGAGTCAAGCTTTTTGTGCTAGTCAGTTTTCGTTCTTATTACAAGTTTAAAAAAAAACATATTTTGCGCTAGCAGTAACCCAAATCGCGCTTAAAGTTGAAAATTGAAAATCACGATCGTGTTTTTTCGCATTCCCCTATAGAAGTCAATGAAGCAAAAAACATTAAAAAAACCTAACACCCACTCTCTCTCGCAAATAACATGACATATTTAAGTTCAAACTCGACATGAAAATATTAATATTTCATTTTCCAATGTGCTTTACATAACGGAATATGTTCTAATTATTCATAAATAAATATTTCTACATATATCTCATGTGGTTTTTTTTTTAAACAAATATATATGTATACTTATATGTATAGATGATTATATATAGGTATAGGTATATACAGATATTTATATAGAAATATCTATTTAGAAATACATGGAATATATTCTGCTATGTATGGAACATTGGAATATGAAATATTTACAGTTAATACACAGTGTTATTATAAGTGCAACTGTACTTTGTAATGCATTTTTTAAAGTGTTTTATGCAACTTTTTAGTTTTTCAAAACAGTTAGCCACAGCTCAGAGATTGCAGTAAGAACTGTAGCGTAAATCTCACTCAACTTGTTATAACGCAATTAAAACTGCTCACAAAAACACGATATCTCCTAAATGTGCAAACTACTTGAAGCAAAATTCTTATCATAGTCATCCTCAGGCCTTTTTTATGGGAGTTTTAAAAATATTATATGTCCCAAACAAAGTATCTGAGGCTAATTTATCTAAAATATTGGTTTGCTTCCAACCTTTAAATCTTTTCTTCAGCAAATAATCGCCTAGATTTAGAGTTCTGCGTTAGCCATCAAAACCAGCGTTAGGGGGTCCTAAAGCTGGTTTTGTCCTACCACTGGTATTTAGAGTCTTGTAGGTAAGGGTCTAACGCTCACTTTCCAGCCGCGACTTTTCCATACCGCAGATCCCCTTACGTCAATTGCGTATCCTATCTTTCAATGGGATCTTTCTAACACTGGTATTTAGAGTCTTGGCTGAAGTGAGCGTTAGAACTCTAACGACAAGACTCCAGCCGCAGAAAAAGAGTTTTCTGGGCTAACGCCGGTTCATAAAGCTCTTAACTACTGTGCTCTAAAGTACACTAACACCCATAAACTACCTATGTACCCCTAAACCTAGGCCCCCCACATCGCCGCCACTCTATTAAATTTTTTTAACTTGCTACCTACCTACAATTATTAACCCCTAATCTGCCGATCAGACCTCACCGCTACTATAATAAATGTATTAACCCCTAATCCGCCTCACTCCCGCCTCAAAAACCCTATAATAAATAGTATTAACCCCTAATCTGCCCTCCCTAACATCGCCGACACCTAACTTCAAGTATTAACCCCTAATCTGCCGACCGGACCTCACCGCTACTCTAATAAATTTATTAACCGCTAAAGCTAAGTCTAAGTCTAACCCTAACACTAAAACCCCCCTAAGTTAAATATAATGTTATTCTAATGAAATAAAATAATTCTTATTAAATAAATTAATCCTATTTAAAGCTAAATACTTACCCTAATATAGCTACAATATAAATAATAATTATATTGTAGCTATTTTAGGATTAATATTTATTTTACAGGCAACTTTGTATTTATTTTAACCAGGTACAATAGCTATTAAATAGTTAATAACTATTTAATAGTTACCTAGTTAAAATAATTACAAAATTACCTGTAAAATAAATCCTTACCTAAGTAACAATTAAACCTAACACTACACTATCAATAAATTAATTGAATAAACTACCTACAATTATCTACAATTAAATCAACCAAACTAAATTACAAAACCCCCCCACTAAATTACAAACCCCCCCACTAAATTACAAAAAATAAAAAAAGATTACAAGAATTTTAAACTAATTACACCTACTCTAAGCCCCCTAAAAAAATAACAAAGCCCTCCAAAATAAAAAAATGCCCTAAACTATTCTAAAATAAAAAATTTACAGCTCTTTTACCTTACCAGCCCTTAAAAGGGCCTTTTGCGGGGCATGCCCCAAAGAAAACAGCTCTTTTGCCTGTAAAAAAACATACAATACCCCCCCCAACATTACAACCCACCACCCACATACCCCTAATATAACCCAAACCCCCCTTAAAAAACTAAGCCCCTGAAGATCTTCCTACCTTATCTCCACCACACCGGGTATCACCGATCCGTCCAGAAGAGGGTCCGAAGTCTTCATCCTATCCGGCAAGAAGAGGGCATCAGGACCGGTAGACATCTTCATCCAGATGGCATCTTCTATATTCTTCCATCCGGCGCGGAGCGGGACCATCTTGAAGCAGCCAACGTGGATCCATCCTCTTCTAACGACGTCCTAAGTCTGAATGAAGGTTCCTTTAAATGACGTCATCCAAGATGGCGTCCCTCGAATTCCGATTGGCTGATAGGATTCTATCAGCCAGTCGGAATTAAGGTAGGAAAAATCTGATTGGCTGATAGAATCAGCCAATCAGATTCAACTTCAATACGATTGGCTGATCCAATCAGCCAATCAGATTAAGCTCGCATTCTATTGGCTCTACCCGGCGTGGTGAAGATAAGGTAGGAAGATCTTCAGGGGCTTAGTGTTAGGTTTTTTAAGGGGGTTTGGGTTATATTAGGGGTATGTGGGTGGTGGGTTGTAATGTTGGGGGGGTATTGTATGTTTTTTTACAGGCAAAAGAGCTGTTTTCTTTGGAGCATGCCCCGCAAAAGGCCCTTTTAAGGGCTGGTAAGGTAAAAGAGCTGTAAAAAATTTATTTTAGAATAGGGTAGGGCATTTTTTTATTTTGGGGGGCTTTGTTATTTTTTTAGGGGGCTTAGAGTAGGTGTAATTAGTTTAAAAATCTTGTAATCTATTTTTATTTTTTGTAATTTAGTGTTTGTTTTTTTTGTAATTTAGTGTTTTTTTTGTAATTTAGTTTAGTTTATTTAATTGTAGATAATTGTAGATAGTTTATTTAATTAATTTATTTATAGTGTATTGTTAGGTTTAATTGTAACTTTGGTTAGGATTTATTTTACAGGTAATTTTGTAATTATTTTAACTAGGTAGCTATTAAATAGTTATTAACTATTTAATAGCTATTGTACCTGGTTAAAATAAATACAAAGTTGCCTGTAAAATAAATATTAATCCTAAAATAGCTACAATATAATTATTATTTATATTGTAGCTATATTAGGGTTTATTTTGCAGGGTAAGTATTTAGCTTTAAATAGGAATAATTTATTTAATAAGATTTATTTTATTTCGTTAGATTTAAATTATATTTAATTTAGGGGGGTGTTAGTGTTAGGGTTAGACTTAGGTGTGGTGGAGATAAGGTAGGAAGATCTTCAGGGGCTTAGTTTTTTAAGGGGGGTTTGGGTTATATTAGGGGTATGTGGGTGGTGGGTTGTAATGTTGGGGGGGTATTGTATGTTTTTTTACAGGCAAAAGAGCTGTTTTCTTTGGGGCATGCCCCGCAAAATGCCCTTTTAAGGGCTGGTAAGGTAAAAGAGCTGTAAAATTTTTATTTTAGAATAGTTTAGGGCATTTTTGTTATTTTGGAGGGCTTTGTTATTTTTTTAGGGGGCTTAGAGTAGGTGTAATTAGTTTAAAATTCTTGTAATCTTTTTTTATTTTTTGTAATTTAGTGGGGGGGTTTTGAAATTTAGTTTGGTTGATTTAATTGTAGATAATTGTAGGTAGTTTATTTAATTAATTTATTGATAGTGTAGTGTTAGGTTTAATTGTAATTTAGGTTAGGATTTATTTTACAGGTAATTTTGTAATTATTTTAACTAGGTAACTATTAAATAGTTATTAACTATTTAATAGCTATTGTACCTGGTTAAAATAAATACAAAGTTGCCTGTAAAATAAATATTAATCCTAAAATAGCTACAATATAATTATTATTTATATTGTAGCTATATTAGGGTTTATTTTACAGGTAAGTATTTAGCTTTAATTAGGATTAATTTATTTAATAAGAATTATTTTATTTCGTTAGAATAACATTATATTTAACTTAGGGGGGTTTTAGTGTTAGGGTTAGACTTAGCTTTAGCGGTTAATAAATTTATTAGAGTAGCGGTGAGGTCCGGTCGGCAGATTAGGGGTTAATACTTGAAGTTAGGTGTCGGCGATGTTAGGGAGGGCAGATTAGGGGTTAATACTATTTATTATAGGGTTTTTGAGGCGGGAGTGAGGCGGATTAGGGGTTAATACATTTATTATAGTAGCGGTGAGGTCTGATCGGCAGATTAGGGGTTAATAATTGTAGGTAGGTGGTGGCGACGTTGGGGGCAGCAGATTAGGGGTTAATAAATATAATATAGGGGTCGGCGGTGTTAGGGGCAGCAGATTAGGGGTACATAGGGATAACGTAGGTTGCGGTGGTGTACGAAGCGGCAGATTAGGGGTTAAAAATAATATGCAGGGGTCAGCGATAGCGGGTGCGGCAGATTAGGGGTTAATAAGTGTAAGGTTAGGGGTGTTTAGACTCGGGGTACATGTTATGGTGTTAGGTGCAGACTTAGAAACTGTTTCCCCATAGGAAACAATGGGGCTGCGTTAGGAGCTGAACGCTGCTTTTTTGCAGGTGTTAGGTTTTTTTCCAGCTCAAACTGCCCCATTGTTTCCTATGGGGGAATCGTGCACGAGCACGTTTTTGAAGCTGGCCGCGTCCGTAAGCAACGCTGGTATTTAGAGTTGCAGTGGCGGTAAATATGCCTGTACGCTCCCTTTTTGGAGCCTAACGCAGCCCTTCTCAGAACTCTAAATACCAGCGTTGTTTAAAAGGTGCGGGGGGAAAAACCACGCGTAGCTAATGCACCCCTTCTAACGCAAAACTCTAAATCTAGGCGTAAGATTTTAAATGTTTTCATTGTTTTCAAAATCCATATTTGAAACCTGCTAGAAATGAACTTCAGATCTTACATTCTACTTGACCATTATATATTTAAAGTAATCTTACAATGGAGTTACCCCCAAGTTCTAACATATCTCTATATGTGCTGTCTGAAAAGAAACTTTACCTAAAGTTAAATCCCATTGACACACATAAACAAATTAGGCCATTTAAATAGTTAACGAATATACATTGCAACATAATTTTATGATTTTCATATATTTTTAACAATGTGTTCAAAATATTAAAGCAAATGAAAAATAACTCAACCTTTCATATATGTTTTTCCGTTATTAAATAAAGATTTAATGTCAAATTCAATGCTTTCTTCTATTTTGGATGGTGCTTGACATACATTTTCAATCAAAATTCTTTATGAAGTTTAATTTTTTTGTAGTGTTCGTGTGAAGCATATCATACTTTACACACAACAAAAATCCCCTCAGCTTTTTTAGTTTATTAAGCCACTCTCAGAAACTGTATTTCATTTTCTTATAAATTGTTTGGCATTTCTGCTGGCATGTATACACTTATATTTGGCCAAAGTTTTATTAAAACGTTTTTAAGATCCAAAACGTATTTCTTCTTTAATAGTACTAGCCACTCCTTTTACAAACCAGCAGAAATTCAGCTTGAAAAATTGTAATTTACCTTAAGAGAATGAATGTTGATTGGCTCTTGAAAATATAACCTTGAACTGTGTCCAGTAAGCCTGCGCATATTTATATCTTTATGTAAAATAACCTTCTTCATTCCGTGTCTAAGTCTGCAGCATCTGTTTGATGTTACATTTTTCAAGAATTCCAAAGTATTGTTTCACGCATCATTTCAGGCTAACCACCATAATATCATACAGATACCAATATTTTTAACATATCCATATGTGTTCACTTTTATCACTTCTTTAACTGCTTTTGTAATTATTATTGAGGGGAAAAAATAATTATTTCAGTGATGAATGAATACAGGCATAAACTGTGTGGCACAGGAAAAAAAAAGCAAGCAGAAGATAATAAATAAATTGATAAATTGATGGGAACATGCACCACGCCTTAGCCCCATATAATAATAAGTAATAAATAAGACATGCTATGAGCATTATTTTTACTTTTTGGAAATCATGCTGTTTAATGCATAGTTTTGCTATCACTAAAGTATTAAATTAGTTTGTTATGAATATACATCCTATTAAATTAACATAGTTCAATTGTTGAAAAAAAGTGTATCATTCCTGACCTCATATCTTCATTGAAGTACAAGCTTATAGTAAAACACTTGACAATTAAATTTAAATGAATAATTTCAGAATACATTTTATCTAGATTATTAACCAGAGAGCCCCAACAACAAAATATTTCTTACTTTATCTACAATAATTCCAACAGGCTGCTATCTTAACAGTTATAAAAGTACACTATTGACTATATAGACAGCACCCAAGAAGAAAACAAAAGTATATTGCAAAATATGTCAAATATATTGGGCCAGATTACAAGTGGAGTGTTAATTAAGCCCCCGCTTGAGTATTAATTGCATTAGAAATAAGATTTTTGCGCACATTGGGTTGCGCTCGTAAACTATTTTTGCTTGTGTTCTAACCTGACGAGCGTAAAAAGAAGTTAGAATATTGTGTGCGTGTTCACATATTCCTCCATAGAAGTCAATGGAGAAAAAATAGAGGAAAAAAAATTAACACCCCCCTCTCGCACAAATCTGATCACATATTCTCATGTGCTAGTCTAAACCAACATGAAAATATGAATAGTTCCCATTCCAATGGTCATCATATGATTTGAAAGTAAAAAGTTTGCTCTAGAGCTAACCCGACAACCTATTCCAGACTGAAGTCAATGGAGAAAAAATAGTGGAAGAAAAACACCCCACTTTCCTGCAAACCCGGTCGCATATTGGCATGTGCGCTAAACCAACATAAAAATATGAATATTTCTCATTTCAATGTTAATCATATAACAAATTGTGTTCTATTTATTCATAAATAAATATTTCCACATATATCTGATGTTTTTTGGTACAATATATATCTATTCATATATATATATATATATGTGATTATATATAGGTATAGATATATACAGATAAATATACAGATATATATATAAATATCTATTTATTTATTTATTTTTAAATAATTTTTTATTGAGGTTTTGAAAAATGTTAAAGGTAAGAGTCATCTTTAGACAGCAATAACATGGCAAGATAACAATAAGACATACATTATTGAGGCATTATCATAATCTAATAGTTGAGAGGCGACAGCTCTGGACAGAAAGTCAGAGCTTCTCTGGAGAGATAAATGTATTAAAACCATAAAGTATATAGTTATGCCCAAATTCGAATTGCCCACGTGGGAATAAAGGGAAACTATAATATGAAGATGGAGGTGATATTCCAGAACATGGTTAGCATGTATGTCTGAGAAAAAAAAAAGAAGATGATGGAGTTTATAATGAAACCTCTATTTTATAATTTATGGATAAAGCAAAATGAAAAATGATCCCCTCCTAGCCAGAAAGAGCTTTCATACAGTTATCTGTTCAAATAAAATTGGGGTAGGTGGGGAATTAGCTACATTGAAATAATATATATTAGGGAAGGATCACTACGTTGCCATAGGACTCATTTATAGAATTGTATATTCTAGTATTGGTGAGACAAGTGTGAGTTAGCTTATATTTGGCCATTTTTAGACCAAGTTAGTAAAGAGAGGGGTAAAGGAATGCAGCGGGCAAGAGCCGCTCGAAATGGAGTGGGGGAGGGAGCGGAGGGCGGAGCCAAACAAGATAACAATATAAGTGGTAAAGGTGATATTATACAATTACAGTATGTTGGACTTAAAAGGAGGATGAGTTGTTTATAAAAAGTGAGGGATAAAGACTAAGCAGGGGGCAGCTGAATCCTGATCTAACGCTTAATTCGAGTAAATTCGCTTTCTGTAGCATGCATAAAAAGAGTGCTCTGCAATAATATATGTAGAGGGGGACAGTGGAATATTTAGAACATAGGGGGCCACTGAATGAGTTCCTCTCCTAGGGGAGTGTCACCTATGGGCGATGTGGGAAAAAGGAGAGGGGGTATGACCCGCCGACAATAAGGACCGGCAGGAAAGGGAGGAGAGGGGCTCAGCAGAAAAAAGTAATATGTACTAACAATGTGGACCGAACTATAAACAGTGGGGTAAAAGCTTAACAGCATGTAGAGATAATAAAGAGTTGAAAACTTTTAGGGCTAGACATGCCAGGCTTAGAACAGTACCATCTTTCATATGGGGGAGAGGGGTACTCCAGTGTATTGCTAATGTATATATGAGGTCAGGACTGAACAATATAAAGTTAAACTATATCCCTATCTCGGTCTCAGCGCCCCTATTATGAACAACTTGTGAACCACTAACATCAGACCCTTTCATAATTGTGGGGTTGAGCTAAGTTAGAATTATGGGTTAAAATATAACTAGGAGGTCAACATTATTAACAATTATCTGAATGAAATATAACAAATAGTGGATATATGAATTAATGGGGTTACCTCTAAGGCAGGAAACAACTAGTGAATAAGCACTTGCGATAAACCTATGGGCAAGCCTATAGAAAGAATCCTGGTCTGCCAAATGATAACTAGAGTCCCCATACCTGTTGCTTTAGATATCATAGCTTCAGAGACAAAAGTGTAGTCTTAGATATTATGGAATAGAGTCCCAAAAGATAATAGTGGGTTAATCTAACATTGTGCTTACAGCTAAGGTTTCAGATACTTCGCACTTAAGGTATAATATTGTAACACATGAAACTAAGTTGAATATACATAAGAAAATGCTCTAACATAAAACTTCAAGTACACATATCAGACAGTGATAAACTTAACACACAAGAAGGATATCATTATAAATCCCTATACAGTGGTATTGGCGAATGGTCAGAAGAACATACAGATGGTATAAGTAAGGAGACTCAAATAAGATCCTCAATGTAAAAGGCATAATGTAGTATCAAGTGCATCACAGGTGCTAATTTCTCTTGTAAGCGTTTCATGTAAGTAACTAGGGACAGTGCTGTGGACTGGGTTACTATCGACCATGAGAACCCCAAGGGGCTTTTATATTAAGAGGTATGGTGTCAACCATAAATATTATAAGTAAAGATTAATGTCATTATTCAGCTCCTGTATGTGGCAGGTCAAAAAAGAATAAAGTTATTGTGAACCAATGACTATCTGTGATATCCCTTTAAGACTTTCTGACTATCAGCACTTCCCCCTATTTAAGGAAGTGCTTTTCCATTACTCAGTGCCTGAAAATTAAAGTGGATTCTCTCATCCTGTGTTTCTGCTTATACCAAGCAGTGTATTTTTCCCTTTCAGGTCTTAACTATTATATTTTTGAAGGCTGTTTGTGTCTCATAGTTGCTGCACTTCTTTCCTGATACTTTTGGACTGATACTCCTAATCATATCCCTACGCTACCGGAACTCATTCCACTCGCGGCTGAAGCCGCACTCACACAAGCTGCTACCGGGACGCCGCTCTCTACTTTTCTCCGGTTTAGCACTTACTCTGCTGTTAATACCGCTCTCCACGCTACACCATCGCTTCAGGGGAAATCCGGATTTGTCACCACGCTGGTTTGGGTATCGTATTGTATACAAAGCATAAGGTTTCCAAATATAACGCTAAGTGTCATTACTTACCTGAGGTGTATTACACTGAATTAACCTCCTCCTTGCTGGTCAATATTGCGTGTGTGTTGGAATTTGTACATATGTGTGAGTGCGTGAAGCTTAAGGAAAGATACTGGAACATTACTTTATCTGAAATTAAACTCTGCCACTACATTTCTTATCCTGAATATAAAGGATTTTTTCTCATTTTTTCTTTATCGATAATATTAAGGAATTATTGTTTATATTATAGAGGCTAAACAAGTTTCTCTCATAACATTTATTATCATACATTGTGGAATATACCATACTTTTCACTTCAATTACTAAAAGTAAATGCTCACCTTGTACATGCTAGTAGAATAAGTTATATTTACTTGCTGTTTACAAGAATAGAGCTACATTCCATTTATTTTATTTTTTATTATTATACTCTGAAGTTTGGTGAGACAAAATTATCACAGAATTTTCAGGCCAAAAAAGTTTTTTTTTTTTTGGGAAGATGGATCCCAATGAAATTAAAAATGAATTTTCTAATATTCATCAAAAACTAGAATATCTTGCTAGAGCCTTAACAGAGGTACAAACTGAAAATAAAGCTCTCAAAACCCTTATAAAAGATTGTATGTCAGGGAAAGAAGCAGGAATTGCTGAACCTCACATACAATACCCACAACCCTTCTCTGGCAAGCGCAGCGAATTCAGGGATTTTAAAAGTGCATGCAAACTTCTTTTCTCGCTTAGACCTAAAACATACCATAGTGAAAGGATAAAGGTCTGTACCACTATTTCCTTCCTCCAGGGGGAACCACGCTCCTGGGCCAATAGATTCTTCGAAAGTGAACATCCAATATTGGATTCACTTGAAGAATTTTTTCTAGCCATGACTGCCTTGTATGAGGATTCCCATATTCAAATAACAGCTGAAAATAAATTAAGATCTATGAGACAGGGGAGAAGAAACATTGAAGAATATATCACTGAATTCCAAATGTGGATAGATGACTCTCAATGGAACGAGATCAGCTTGAAGAACCAATTCAGATTGGGTCTCTCTGAATCCCTTAAAGATGAATTGTCACGATTAGAGATGCCTGACACGCTGAATGGTTTGATGAAATTAAGCACCACTCTGGACCGAAGGTTACGTGAAAGAAAGGCTGAAAGAGCTTCCTATGAAGTTGTGCCCAGACGTTCCTATCCCTGTTCTACAACCATGGGAAAAGCTGTTTCAAACCAGATTCCTATGGAAATTGGAACTATAAGGGGTTCTCTAACCCCAGAAGAAAAAGCCAGACGCAGATTAGAAAATCTCTGTCTTTATTGTGAACAAAAGCAGCACTCCGTCACAAATTGTCCATCTCTACTGAGACAGAAAAAGGGTAAGGGTAGTTTCAATCACAATATTTTTCACATTACCCAAAATCCACATCTCACTCTCACCTTTTCTTTACAGTGGGATCAGAAAAACGTGCGATCTAACGCTTTGATTGATTCTGGGGCGTCAGGAAATTATATAGACATAGCATATGTTAAGCTTAATAAAATTCCAATTGTTGTCAAAACACAACCTGTTTCAGTTAAACTTATTGATGGTTCTATCATACAACAGGGCCCCATTACCCATCAGACAATCCCTTTACTCATAACAACTGACCAAGGACATTCCGAATATATTACTTTTGACCTCATACCTATCTACATGCATACTATCATCTTAGGTTTTAGTTGGTTACAAATACATAATCCCCATATTGACTGGTCATCACCACAAGTAATATTTGACTGTTGTATAAAGACTTGTTTTCCCTATCAGGTAATCTCTACTATAGAACATGAGCTACCTCAAATTTATCAGGACCTGGCAGAGGTGTTTGACCTCAAGGAGGCAGAAAACCTCCCACCACATAGGGAATTTGACTGTCCCATTGATTTAATACCGGGATCTCAAATACCACATGGAAAGATATACCCTCTTTCACAAGAAGAATTGGTATATCTAAGATCATATTTAGATGAAAACCTGCGAAAAGGGTTCATCTCACACTCAACATCCCCTGCTGCTGCAGGACTGTTTTTAGTACGCAATAAAGATGGAACAATAAGACCGATTATTGACTACAGGGCATTGAATGAAATAACAATCAAAAATAGGTATCCTCTACCTCTCATACCAGAGTTACTCGAAAGATTAAATGAGGCCACAATCTACTCAAAATTAGATCTAAAGGGCGCTTATAATCTTATTCGCATAAAGGAAGGACACGAATGGAAAACTGCGTTCAAAACCCGTTATGGTCTTTTCCAGTATAACGTAATGCCCTTTGATCTAAGCAATGCTCCCGCAACCTTCCAACATTTTATTAACGAGATTTTTCATGATCTAATGGATATCTGTGTCATCATATATCTAGATGATATTCTGATTTATTAGAAATCTTCCATAGAACATGAAAAACATGTTAGGTGGGTCCTTACTCGTCTCAAGGAGCATAAGTTATATGCAAAGCTGGAAAAATGTGTTTTCCATGTCTCTAAGATAAAGTTTTTGGGTTATATAATAACCCCAAACAAAATAGAAATGGATCCTGAAAAAGTAGCCGCAATTAAAGACTGGCCTATACCCACTACAGTAAAAGCATTACAGCGATTTATTGGTTTCGCAAATTATTACCGTAAATTTATTAAAAACTTCTCCTCAGTGATAAAACCACTAACACAATTAACTAGTATAAAACAGCGCTTTAAGTGGTCTGAACAAGCTCAGAAGACTTTTGATAGACTTAAGGAAATGTTCACAACAGCTCCAATATTAACACTGCCTAATTTTGAGCAACAATTCCTGTTGGAAGTTGATGCATCGAACACAGGCATTGGAGCTATTCTTTCGCAACAAAATAAGGAGACAGGTGAAGTTCACCCCATTGCGTTTTATTCAAGAACTTTGACTTGTGCTGAAGCTAACTATAGTGTTGGAGACAAAGAACTCCTTGCTATTAAGTGTTCACTAGAACAATGGAGACACCTACTAGAAGGATCAGTAATTCCATTTCTTATTTATACTGATCATAAAAATCTAGAATACTTAAAGAAGAATAAGACTTTAACAGCTAGACAAGCAAGGTGGTCAATTTTCTTAGATCGCTTTAACTTTTTAATAACCTATAAACCTGGGAGTCAAAACACAAAAGCAGATGCACTTTCTCGTATTCATGAGTTACTTCCTCATGAACAACCTAACTTCACTATCCCACCAGAAAAGATAATAGGTACCTTAACACCCTTAGAAGAAGAGATTTACACTGCTCTAAAACATGATTCAATACCACTACAGAATTGTTCTAAAGATCCTACTACAGGTCTTTTTTATCATGAGGAAAAGTTATACATACCTGAGAAAATAAGGTCATCCATTCTCACACACACCCATGATGACACCATATCTGGTCACCCAGGTATACAGAAAACCATTGAACTTACCCGTCGTAAGTTTTGGTGGCCAGGGATGAATAAAGACATTTATGATTACGTCTCTAGGTGTGAGAATTGTGCTAGAAATAAAATTGAACATAAAAAACCCATAGGGTTACTTAGACCTCTGCCCATTCCAGATAAACCATGGAGTACTATTGCCATGGATTTTATAGTGGAGTTACCTGCATCACAACAATATAACACTATCATTGTAGTAGTCGACCATTTAACAAGACTGGCACATTTTATTCCACTCAAGGGATTGCCAACTGCCATGACTACAGCCAAAGTATTTCTTGATCAGATTGTAAGACTACACGGTTTACCCTCTGATATTATTACTGATAGGGGTACCCAATTCACCTCTTCCTTCTGGAGATCTTTGTGTAAGCTACTGAAAATTGATCATCGCTACACCACTGCTTTCCATCCACAGACAAATGGGTTGACAGAAAGACTGAACCAGACCATTGAACACTTTTTACGTTGTTATATTTCACATTTACAAGATGACTGGCTAATTTACCTTCCTATGGCAGAATTTACTCATAACAATTCATTGTGTTCCTCAACCAAAACATCCCCCTTTTTCGCAACTTATGGGTACCATCCTAACACTATAACCTTGTCCCACAAAACAGTGAATTCCCCATCAGCTTTAGATTTTTCTTCCAAACTTCAAGATAGATTGAAAGTATTGAAAACACATCTAGCTGAGGCTAAGGAATACCAAAAGAAATATTATGATCGGAAACATTCGATTGGACCTGAATATAAAATAGGTGACTTAGTGTTACTCTCTACTAAGAATCTTAAACTTCAGCTCCGCCTCCTATCTCAGTGGATCTTCAAGAGGAATTTGAAGTTGAATCGATACTGGATTCTAGGATTCGACGAAACAGATTAGAATATCTCATCAGATGGAAGGGTTATGGTCCAGAGGATGATTCCTGGCATCTTCATTCAGAGGTTCATGTCCCTCGTCTGGTGAAGTCATTTCATCACCGTTACCCCCTTAAACCTGGTCTGGAATCCCCGGGGGTGTTTCCCTGAGAAGGGGGGGATGTGATATCCCTTTAAGACTTTCTGACTATCAGCACTTCCCCCTATTTAAGGAAGTGCTTTTCCATTACTCAGTGCCTGAAAATTAAAGTGGATTCTCTCATCCTGTGTTTCTGCTTATACCAAGCAGTGTATTTTTCCCTTTCAGGTCTTAACTATTATATTTTTGAAGGCTGTTTGTGTCTCATAGTTGCTGCACTTCTTTCCTGATACTTTTGGACTGATACTCCTAATCATATCCCTACGCTACCGGAACTCATTCCACTCGCGGCTGAAGCCGCACTCACACAAGCTGCTACCGGGACGCCGCTCTCTACTTTTCTCCGGTTTAGCACTTACTCTGCTGTTAATACCGCTCTCCACGCTACACCATCGCTTCAGGGGAAATCCGGATTTGTCACCACGCTGGTTTGGGTATCGTATTGTATACAAAGCATAAGGTTTCCAAATATAACGCTAAGTGTCATTACTTACCTGAGGTGTATTACACTGAATTAACCTCCTCCTTGCTGGTCAATATTGCGTGTGTGTTGGAATTTGTACATTTCTCATTTTTTCTTTATCGATAATATTAAGGAATTATTGTTTATATTATAGAGGCTAAACAAGTTTCTCTCATAACATTTATTATCATACATTGTGGAATATACCATACTTTTCACTTCAATTACTAAAAGTAAATGCTCACCTTGTACATGCTAGTAGAATAAGTTATATTTACTTGCTGTTTACAAGAATAGAGCTACATTCCATTTATTTTATTTTTTATTATTATACTCTGAAGTTTGGTGAGACAAAATTATCACACTATCATTATAGCAGGTTGTCATGGGTCTGTTTGGGGCGGTCTCTCATTTTATGCCTTGAGTGGTTCTGTTATGTATGTCCTCAGGTGTGTTCTAAGGGGGGAGGAAAGACTACTCCTAAGAATTAGTATGACTTAGATACGTGCACTTGAGGCTGAGCTATGTACCCTTATGGGGTAGTACCGATCATACAAAAATAGAGTGTGCCCAGGTGTAGATCTTAATATAAGCAGTGTGAACATGTCTCTGTGCTACAATCCAACAGCTCCACCTTTATAAAGCGAAACTCTCAGCGGGCAACACAGGTTCTAGAGTACAGCAGTGCTAAAGGGGGAAACAGGGATTAACGCAGAATATCTATAAACATGCTCTTGAACTTAAGAACTAGTACAAAAATAAAGTGTAACTCCATATGAGGGATAAACCAAACACAGGGAACCCTCACATCAGGAGAGCCAAGGACAGGTTAGTACTATAGAGTAGCGTCCCATAGTATGAACAAAGGTTATTCAGTGGTAACACTAAGCGCTGCTAAAACTTATGAAATCTGGAAGTGTCCCAAATGTATGCAGTCTACGGTTTGTCCTTGCGTGAGTTCTGAAGCTGGGTCGGTATTTAGATGGTAAAGAACTTGGAGCGTTCCTCACTAGCCTACACCGGACCTGAAAAGAGACCATGATGGAATCTCAGCGTGGGTCATAATATGAGGTAGGTAGTTACAACCGGGAACAAAGTCGTATTTAAGTGAAGGTACTTCCATCCCGGTAAGCTGCATGTAGGTGATAGTAAAGGTACATGAGTCAAAACCTTCGTGGCCCCCGACAATCTTTCCTGCTCTCTGTAAAGCGGTATGCCTCATAAATATGTTCCGCTTAGGTCCCATTCCAGGCCATGCGCTCAGCTTAGTCCCCATATCTACAAACGGATCTCCAGGTGAAACGACCATCATAATATCTCTCTGATGCGTCGGCTCAACAAGAACAGAGAAGGGCCGCAAGGGACTAAACTGCCCGTCTGTGTCTCCCTGCTCGGCGTCTGATGACTGAGGCCAGTGTTGTCCGCCTTGAGCTCCTCCGCTGGATCTCTGAAGCCATCTTTGTGACTTTGTGGTAGGACTGATTCAGACCAGTCAGTTACTCTCCCAGCCTCACTCAACAGCGGTGCAGTCTGTGGTTTACCCATAGCGTCCCTCAGGTCAGCGACAAGTTCCTGGTGGTGCAAATCCATGGAGCTTAGTAGATCTGTCAGTGCAGCAAGGATTTGTTTCTCCATTCTGCCGTTGTAGAGGTAGCGAGAGTATAGGCGCTGTTTCTCTGTCAGACGATTTGGTGCGGAGGTTACTGCGGGTGTATTGTTATATCCTCGGCCACGGTCTCAGCTAGCCAGTAGGCCTCAGTGGTATTTTTATATTACTTATGCTTTTTCATGATCTTAGGATACAAATCTGGGTCCTGGAGAGTCAGATGAGCAAAAAAGTAAGGTATTTGTATACTTATGATACCAAAAATCCGTATTTTAAGAGCTAACTTTCAGGAGCAGTAAGATAGTGCGTCTTGTTCTTTAGGCAGTTGGCTCCGCCCCCCCTAAATATCTATTTATAAATACATAAAACATATTCTGCTATGTGCAGAAAATTGGAATGACAAATATTTACAGTAAATACATAGTTAAAACCTTTATTAAAAATGAATATTGCATAAATATGCCTTTTCATGTTTTCATCTACTTAACTACAAAGGGCTCCAATGCACTTCTATATATCTCTGTATCCAATGCACTTCTATATATGTGTACAAATGTATTTATGTGTTTATATGTGTATATATGTCTGTAACTACATATATGCACATATAAATACATGAATACATATATATATACCCTTATATATATATATATATATATATATATACTGTATATATATATATATATATATATATATATATATATATATATATATGTACCATTCAAAAAATGAAAGGCACTCACTGGGTCTTTAAATGCAGAAAAGATTTTTCTTTATTACAGTGACGTTTCGGGTGTTATCCCGTCCTCAAACCAACATCCATATACATACATACATATCCATGTTTAGACATTTGTATCAACAAAAAGAGAGAAAAGAGCGCAAAGCCACCCTAAGAGTAAATGTATTTAATAATGGGCAATAAAAGCACATAAAAATTCAAACGTACAAGACATTAAAAACAAGTAGTCATAAAGGTAATATCCCCACAGTGGCCTCGACTTCCAATGGTTCAGATATAGTCTCAGTCCACCTCTTATTATAACTGTGTTTGAAAGTTGTGAAGATGCAAGTCGATATCCAGAAAGGCGGATGTCCAAGAGATATAGATGTAGCAGGAGTCTGTAGAAACCGTTAATACCCCACCGTTATTACCGGTTTCTACAGACTTCTGCTACATTTCTATCTCTTGGACATCCACCTTTCTGGATATCGACTTGCATCTTCACAACTTGCAAACACAGTTATAATAAGAGGTGGACTGAGACTATATCTGAACCATTGGAAGTCGAGGACACTGTGGTGATATTACCTTTATGACTACTTGTTTTTAATGTCTTGTACGTTTGCATTTTTATGAGCTTGTATTGCCCATTATTAAATACATTTACTCTTAGAGTGGCTTTGTGCTCTTTTCTCTCTTTTTGTTGTTTCAGCCTTTTCAGGAAGTGTATCACAGCTCTCCCTAAGTCATTTGAGCAGCAACCACAGCCTGTATATATAAGGCTTTACCACTTGGATTCACCTCTTTATTATTAGAAAATCAGGGATGGTTTAAGAACTACGAACTTGGGATTTCAGACCTAACCAAGGACTTTACCTTATACAGGTGTGATTGTATTGTGTTCAATTTGCTTTATGATTGTGGAATTCTTTCACACCTTTTAATGGTTAGTACTATCCTTGCAGCAACTCTTGTCATAGTACTTTTATAGCTGTCCTGCTTATTTGAATTGGTTTTCAAATATTATTATTTTTTTATTGTTTTTTTCATTATTATACCAATTTTCGTTAACAGTTATATTTGCAAGGGGCTATGTGGATTTTAATTTCACTTTTATGAGTATTATATATTATAATTAGGGAAGCGTAGCTTATCCTTTGTACTTTTTTAGACATTTGTATGTATGTCTATTTTAAATCCCTTTGCCTTATAATTTTTGCGCGCAATATTTTTTTCGAATATTTTTTTATTAGATAGTGTTATTATAAGTGTAACTATACTTTGTAATGTATTTTCGATGTGTTTTGTGCAACCTTTTAATTTATTGAAACAGTTGCCCAGAGTTCTGAAGTTGCAGTAATCATTCTAGCATAAATTGCGATTGCGCTGAAGTGATCGCATTTACTTTCAACTCATAATACCAGCGATAAGCCCGACAAGCGCAAACACCTGCAATAAACCCCTTATCACTCGCACGCAAGCGTTTGTACTCCACTCGTAATCTGGCCCATCATTTATTATACATAAAAAATAGTCACTAATAAAAGCATATAATTGTCACATACAATATATATATATATACATGCAATAAAAAGTATGGATACAAGTAAAAGCAGTGTATCAAATAAATTACATCAATTATACAAAACACTGCTTGCCTGGCCAGGTACTCAATCCACATGTTGTGTTTCAGGGCTCCTCCCCCTTCCTCAGACTACAGTATATGCAGTAGCTATCCTAATGTTGCGTGTAGCACTATTACCTTAAAAAAAAAAAAACTGATCATCTCAATTTATATTCACTATTTCTCTAGAAGTTCCAAAATGTGACAGCTTTTGCTGTATAAACAACCTTTCTTTGTTGAGGGTGAAAGTTTTCCACTGCTTTTGACAGGGCATAAAAGTTGAATATAAATTTGAATTAGTGTAAAGGTAAAAGGTAGTTAAATGTGTTGCTATTGGAATTCCACTATTTGCTTGATAGTTCCCATTGGGGAAGTCACTCATTGTTCCACCATCTTCTACTTATCCCCCAGTTTCTTCCAAAAAAAACTTTTCACTGCACAAATCCTGCCTAGAAATGAATAAATCCCACCCAGGTGCACCCAGACTACACCCCTGTACTATACTACCTAGCCCCTGAAGTATCCATCCAACTGCCCACACTGTTCCTCTCCCTGTTTCTAAATTACTATATAAAAATATTATAGTTCATTGTACCATGGTTTTTAGTATTCAGGGGTTAGCTAAAATAGATTATAATCTACCAAATTGATTAGTTTAAAGGGAACTAAAACTGTAGTAAATAATTTTCTTATTGGTCTTTTGCTTGCTTATAATGCTTTATTTAACACCCAAAAAGGGGTTAACATTAGCTCTGGAGTTGCAATGTACTACTGGAATGATTCTGGAAAAAAGACCAGAGAGCCAATCACAAGCAGCATATGTGTGAAGTTGCCAATTACTCACCCATGTCCAGGTCAGGAGCGTTAGTGTATAGCTGCTTTGGAACTTTAACTATGTGTTTCATCACAATAGGGCATTATTTGCACTTTTAAGGGCCTATTTATGAAAGGCCTGTCGGATATGAGCCGACATTGCGGATCATGTCGGACAGACCTCGCTGAATGCGGAAAGCAATACGCTCTCCGCATTCAGCATTGCACCAGCAGCTCTTGTGAACTGCTGGTGCAACGCCGCCCCCTGCAGATTCGCGGCCAATCGGCCACTAGCAGGGGTAGTATCAATCAACTTGATCGTATTCAATCGGGTTAAATTGCGGCAATGTATGTCCGCCTCCTCAGAGCAGGTGGACAGGTTATGGAGCAGCGGTCTTTAGACCCCTGCTTCATAACTGGTGTTTCTGGCGAGCCCGGGGCTTCAAGCTCCATACGGAGCGTGATAAATATGCCCCTTACTCTCTTCAGCAGGGAAATCTGATATACTCCACATAAGAAGGCACAAGTATCATAGAATTTTTTACAAATATTTTAAATTCTTTGATATTTTTAACAAATGAAAATTAACCACCTCAATGCTTTTGCATTTTTTCTTACCAAACCATTTGTACTAAATGATTTTGTGCACTTGTAGGGACACTATAGTGTTTCACATTACCACACTGATTTTTTTTCAGAAAAATATAAGAAGTTTTAATTCTTACCCAAATCTATACCAATGTGTTTGTTCAACCTTGGTGGTAGGCAGAGAATTTTACAGAAAGAATTTGATGTATTTAAGGCTTTAAACTGATCTTTAATTGTGTGCTGTAAGGATATAATATGAATCAACACCATTTTAGGACAGATAGAACAAACAGATATACACGATTATGTTTTTAAAATAGAAAAAAAGCCAGAAGTAAAAACAGCATACGGTCAAACTGCCCTCTAACTTGAATAAACAATATGTTGTCTGGACCGACAGACACAAACTAGATGCTGCAACTAATTTAAAACAGTGGAGCTAAATTTGATATTAGAAACCGACAAGCCCATAAAGTATTGCTCTTTAAAATAAACAGTACAGGGAAAATTATATTGAACAGTTTTGAAAAATGATGTTTCTGTATTTTCTTCTGTGTATTATAGCTTATTTCAACAGTGTCCTAGCTTTGTGAATATTAATGAACAACTAGTCCCTAGAATTAATAACTCTGATTAGTGAATCTTGCTGAAAAAAACTTGCCAGAACTTCACCTCTCAAAAAACGAGGATTTAAAATCATGTTTGAGCTCCTTTTGAAAAAAAGTTAAAGGGACATTGTACATGGGAATTTTCTTTGCATACATGTTTTTTAGATGATCCATTTATATAGCCCATCTGGTAGTGTTTTTGTAACAATGTATAGTTTTGCTTATTTTTTTTTAAAACATTGTGCTGATTTTCAGACTCCTAACCCAGCCCCAAAGTTTTAGATATGCAGGGAAGGGGGAGGAAGGAGAGTCTGCTGTTCCTGTTATCCCAGCCTCTTTCACAGGGTGTCCCAGCCTAACCTCATCTAATAGTGCTAAACTGGGAGCTTTTAAGTATGTTTTTAAAAAAGGTTTTATACTGGATTTTTACATCAGTATTTGTGCATATTCTTCTTTTTCTTCTTTATAGTAGTGTCTATTATTTAAACAGGGAGTGCAGAATTATTAGGCAAATGAGTATTTTGACCACATCATCCTCTTTATGCATGTTGTCTTACTCCAAGCTGTATAGGCTCGAAAGCCTACTACCAATTAAGCATATTAGGTGATGTGCATCTCTGTAATGAGAAGGGGTGTGGTCTAATGACATCAACACCCTATATCAGGTGTGCATAATTATTAGGCAACTTCCTTTCCTTTGGCAAAATGGGTCAAAAGAAGGACTTGACAGGCTCAGAAAAGTCAAAAATAGTGAGATATCTTGCAGAGGGATGCAGCACTCTTAAAATTGCAAAGCTTCTGAAGCGTGATCATCGAACAATCAAGCGTTTCATTCAAAATAGTCAACAGGGTCGCAAGAAGCGTGTGGAAAAACCAAGGCGCAAAATAACTGCCCATGAACTGAGAAAAGTCAAGTGTGCAGCTGCCAAGATGCCACTTGCCACCAGTTTGGCCATATTTCAGAGCTGCAACATCACTGGAGTGCCCAAAAGCACAAGGTGTGCAATACTCAGAGACATGGCCAAGGTAAGAAAGGCTGAAAGACGACCACCACTGAACAAGACACACAAGCTGAAACGTCAAGACTGGGCCAAGAAATATCTCAAGACTGATTTTTCTAAGGTTTTATGGACTGATGAAATGAGAGTGAGTCTTGATGGGCCAGATGGATGGGCCCGTGGCTGGATTGGTAAAGGGCAGAGAGCTCCATTCCGACTCAGACGCCAGCAAGGTGGAGGTGGAGTACTGGTTTGGGCTGGTATCATCAAAGATGAGCTTGTGGGGCCTTTTCGGGTTGAGGATGGAGTCAAGCTCAACTCCCAGTCCTACTGCCAGTTTATGGAAGACACCTTCTTCAAGCAGTGGTACAGGAAGAAGTCTGCATCCTTCAAGAAAAACATGATTTTCATGCAGGACAATGCTCCATCACACGCGTCCAAGTACTCCACAGCGTGGCTGGCAAGAAAGGGTATAAAAGAAGAAAATCTAATGACATGGCCTCCTTGTTCACCTGATCTGAACCCCATTGAGAACCTGTGGTCCATCATCAAATGTGAGATTTACAAGGAGGGATAACAGTACACCTCTCTGAACAGTGTCTGGGAGGCTGTGGTTGCTGCTGCACGCAATGTTGATGGTGAACAGATCAAAACACTGACAGAATCCATGGATGGCAGGCTTTTGAGTGTCCTTGCAAAGAAAGGTGGCTATATTGGTCACTGATTTGTTTTTGTTTTGTTTTTGAATGTCAGAAATGTATATTTGTGAATGTTGAGATGTTATATTGGTTTCACTGGTAAAAATAAATAATTGAAATGGGTATATATTTGTTTTTTGTTAAGTTGCCTAATAATTATGCACAGTAATAGTCACCTGCACACACAGATATCCCCCTAAAATAGCTATAACTAAAAACAAACTAAAAACTACTTTCAAAACTATTCAGCTTTGATATTAATGAGTTTTTTGGGTTCATTGAGAACATGGTTGTTGTTCAATAATAAAATTAATCCTCAAAAATACAACTTGCCTAATAATTCTGCACTCCCTGTAGTTATATGAAAATTGGTGTATACTGTCCCTTTAAATAAAATAAAAACAAGACAACCTAGTCAGCTTTGCCATTTTAAGTTATCTTATCTTATCTTTGTCTCCTTTTATATTTGTATCTTATCTTGAAGTCATGTCAATCACACCCTGCATGCTGAGGAAAAATCACTTCCACACCTTGATAACATTGTTCAGCAAATTATATATATTTTTTAATTTCTCTGTTAAGGCTTGTATAGTTGTGGTTTGCAATTGTATATCAGCAGCGGTTTGCTTTACACTTGTCTGCACTACATCTTGTTCTTTTTCGATATGTGATACTCTCTCATCAAGTGCTGTTATTTCTTTACGAAGTTTGCTGAACAGGGATCTCACCTCCTGCAAGACCTCTTTGATGTCTTCTTTGGAGGATAAATGCAGTAAGTCCTCTCTAGTGACAGTTTGCTGGAGTTTGCTCCATGTTGGAGGTTTTCTCTGTTAATGACTGTGTTCTGGTGTCTTCTGTTCTTTTAGAAAGTTGTTCAAGTATATCTTTAGGTTTGAGAAATTGATTGAGTATTTTTTTTTTAACTTCTGTCAGCTTTGGGGGTCTTCTTATTAGGCATTCCTAGTAGGACCTCTGACTAAAATAGATTTTACTGAGTCCCGCCAATGTCTCTGGCGCAGTATGGTATCGAGTCTGTGATTAAATATAAAGGAGGCTTCAGATCTTGTGGGAGGAATTTACTATGTGATTTTATGTCACAGTCTTTTTACTGGGTTGCGTGCTATGCACTTTTTATAGCTCTTGCTTTATAGAAGATTTAGAGAGTTACCCTTAGGAGACAGCACCTATTCTTGTATGTCAGGGGTTCAGTGGGCCAGTAGGCAAATTGGGTACTCTCTGGTAGGGTCACCAGGTGTATCTTTTGTTGCTTTTTAAATGTCCTTTTCTATTTTTTATATCTGTTCTGTCTCCTATGACTTATGGGTATTTAGCGCTATACGTTGGTGAACAGCCCAGTGTATGTAAACTTGTGGCATTTGGTTTAAAGTCTAAATCTTTAGGAAGCGGAGAAAGCCCTTATTAGCAAGCTCGGGGAAATTAGCTATGTGGCCTCTTGAAGGCACAAGCTCCCTTCTGCAGCCGCTTGAGTGTAAGTGGCTACTTATTATATCTCTTCAGTCTCATGTGGCTCCGGTAATTTGGTACTATTCTTTTATATGCAGCCCAGGTTATGTAGGTTTGGGGCCTTTTTCTTTGAGATCTGAAGGCTTAGGAGGCATAGAAATCCCTTACTGGCAAACTAGGGAAAGTTAGTAATGTGTGCTCTTTAAGACATAGTCTCCCTCCTGCAGCCGTGCGGGTGTATGTGGCTGCTTGTACTGTTAAGCTTACCGGGTTTGCCTGAGCTTTTTGAGTTGCAGGATTACCTCTCCAACTTGCGCTTGATCCTTTTAAGTGTGGGCTGGTCGGGTCAGTTCTCAGCCGCGGCAGCCGTTATGATTAAGACGCCGAGTCAGTTTCGTTATGCTGCCTGTCAGTGCCTGTACACGTGGTCGGCCCCAGGTAGTCAATCACCTTTGTTGCGTCACTTAGATGACCTTAGATTGTCTCCTATGCAGTGCAGGGTAGTTCTCATCTGACTCCCCTCTGTTTTTTTCTGGGTGTTAGGGGCTCTACATGCCACTGGTATCTGTTTGATTGCCGCGTCGGACCGGAGCAATTCTAGAGAGCCGCCATCTACCTGTGTGGTCAAACTCCCCCACCAGCAAATTATATTTTTAATGTTTCCTTGCTGAAAATACATTGCTAATTTTAGGTCAAGAAAAATTAACATGACTTCATAATTTTTTATTAGCTCTAGTTTTTGACACTACTTGTGCTTCAGTAATATGGTCATAGTGAAAAGCAATATTACAACAATCTGATATTTTTTGATACAACACAATTGAAAGTTGTTCATTCAATCAATCACAAATAACAACGCAAATGAAAAACATACAGCAATTGCATAGTTGCCAACATTTAAAAAAAAATTTCAGGGACACTTTGCAGCAGAGCAAGCAAGCGGGTTACTGGAGTATTGACGACCTACTGTTCAACTGCTCCGCCCACTCAGTTCTGCAATCAAAACACACCCATTTGAAAGTAATAGTATAATTTAGATTTATCCATAGTTTATTATACAGATTACAGCACCAAGCTCTTACACCTACCCAGTCTCTGGAACACATTCTGGGCATATGGTTATTTTTAATTATTAGAAAGACAAAATAATATGTGAACCCATTCAATAATAATAACAATATTCTATTAGGAATGAATTATATTTAAATAATACACTATATCTATTTATCTTCTATCTATCTGTATATATGTATGTGTGCGTATGTATATATATATATATATATATATATATATATATATATATATATATATATATATATATATGCAAACAACAAATGCTGTGCAAAAGAGATTTTCAGGGACATTTCCAGGGACAAAAAAAATCCAGGGACATACAACAAAATCCAGGGACTGTCCCTGGAAATCAGGGACTGTTGGCAACTATGCAATTGAAAGTACTATCTGAAATAGTGACCTATTCACAAAGGCACCTTCTCTTTGCTTGTCACTTGTACTCCTCTTCTGGGGCATCTCACTGTCCAACACTAGTCAGCAAGCATAGAATCGTTCCACCTACCCTGATACCTTCATTCTATTGCTGAAATGTCTTGGTGCAACCTCTCATCGTGCTCATCACTCACTGCACTGCAGTTGTCAAGGAAGAAGTCCAGGTGAGAGTCGAGAAAGTGGATTTTGAGTAACATGTTTCCAGCTCTTCAATTACCCAAGAAGCCATGCACAACACATTTTAAAACTTTTCAAGCTGCTTTCTCTTTACCCTTGAGGACTCGCCCGAAGTTTTCATCCATCTAAAATGCAAGTCTGTCAAAAGAACTGAGATAAGAGTCTGCAGAGGCTTAGATACAAGGTAATCACAAGGTTAAAAAGTATATCAATATAACCGTGCTGGTTATGCAAAACTGTGGAATGGGTAATAAAGGGATTATCTATATTTTTAAACAATAACAATTTTCAAGTAGACTGTCCCTTTAACTTAAGCCTTACTCAGCAGTGGAAAGTTTCCTCTCAGGTACTTGAAAGCTTCTCCATCTCTGTTCATCCCATTTACAAAGTTCTTCATGAAAACATTTATGTGGCATCATGGCTTTTAACGTAAAGCATAACCACAAAACTGAAAACATTGAAAGGAACAATTCTCCGCATTCAGCAAGGTCTGTTGGACATGATCCGCAATGTTGGATCATGTCCGTCAGGCATTTCATAAATAGGCCCCTTTATCTTAACTTAAATATTATGAAAAGGAGGAATGGATTGCTAAACACAACTGAAAAAAAAGAAATGTTATGTTACAGTGGCTTGTGCCTCGGCGATCGAAAGTGGAACGAGACAGCGAAATATTCAAAAGGGATCCGTCGCCATGTCAACAAAGCCTCTGAAATATTCAAAAGTGCCGGCATTACTGTTTAAAGGCAGCATTGCCAAGAGGCGTTTTACTATATATCGCAATGGGTGGTAATGCTGGTGAAATATTTCAAGCAACATCGCTGAATACATCAACAATGTAAAGTAAAGGATCCATATTAAATTTATTGCAGAACATAATAAACACACCGCAGACTACACTAATAACCCCCAAAACAACTATTACACCCACCACAATTACTCCTACACTATTTAAACCGCTATATCGCAAAAAAACCCGATCGCAATAACCGCTAACCGTTTTACCCCCTAACCACCAATACCCCACCACAAACTACCCCTAATCTATTAACCCCCTAAGCACCAATACCCCACTGCAAACTGCCCCTAACCTATTAACTTCCTAACTGCCAATACCCCACTGCAAGCTACCCCTAACCTATTAACCCCCAAACTATCAATACACCCTACACTGCTTAACTACCTAAGAGCTAACCTCCCCAAGATCCCTAACTCTACACCCCTATGTTACAAAAAATACTAACAGAACAAAAATATTACCAAAACAATAAGCTCTCACTACCAACACCCCAAACAGTAAGGCCTATATTAAAACTAAAGCCCACTTATAAAAAGAGACCACCACAAAATAAAAACAAAAACCTATACTAACTCTCCTCTAAAAATTGCCCTTAAAAGGAAATTTATTGAGCAGTGCCCTAGTTGAAGTGAATAGCTATTTTGCATTAAAAACACCTATACTAAAAATAAAGTAACCCACCCCAAAAGACATCTTCCATTGTCCATCTTCTAAGATGAAAAGAAGATGGAAGAGGAAGAAGATGGAAGAGGAAGCCCCAGTGGGGCTCCGTCTTGGAGAAGCAGCAACCCACCTAGGATCCGGATTAGAGTTGGTGAATACTAATGTTTTGTGTTAGGGATTTTTTGTGGGAGAGGTTTAGTTTAGGGTTAGCAATTGAGCTTAAGATAGTTTAAAAAAAAAAAAAAAAAGATAAAAGAGCTGATCCCTTTAGGGCAATGCCCTACAAAATGCCCTAATTTTTAGTGTAGGTTTTTTCAAAGATAGGGTTTTTTTGGGGTGGTGAATTATTTTGTTTTTAGTATAGGTGTTTTTAATGCAAGAGCTATTCACTTCAATATGCAGATATGTTAAGGAGCACCCCAAGTGAGGCTTAAGTATACTAAGAAAATTTACATGAACAAAAAAGAGTACAAATTTGTTGCTATGCCTCAAAAGCAATACAAATAAACAGTGGCGAAACAATATTCGGTGTGGAGAAAAACAGATAAGTGATTAACTAAAATAAAAATAAAATAGATACAATGTGAAGTATCTATTGAGTAAAATGTGCAAACAATGCAGTGTAACAAATAATGTGCAACAAATGAGTTGCAAACAGTGTCAAAAATGAACAGTGTGAACGGATAAAAATAAAGGAATTAATAAGGATGCTTTTAAAAGCAAAAAACACCAAACTTACAAAGACCTAATACGATAGAATCTCAAAAGGAATATAATCACTAAAAATTATGTGTAAAGCTTGGAGGATTATAGCCCCTGAAAAGGATATGTAAGGCCTTAAAGAAGCTCCATTAGGAATAAACCTAACCAAGAGGTTCACTTTAACTAGGGCACTTGCCGATTTGTAGAGTAGGCTTCAGTTATTATAGGATACAAATAAAAGCCCAAGGGTGATCACATACAAAAAAGTGATAGAAATAAATGCAATACAATAAAAACAAAAACAAAGGATATAAGTGTGAATAAGTCTTTCAATCCTCAATATAATCCAAAAGGCGTGTCAAAGGAATAAAAGTCCAACTTTCGATTCTTTGTGTACTCTTAATGAATCTTAAAGAGAAATCTGATATAGTGTAATACTTCGAAAAATCAAATAAGTACAATATGTAAAAGACAACTCACACTTTAGAGAGGTACTGTAAGCTCATGTGTATAGCGGTCCTGATTCACAACGCTGTCAGGATCAGCGATAAAAGCAGCTGGGGACCCGATGTATATCTGTATATAAGTACTCGGAAAAGAGAGAAATAATAGTGTGATACCGTAAACCCACAGCTGAAAATGTTGTGGCAAAGGTGTATACTTACACTCTAAGCAGCTGATACACAGCTCTGGATGAATCACAGTCTCGGTATAAGCCACTGAGTCAGCTATACAACGATACAGGAACGCTTAGTAAAATAGCGAATTTAAATAAAAAGATACATAAAATGTATAAAATATATATTATTTCTGAAGTCACTCAGGGGTAAAGTATATACATACTATTCCATACAAAGGATCAGGTTTCTAGAAGCAGGATGGCTCCAGATTGAGAAGATCCATAAGCAGTGTATCTAAAAAGTCAAACTGATACAATGTAACTCCCTCTCACTGTGACACCACTGACAAATAAAACCTGATGTGCGTTTCACCACGCCCACCTGGCTCTTTCAAGAGTGAGATCTAAGTGTTCCTATACAGTCTTATTTATACCATTTGATTTCAAAGTCCAAAAGTTAAAGGTGGTATTCCACCAAGGGAATAATAGACAATTTCACATCTGATACAATATATATCAAGGAAGAAACCAACATATATTTATACTAAAATATATAATAATTGATTTAAAATATATAAACTGACGTAGTATCATTTGATTGATAATATCAAATTTAAGAAGGTACTCCGCCAACTATAAAATAAAAATAGGATGTTTGTATATAATGTTTTAAGAAGAGATTTACGGAGGAAAAGACTTATATTATACAAAATGCAACAATATTATTCTAAAAAATGTACCAATTCAAAATCTGAATTAAGGCCGGATGGCACCACATTATTTAATTCAAATATCCATTTCATTTCTAACTTTGATAATTCACCATTAATATTAGAGCCTCTCCAACTAGGGACAATTTTTCTAATTCTCATGAACGATAAGCCACTTGGGTGATTATGATGTTTTTTTTAAAATGAAATGATACTGGGTGTTTTGTACTACCAATTTTGATATCGTATGCAAGTTCGTAATTTTTTTTTAGAAATCTAGTTGTTTTTCCTATATAAAACAAATTTCATTTGCATCATAATAAATAAATAAATTACATTTTTGCTATTACATGTTATCAGTTGATCAATCTCATAAAGTTTTTTCCCATTCTGGGAATATAATTAATTTATCCCTTTTGTGGTACAGTATTTAAAACTTTTACTCTCCAATTTATGGACTTTTAGTGAGATGAGCTCTCTTAAAGATTAGTTTTGGTCTCTCTCTTATTAATGATTGTACAGTGCTATCTCTTTTTATAATCCCCCAATGTTTCTCAATAATTGCTCTGAGATCCTTACTCTTATTGTTAAAGTTAAAAATGAAGGATAGGTTTCTATTTTCTAGGGGAATTCTCTCTTCTTATACTGCAACATGCAGTTTCTATCTAAAAGTGCAGTTTTATCGATAGTGGTATTCAATTTTCTCTTTTAAAGTTTTTTTCCAAAAATCTTTCTTTTATAATGTTAGCTTGTTCCCTAAAGATACATACATCTGTGCAATTTCTTCTCATTCTATAAAATTGTCCTTTGGGGACATTCTCAATCCACCTCCTGAAATGACAGCTGTCTAGTCCAATGTAATTATTTACGATCGTGTTGATTGACACCCCCATGCTGGCAGCCCATTGGCCGCGAGTCTGCAGGGGGCGGTGTTGCACCAGCAGCTCTTGTGAGCTGCTGGTGCAATGCTGAATACGGCGAGCATATTGCTCGCCGTATTCAGCCAGGTCTGGCGGACCTGATCCGCACTGTCAGATCAGGTCCGCCAGACTTTGATAAATTGGGGCCTAAGTGTCTAAGTGGTCCGTTATTTGATAGTGAAGTTTCTCTATAGAGAAGGTTGAGCGGAACTGTCGTTGTCACTCTTGTAGCGATGGTATTACTGGTGTTTTCCATGTTGCTGGACAATAATGTATTGATTTCAGTTAGTACTTGTGACCAAAATGGCACTATCAGGGGGCAGGACCACCAAATGTGCATAAGAGTTCCTGCTTCACAACATCCTCTCCAACATCTATCTGAGGTATTGGGAAATATTAGTTTTAATCTATGGTGCGTTAAATACCATCTCATCAGAATTTTGTAGTTGGTTTCTAAGATGTTTGCTGAAACAGAGGCCGTAGCGGTCCGGCTAAAGATGGAGTTCCATTCTTTACTAGAAGGGGGAAAAACAAATTGCCATACCATTTGATGGCATAAGAGAGCAGATGATTAGGAGGTTGTGAGATAAGTATTTTGTATATTAGGGAGGTTGAACCTCTAGAGGGGGCATTTATAGAGCACAGTAATTCAAATATTGTTCTCTTTCTAGAGATGTTTGGTTTCTCAGAGTATGAGGAGAGGACGTGGCGAAGCTGCAAGTACCGATACCTGTGGCCGAATAACCCTTGTCCGTATCCTATTATATTCTCCCTATCTTTAAGAGTTTTGCCATTTAATATCAGGAAAAATTGCATAGTGCCTCGTAGTAAGGGTACATTCTTAAATTTAGCTTTGGCCTTGAACGGTAAGGAGGTGTCTGAGAGAACAGGCGTTAGAGGTTAAGGAATAGTGGAGATCGGTTTGGTGGATTTGAGCATGAGGTTCCAAATATGGAATACTTTGTCTATAATACTGTATGAGCCATGAACCTTTGGCCAGGTCTTTTTGAGTAGCCAGCATACACCTCCTAACTGTATTACTTGGAGAATCTTGTGTTCTTATTGCACCCATTCTTTAACTTGTGCATTTCGGCACCAATCTACTATTCTCTGAAGGATCACTGCTATTCTATATTTTTTTATGCAAGATACCCCCACTTGATTTAGGGTGGTATAGTGTAGTTTTGGCTACTCTGGGGTGTTTGCCAGACCAAATATATTTGTTTAAGATGTTTTGAAGATTGGGAATGTATGCTTTCGGCAATGGGATTGGAAGAGTGTGCAATAAATATAGAATGTGTGGTAAAATTGTAATTTTCACCGTGGAGATGCATCCCAACCATGATAAGATTTTGTGGCTCCAATTCCAGCTTTGTCTCTGACACTAGTTTAGCATAGTTATGTTTGAACGTATGGTGCGATTAGTCGATAGGAAAGTACAAAGATATTTTATGGATTCTTTTTGTATGGCAAAGGAGTTATTTCTATGTAGGAACTGTAGAACGTCGTTTTCTACTCCTATGCCTAACATTTCTGATTTGGAGTGGTTGATAGAAAAATTCGAATAGAGGCCATATTGTGTTAGAGATTGTATAATTATAGGGGTTGTGGTCAATGGGGATTTCCATCTACTTTTTTGAAGAAGTTTTTAGTTTTAATACTGCCTTTATCTATATATATCTACAATCTAAATCCAGGAAGTTTATTCTTTGTTGGAGAATTTAATATTCCAGTTGTTATTCTGGAGGTGGCTTAAAGGGACACTGAACCCAAATATTTTCTTTCATGATTCAAATAGAGCATACAATTTTAATCAACTTTCTAATTTACTCATAGTATCAATTTTTCTTCGTTCTCTTGCTATCTTTATTTGAAAAAGAAGGCATCTAAGCTAAGGAGCCAGCCAATTTTTGGTTCAGTACCCTGGACAGCACTTGTTTATTGGTGGGTGAATTTATCCATCAATCAGCAAGAACAACACAGGATGTTCGCCAAAAAGGGGTCAGTATCTAAACTTACATTCTTGCTTTTCAAATAAAGATACCAAGAAAATGAAGAAAATTTGATAATAGGAGTAAATTAGAAAGTTGCTTAAAATTGCATGCGCTATCTGAATCACAAAAGAAAAAAAATTGGGTTCAGTGTCCCTTTAAGCATGCATCCAATTCTATCCTGGAGCCTTTTCAAATCAGAATAATATTGTCAATGAAGCGGCGATAGGCTATCAAATTTTGCCCCATTTATGCTTATCATATAAACCCATAGATCTTCCCAGGCTGCCATAAAAAGTTGGCATAGCTGGGGGCAAAATGAGTGCCCATCGCCGTACCCTCAGTTTGTAAGTAAAAATCATCTTGAAACCAAAAGAAATTGGTATCTAAAATCAATTCAATACCTGATAGGATGAATTGAATATGGGAATTTCCTAAATTTTCCGATGTGCATAGCATAGATTTAACTGCTTCTAGCCCTTTTTCTTTTTTAATGATTGCATATAATGATCCCCTGTGACTAGTCAATAATCATCTTCCCATTTGAGGTTATTCATCATGTTTATTACACTAATTGGTTTTTTTAAAAAGGCTTTTGTCCTGTTAACTACTGGTTGTAGACAGATATCTATATATTTGGATAAACTACTAGATATATTTTTATAAACTACTAGTTAATGATTCCACTCCCGAGACAATAGGCCTCCCTGGGTTTTTTTCTTTGTTTTTATGTATTTTTGGCAAGATGTAAAACGTTGCAATTTTAGGAAATTTGGGATATATATAATTGAATTTGTTTTGATTAATAATTTCCCCATTCTTACCTTCTATTAAATATAATTCCAGTCTTTTTCTGGAGCCAACCTGCTTCTAGAAACTTGATACTTTGTATGGAGTAGTTTGTATATAGTTTACTCCTGATTGACTTCATACTGGCATATATATTTTATACATTTTATGTATCTTTTTATTAAAATTTGCTATTTTACCAAGTGTTCCTGTATCGTTGTATAGCTGACTCTGTGGCTTATACTTAGTCTGTGATTCATCCAGAGCTGTGTATCAGTTCCTAAGAGTGGGAGTATACATCTTTGCCACAACATTTTCAGCTGTGTGTTTACACTATCATACTATTATTTCTCTCTTTTCTGAGTACTTATATACAGATATACATCGGATCCCCAGCTGCTTTTATCGCTGATGCTGAAAGCGTTGTGAATCAGGACCACCATATACATGAGCTTATAGTAGCTCTCTAAAGTGTGAGTACATGTCTTTTACATATTGCACTCATTTGATTTTTTGAAGTATTACACTATATCAGATGTCTCTTTAAGATTCATTGGGAGTAGACAAAGAATCGAAAGTTGGGCTTTTATTCCTTTGACACGCTATTTGGATTATATTGAAGATTGAAAGACTTATATTCATACTTATATCCTTTGTTTTTGTTTTTATTGTATCACATTTATTTCTTTCAGTTATTAGAGGGTTTATTTATTTTGAGGTGGGCTTTTTTTTTAAGGGGACTTTAGTTTTAGGATAGGCCTTACTGTTGGGGGTGGTTAATTTTTTGTAATGCTAGTATTTTTTTATTTTTTGGTAATTTAGGATTGTTAGGTTAGGGGTCTTGGGGGGGATTTAATTGTTAGGGAGTTAAGTAGTGTATGGGAAGTTTGTGATGGGGGTTGTGGTACATTAGGGGGTTTATTGTGTTAGGGGTTGTGGCGGTTTAGGGGTTAATAGGTTAGGGGCGATTAGGTTAATAATTTATGGAAGATTAGGGATTAATAGTGTAACAATGTTAGGATGCGCTGGGGGTGAGGGCATGTAAGGGGTTAATAGAGAGGCACATTATATGTATACAATGTTTAAATTATGTGCATTTTGTTGTTCAATGCATATTATTTTAAGTATTCTATAAATTTTAAGCAGCTGGGTTTTTTCCCATGTTCTTTTTGTTATTTTAAACATTAATATTTATTTTTCTAAATATAATTATGTTATCAAAGTCAGTAGCCACAACTTTAAATTTTTACATAACGGCATTTGTTTAATTTAGCAAATATAAAGATTATGCAGTTATATAGCACTAAGTTGAGGCGGGTCTTTTATAACATAATTATATTTAGAAAAATAAATATTAATGTTTAAAGGAAAACAGAAAAAATCCATCTGTTTATAAACACTACGATACTTAGAATACATAGTATCACATTGCACAATAGTATAAATATAAATGATACATTCTATATATATATATATATATTGACGTAGCTCCTATAGTTTTAATAGGAAGGTTTTCTTTTTTTGTTCTTATTAGTAAGATAGATCACTAACATGACATAGAGATAGGCGTTCTGTGGGAGATAGCTGGGCGTTCCATGGGAGTAACCTGCATTTTAATGGGTTAACATCACCAGTAGTGCAATATATTCCAAGGTCTGCCCTGCAGGTTAGGTACAGGGTTTCAGACATATTTGTCTCGCTACATTTCCAGTGGTGAGCCTTTTCAGTGTGAGGCAGGTAGTGTAGGTTCAGTAGATGTAAGGTTAGGTATGTGTTATTTGAAGTGTTCCTACGAAGAAACCTCTTTTTGTTAAAAGAACACTCTGTATGTGTAGGAGCACTTCGTATACAGCCCCCCTGCTCATAGTGCTGACGTGGGAGGACTTTTGCAGAAGCCGCAACCCCTAATATTTTTTTATGGGAGACACATCTCCACTCATCGGCACTTTGTGGTTCAACCACTTTTTTTAAATACATTGACAGACCCACAGACTGCAAGTCTGGCAAACCCAAACCGACAGTTTCTCATTAGTCTGTCAATGTTTTGAATATTGTGGCCTTTATATTGAGGATCTGCTGGACAAGGGTAGATTCCCCAGCATCCACATCCAGTCTTATTGAAAGAAGGAACATGTTTACTCCAGCAGAGATCTTCAATTTTATGTTGCTCAGATTGTGAACTTATCTTATTTCTCAGTTTGTACATACTCACCATAAATAGGAAGCGCCTGGATACAATATTGTTTTCTCAGATCTTGAGGTTAACAATAACACAGGAGAAATGAAACACAATTAAAAATGATAAATAAACAGTATACATGTATTACTGTATTTTAAGTTTAACAAAGACTACTTTTTACTTTTATATTTTGCCTTCTGCTGCTGTTGATAAGGTGCACTAGCTATATTACAAATTTAGACTTATTTAACTAAAATGTATGGACAATATCCATTACTTCTTATTGGGCTACATTCATACATGTCTGTGAGGTTTCTGAAGGGCCTCATTATAAAGGTGAGACCATGTTCAAAATCTATTGAGCATCACATTACCTGCATTTTCCAGCATTTAACTAGGGGCCATCTATAGTTGCATTAACTCCTTAGTGACCAGACCATTTGTCAGTTTTCTTACCGTTTGTAACTAGGGCTATTTTTTACATTTCTACGGTGTTTGTGTTTAGCTGTAATTTTCCTCTTACTCATTTACTGTACCCACACATATTATATACCGTTTTTCTCGCCATTAAATGGACTTTCTAAATATACCATTATTTTTCATCATATCTTATAATTTACTATAAAATAATTAAAAAATATGATGGAAAAATAAAAACACTTTTTCTAACTTTGACCCCCAAAATCTGTTACACATCTAAAACCACCAAAAAAAACCCATGTTAAATAGTTTCCAAATTTTGTCCTGAGTTTAAAAATACCCAATGTTTACATGTTCTTTGCTTTTTTTTGTAAGTTATAGAGCAATAAGTACAAGTAGCACTTTGCTATTTCCAAACCACTTTTTTAGTGAACAACCCAAAGTATAGATCTAGGCCCATTTTAGTATATTTCATGCCACCATTTCACCGCCAAATGCGATCAAATAAAATAAATTGTTAACCTTTATACAAACTTTTTCACAAACTTTAGGTTTCTCACTGAAATTATTTACAAACAGCTTGTGCAATTATGGCACAAATGGTTGTAGATGCTTCTCTGGGACCCCCTTTGTTCAGAAATATCAGACATATATGGCTTCGGTATTGCTTTATTGTAATTAGAAGGCCCCTAAATGCTGCTGCGCACCACACTTGTATTATGCCCAGCAGTGAAGGGGTTAATTAGGTAGCTTGCAGTGAGCTTGTATGGTTAATTTTAGCTTTAGTGTAGTGTAGTAGACAACCCAAAGTATTGATCTAGGCCCATTTTGGTATATTTCATGCCACCATTTCACCGCCAAATGCGATCAAATAAAAAAATCGTTAACTTTTTCACAAGTTTAGCTTTTTCACTGAAATTATTTATAAACAGTTAGTGCAATCATGGCACAAATGGTTGTAAATGCTTTTCTGGGTTCCCCTTTGTTCAGAAATAGCAGACATTTATGGCTTTGGCATTGCTTTTTGGTAATTAGAAGGCCGCTAAATGCCGCTGAGCACCATACTTGTATTATGCCCAGCAGTTAAGTGGTTAATTAGGTAGCTTGTAGGGTTAATTTTAGCTTTAGTGTAAAGATCAGCCTCCCACTTGACACATCCCACCCCCTGACTCCCCTCAAACAGCTCTCTTTCCTCTCCCACCTCACAATTGTCACCGCCATCTTAAAGTGCCAGTAAACCCACAAAATAATGTTATATAATTCTGCACATAGTGCAGAATTATATAACATCAGCTTAGCGCAAACTTTGTACCTTAAAAGATTAAAGTGAAAAAATGCTACGAAATTTACTTTCACAGTATGCCGCTCCTGGCTCTAATGAACGGGTCTGTTTGTTTTCCCTAAGCCATCGGGCACGCTGTCTATTCAAAGCCGGCCCGATCGCTCCATTAAACTCAATGTAACTTGCTCCTACTACCAGACCAGAGCGGGAGCGAGTTACATTGAGTTTAAAAGCGTGATCTGGCCGGCTGTGAATAGACAGCGTGCCCGATGCGCTTAGAGGAAACAAACAGACCCGCTCAGTAGAGCCAGGAGCAGCGTACTGTGAAAGTAAATTTCCTAGCATTTTTTCACTTTAATATTTTAAGGTACAAAGTTTGCGCTAAGCTGATGTTATATAATTCTGCACTATGTGCAGAATTATATAACATTATTTTGTGGGTTTACTGGCCCTTTAAGTACTGTCAGAAAGTCTGCCAGTACTAAAATAAAAGGCATTTTTTTTCTAGCAGTTTTGGATCCCCCCTTAGCCCCCAAACTCCCTGATCCTACCCAAACAGCTCTCTAGCCCTCCCCCTCTACCTAGTTGCCGCCATCTTGGGTACTGGCAGCTGTCTGCCAGTACCCAGTTTGTTAAAAAAGCCTTATTTATAAATAAATAAATAAACCCCCAATTTTCTGTAGTGTAGCTGCCCCCCCTCATATCCTTACCCCCTCCCAGATCCCTTTCCAAATATTTATTTGCCCCATCTCCCTCTATCCCTTAGACTTTCTGTAGTGTAGCGGTCCCATGCCCACCTGCTCCCGTGCGTTCCTGAGCAATCCCGCCCACCTGTGCACGCTCTCGTGCACCCGCCCTCCGCTACCGGCACCTGGAAGGAAGTGGACCAGCGATGGGTCGTCCACCCACCTCCCTGCTACAGCTCCCACCCACCAATGATCAGCACCAAATTTTGCTTTGTTTTCTTGATATTCTTAGTTGAAAGCTAAACCTAGGTAGGCTCATATGCTAATTTCTTAGACCTTGAAGGCCGCCTCTTATGTGAATGCATTTGACAGTTTTTCACCATTAGAGGGCGTTAGTTCATGTGTGTCATATAGATAACATGGAGCTTACGCAAGTAAAGTTACCTAGGAGTATGCACTGATTGACTAAAAAGCAAGTCTGTCAAAAGAACTGAAATAAGGGGGCAGTTTGCAGAAGGCAATCACTGAGGTAAAAAGTGTATTATTATAACTGTGTTTGTTGTGCAAAACTGGGGAATGGGATTATCTATCTTTCTAAACAACAACAATTCTGGTGTTGTCTGTCCCTTTAATTTCCTAATACAAGAAGTGAGAAGCACTAGGTACAAGAAAAAAAAAAAATCATTACAACAAGAAGACTTAGGAAACACTCAGTTTATGTAAATGTTTGTAATTGGACTTTATTTGTATGACTGCTTTGTTAGGGTAAAGAAGTCTCACTTGATAGAAGTGTTCTGGGGTATTCTGGAACTGTGTTCTGGATTTTTTGCCTACACCTGGGCCCAGCATGCGGAGTTAATAAAAACTTCATTACTCCTTTGAAGTATCTCCTCTCATGGTGGTGTCTTACTATTTCAAATCTGACAAGGTTGTCTCATTTATTTTATTTAACTTTTTTCAAATGACAGAGTGGACTGTTCTATAGAGGAAGGATTTTTTTTAATGAAGATTCATTTTATAACCACATCTGTGATGAGAGACAAGTAAAAACCTTTAGGAATGCTATCATGTTCAAGTTTCAATGATGTGTTGAGCTTTTTCCACAAGGCATTAGTCTATGTTAGCTTTTATTGAAGTCATTTTCTTAACTAATTAGAGTTAGCGGTAAATTAAGGCACAGGTGGTAGTTTTGAGCATTCTGCAATCTATGTGTAATCTATAAATTTGACATAAAATAAATCAGAATGTTTGGACAATATGAGAAAAAAGGAGCAATTGCTCACTGATTATTAAATAGTGAAATGTGATGGTCTTTCCATATTTTTCAAATTCCTCACATCTCCTTTCCTGACATGACTATATTACAGGACTTGTTAAGCAAGACATGCAAACAGAACATTGCCATTCATATCACTATGTTACATTGTTCAATGAAAAAAACTATGAATATTTAGAATTTTATTTATACTTACTATGTGGTGTCACCCTGTGATTTCCTTATGCAAACATTTGTTTTGACCTTAAAAGGCCAGAGCAGAGTTGACTCCACCTTCAGAGAAAACAAAGACTAGGGGGCCGATTTATTATAGTGTGAGCGGACATGATCCGCTGTAGCGGATCATGACCGCCACACATCGATAAATGCAGACAGCATAGCATTTATCATTGCACAAGCATTTCTCGTGAAATGCTTGTGCAATGCTGCCCCCTGCACATTCACAGCCAATCGGCCGCTAGCAGGGGGTGTAGATCAACCCAATCGTATCCGATTGGGCAGATTGCTGTCCGCCGCCTCAAAGTTGGCGGACGAGTTAAGGAGCAGTGGTCTTGCGACCGCTGTTTCTTAACTTTCGCTTCAGGCGGACCTGAAGCGGAGTGGGTCGGAAGCAGCATCCAGTGCTTCATAAATCAATCACATGGGCCTTACTAAACACAAAAATGTTTTCCAGAGGAAAAAAAACACTCAATGGCCTGGATACATGAATGTGCATCACTGACTGAAATGAGGGCCAATTTGAAGTTAATCTAATTAACAAAAATGTAATTGTCAAAGTATTTGACTGGTTTGTAATTTGCTTTTAGCCATCTGATTTATGAGAGTATCTGTCTACATTCCAGCAATTAGCTACAGAGTAATTACATTATATTTTTTTTGAGCCTATATTTCTTTGGATTGGGATACTATTACCTTGAAGTGAGTAAAATGACCCTTCTTATAACAAGTAATACCAAATTAATTTCCCTTAAAACACTCTAATAGGGTAAACCTTCAGAGCAGTATTTATCATTTCTTGTCCTCACAGAACCATAACAGGACAGATTGTAAGTATTTTCCCTATTGGGCTATTCAGAAGCTCCTTTGTTGTAAGAGTCTCAACTACACTCAAGCAAGGAAATACTTAAAATATTAAGATACTGTACTTTTTAATGTTAGGGGATTACATTTATGTATTGTTTCTATAAATGTATATTTAAAAAATACTAATACGCACCATTTTTATTGTACTTTAACCCTGATCTGTTGTCGGTAGAAAAAGATAGAGAGAAAGAGATAGATTTGTTAAAATATTCAAATTACATGAAAACGCATCTTTAATATTTACAACTATGCCAAATGATAAAATATTGGGATCACTAAAATGTACACTCAACTGTATAAGTGTTATAAAGAAAATTTATATAATCTAATTTTTATTCATAAATTATCGTTTTATTATACTGGATAACATTAAAACTGAACTACCGCCTCTCCCCCCCCCCCCTTATACTGGGTCCTATACCCATTTTTCTTTAATCCAAGCGGCTCTTGTCCGCTGTAATCTTTTCCTTCTCTCACAATATTCTTGTTAGTTATATCCCCCCATCGATACAGATCTCTTGAATAGTCCTAAAGTCCCAGTCAACTATCTGATAAATATTTCCCTCACCACAAGTGGACTTGCTGATTTCTCACTATATTATCAATCTGTATCCACTTCAGTTTACAGGGAGTGGTCTTCTTGGCCTAACCTTTTATGACACAGGGATATAACTTGGTCAACTTATATTCATAATACCCCTTATAACACTAAAAAGAGACCCTATATTTACTCCTGAGAAATTCCACCTCTATACTCACCAGCAAATGAAGAACTATGTATGTGTTAAGTATAAGATGATAATTATTACATTACTGTCTAAGACTTATTGTTTACCTTTTAATGTGTGTAATTTCTATGCACATACCCATATGGAGTTGTATTACTTTTCTCTTGTTTGTCTCAATAAAAATATTTAAAAAAAAAAAAAACTGAACTAACATAAGAGTCCTTATAAATATTCTTTCCATGTCTTTAGGGAGTTTAATACCCTAGGATTGGAGAACGTAAGTACAGTATCTACAGCACAACTGGTTCACTCACTGAACAGTCACCATTACTGATTATAATAGAAAAATACGAACACTGCAAAATGTTTCAGATTTTAAGGGCCATTTGCCAGTTTTCTCTTTGATAATTGTTCCTAAAGTAAACCTTTGGTAATCAAATTGTTAAACCTTATAAGCCATAAGCTGATATGTGACTTATGAGGGGACTGAAGTGGTGAAGTCAAGAATATGAGCCAGCGCAAGTGAAAATCATATGTATATAATATGTGAGAAAAACATCCTTTGCTAGAGCATGATTAGGATTAAAACGGAATCCTTCATTATTTGTATAGGCCAAACTGTACAACTCACCCCAGCTGAATTTCTCTGAACTATTTGCTGCTCAATATCAATTATTTAATTAAAACATGTTGTATAAATTAGACAACAGCAAAATATGTTTAACAAAACAGCAAAGGAGTGTGTTCTTTGTATTCTTTTTACAAACATGACATCCCCATGCCTTTCAGACCATACTACAGATTAAACCATTATTTTTAAACTGTGGATATGTATCTATACAAGGCATTCAGTAATATTTTTGGTCCCCAACACCAAAGTCTGTGATGAATGGCAGCTCAGCAGTTTAGTAAGAGTCTTTAAGTGAACATTTTCCATTTAAAGTCCCATCATTTACATTTTATTGAAATGTTTTGCCATTATTTTCCAATGCTGCTGATAAATATAAAGAGCACACAAACTAGACATATAGAAGCCGATTTATGAAAGTGCGAGCGGCCATGATACAATGTAGCGTATCATGTCTGCCGCACATCGATAAGTGCCCACAGCATATGCTGTCTGCATTTATCATTGCACAAGCAGTTCTTGTGAACTGCTTGTGCAATGTTGCCCTCTGTAGATTTGCGGCCATTTGGCCGCTAGCAGGGTGTGTCAATCAGTCCGATCATATGGGATTTTTGCACACACACACACACATATATATATATATATATATATATATATACTGTATACACACAGACACGTCATAGTTAAAAAGAAACGTAAAAAATACAAACATAAAACACTTTATGAAATGAGATCATTTCTTCAAAATCACATTACAATATAAACTTCTTAGACCCTCACAAAAGCCTGCCACACATGATGGTAAGGAGAAAAGCATGACATATTCTGATCTATACTGTACCTTCCCCATGAAACAAGTGCATGATATGATTCAAAACTGCAATTTTAATTCCTATGTAATGTATAAATTGCCTACATCTGGAACCATTCTCTTTCCTAAATTACCAAATAAAGCTGACGAACAGTCTATTATTTTGCTACACAGTAGTGCCCAGAAATTTGCAAATATTGTAGGACTTTCTAGAAGTTTCCAAGCTCTATTCTGTCTAAGGAAATGAAAGTCGGCAGCCAGAAATGCCCCTGGGTGTGTGCTACAAAAATGGTGTAACAAGATACTTCCGATACAATTGTGTAGAATCTAAACTTCTTTACATCCAAAACAATTTATCATAGTTCCCGGAAATGGATAAAATATTCTAAAATAGAAAAAGCGTAACAATACTATAGTGACTGATATAGATAGGGACATTCTGAAAATAAAAATGCACCTTATGATTTTTTTTCTTATATCTGTATATTTTATTTTAGTTTTTTTTTATTGAGGGTAAAGCAATAACAATATTAGTAACATATCCAGCACAGATTATACATATCTAAGCAATAAGGTAGTATATTGATTGACTATTTAGTTTCAGAATTACTTTGCTTTTTATCCCTTGATGGAGATCATAAACTCTGGTGTTAACTAAAGTGTTTTTGCAATTGACATTTTATATAGCATTATTAAATAGATGAATCTACCCTACATCAATGTTCTCTACCGAATGAGCAGATCAGTCTACCGGGTATGCTGGGTCATACAACTATCTCTGCTGATTGAATCAGCGTCTATTTCTGCATGGGAAAAGCAGTTCCCTGATGCTCTTGAGCGTTACTTTAAATATGTGTTAAAACTCTTTGCAAGGGTTAAACACATAGCATTGTACCATTGCTAGTGATGATATTACATGCTCTAATGAATTAGACAATGCAATTCTATCACTATAATGACCCTTCAACTATACATATGTGTCTGACAAAGGTGTAAATGAAATGGTTTATGAAATACTTTATATATATATATATATATATATATATATATATATATATATACAGGTGGCCCTCAGTTTACAACGGTTCAATTTACACCGTTTCAGAATAACAACCTTTTTTTCCAGTCATGTGACTGCTATTGAAAAGCATTGAGAAGCAGTGCATTTATTAAAATAGCCAGTAGGTGGAGCTGTCCGCATGTGTTGCAGCAAAGCCAAGCAAGCAGAAATTAATCAGTTTAACCAGACCTGAGCTATCAAGCAGATTTCAAAGGAACAAGATCTTCCTGTTTATAAATCAGTCCAGATTGGAATGCATAGAAAGAACTGATTGCATAAAAATGCATGTGAAGTTTAGAAAATGTTTTTGTTCATTTAACTTAGTTCAATTATATATTCTGTGTTGTGTGATTATTTTATTAGGTTTATAATGCTTTTTAGCAAATGTTTTTGTTCATTTAACTTAGTTTAATTACACATTCTGCGTTGTTTGATTATTTTATTAGGTTTATAATGCTGTTTAGCATTTAAAGTCTTCATTTCAAAGCTTTAAAAATAATGTATTAGGTGTTACTTATGACAATTTTGAAAGGGGCCTGGAACCTATCTCCCTCACTTCCCATTGACTTACATTATAAACTGGGTTTCAATTTACAACGGTTTCGATTTACAACCATTCCTTCTGGAACCTAACCCCGGCGTAAACTAAGGGCTACCTGTATATATATTTGCGTGTCTATTGCGACTGAGTCCATCACTGCAGAAGGTGGCATACACAAAATAAGTTACCAATGTGCAGTTACTAGGCAACGTACTATGAGATGCTAGTTTTCTAAATTGCTGAACGTTAAATACAAATACTGGGTAGGGTTATGCTTAACACCTGATGAAACGTTAATGCACACTATGCACAATGAAGAAATAAGAAAACCTAGTGAAAAATGTAACTCGATTTATACATCAGTAATGTAAACTCGGACATAATATTAAAGATAATAACATTTCTACCAATTTGTATTATATATGTTATACTGAAAACAGCCACATCTGAATTACTGCCCATATGAAAATAATATTTGCTATTCACAAAAAAAGAGAAACATTCACAGGAATCCCCTGGGTCTTGAATGCTGTAATCACAAAAGTCAAATTATCAAAATACAAAATAAAATAATGAAATTACACAGAGCATTTTTTAATGTTTTTTTTATGTTATGTAGTTTTGTTGTCGAAAAGACCCAGAGGTTACACATATTACATATATTTCCCATCACATTTCATTGTAGATTAATACTGTCATAAATTTAAAATGTAGTAAAAGTTTCAGAAATATGCCACAGGGGAGAACTGCATTGCATGTAACATACATTTAAAAACCTCTGATATATTGTGATGAAAAACGAGTTAAACTAGATATGGGAACCATTCACAAGAAAATCCATCCTTGTAGAATAGGAATGTATTAAAACAAATCAATCTAGGGAAGAAAGTGGAGATTCATTTATTGTGATTCCTTTTTGCTTTGATACTTTTTGATATCACCACAGTGGAACATATTCATTTAGATATCAACTGTTATGGACACACATGTTTCCATTTAGCTAAAAAAAGAAGGTAACTGGATTAATTTATTAATATAGGGAGATTTTTTTTTAACTATTTTGGAAAAAAAAGCCATGTTATTAATGGAGTTCAGTATTCACATCTTTATGTCTTTCTGGAGGAAAAAATGCAAGGATATTGTACTCTGGGTAATTAAAGGGACATTAAACACTAAGTGCCAGATTACAAGTGGAGCGCAAACGTTTGCACGCAATCAATATCTGGTTTTCGAGATTGTTTGCTCGCAAATTAAATTGCGGACGTTGTTTCAAATTGTATGTTCTATCTGAATCATAGAAGAAAATGTTGGGGTTTACTATCCCTTTAATGCCCATAAAGCAGTGGGCACAGCCATATTGTAACTTAGGTTTCCGTTTCTGCTGAGGCCAATTAGGAATGGTTATAAATGGCTTACTAGAGTGTGCAACCAATGCATGTGGAATATAGATGTGTATGCATATACATGTTTAACATGAATTTGAACGTCCACAATGTTCAGAGTTGAATTACAGGAAAGAAGAACAAAATAAATAACGAAAGTATATAGCAAAGTTGTTTTACTAAATGTAATTAAAAAAATGATATTAATATATTAAGGTGTTTAATATTACTTTAAGTGAACATAGTGTACAACAAATGTTATCCAGCATGAATACTCCAACCCTAGAAATGAATAGGTGGTACAACTCTACTAATTTTTTCTCAAAGATACCAATACTTTTCATTTTTTAATTTAACAAACAGGATTTCACAAGATTCCTTTACTTGCTAGTTACACTATTCTACAAGATTGTATTGATAACTGTAGGTTTGTTTCCAAAAAAACCTTAACCCTAGCATTCAGATTAGCCCCAAGTATGGTTCCTAATATTGATAAAAACAGGAATTATCATTGGCTAAGTAGAAAATGGGTGCTTTAGGTGTGGAGCAAGGACTTATCTAACTTGTGACCTGTTGGAAGTAACTAAGCAGTTTAAATCCGCAGTTGATGGGATGTTATACAACATATAGTTCTATGCCAATTATAAGACAACTGTTGCTGTTTACCTATTAGAGTGTAATATTTGTCATATACAGTATGTTGGGAAAACGTCAAGGGAAGTAAATGTAAGAGTAAGGGAACATTTCAATGATGTATATAATTACAATAAGGATTCCACAGTTGCTAGGCATTTTAATCTTGTACACTTTGCCCATGTAGGGATTTTTTCAGTGAAAATCATAGATCTGGCCAAATCTCCCCCTAGAGGTGGTAACAAGTATAACATTCTTGACAAAAATGAGCTCTATTGGATCTATAAATTGAAAACAAGATTACCCACTGGTCTTAATCTCAAGTGGGATATTAGTTATTTTGTATGAATGGGGCTTAGCTGTTATAGTTGTGATCATGACTATCATTCTGAAACAATGCTTAGTAATTTTACTCTACAATAATACTTATGTGTGACAGGTTGTCAACTAGGTACTATGTGTGATGAGGGGAGTTAGTGGGGTAATAACAAATGATGATATGACACAAATTAAGTTATGCTCTATTTTTCTGTTGTTAATTTATTTTGCTTTTTCTGTGTATATCCTATGTAGCCCATATTCGGACATTTATATAAATTGTCGGAATCTGGAGATTTAGAGATGTTTTTTTTCTGCCTGCATTGTACTATATGAACTATATAAAATATATAGGTTTTTATCTCCCTCTTTTTGTTATTAATTAAGTGTGTAACATAAGGAGTTAATGGGTTAATGGCCGATCACTCCTTTATAAGAAGACACTATTGGTATAATTTGTTGTCTATGAATAAGCGCCACTAGAGGGCGCGAAACACGTCAGTCGTTTTTGTCCACGTCTTGTACCTTCCCCTGTGTTTTGTTGGAATAAAAACATTTTTTTTCTTCTTAACTCTGCTGTGCTATCGGACATCCTTTTTCTACATTGTTTTCAGCAGTTTGGTCACTGCCGCTTATCCGATATTGCACCCTGCCTGTTGTCTGATATATGCTGTCAGGTTTCATGGGTGGAGTTTGACGCCATCAGTGGGAGCCCTGGTCTGTATGCCACTGGTCGTGAGTTTTGAGCAGCCAGAGTGAATACTTTACCAGTATTATGATAACTGCATAATTTCCATTAGAGAAAGCGCCCATATATTATAACCAGACTGGATAGCAATCCATAAAATATATCCACAATGTAAAATGCACTGTTGTGTATGGACTTAGCATGCATGAAGGTACATTCCCTATAAAAATATGATCACAAAAAAGCGCACTCTCATTTGAACATCTTCTATGCAGATAATTTGAACACGTATGTTATAGTGAGTTTGCAATATTATAAGGATAACACATTCAGAACAGTAAGGACTTATAATATCGGAAATAAAGAAATAAAACTAGAAAGTCGCTGCTACTCTGTTCTATAAAATAATATAACAAACACGAAATCTTTAAACCCCCCAAAATAAAAAAAACATACCAAAAGTAAAAAAAACACGATTTTTTTTTAAAAAACACAATAATTTAAATACAGATTTTTGTATTATACAATAAAATACCTACATACATAAAACATTGTATATTATTATTATTATTATTATCGGTTATTTGTAGAGCGCCAACAGATTCCGCAGCGCTAACATGCAATATACCCACAATCTCTCAGATCCTATACGTGTATTATTGATTTCCTAGTTCACTATTGTATTGTAACAAAAGGGGTTGAGTTTCGGTTGACAAATGTAAATTATATTTCCATACAATACTGTGTAAAGGGATCATTTACATTACACCTTCAATGTAGGTGGTAATGCTGCTTTGACTATATATCACCAGAGAGCTGTATAGTAAATCGCTTCTCACAGAGACTGTCTTCAAACACTGATGTCAGCAGCTTTGACTATTTCACTTGCAATCTCGATCCCACGATTGACCCCCTTTGAATATATTGCCACATTGTGGATGTTTCAATTTTCACTGAAAGAGATTGCTCGTTGCCATTTCTGGCTGTTTTGGTCCGGATCTCACTTTTCCTGCAGTCAGCCTTATGCTAAATACTTTCCAAACTGTAAAATGATATCACTGAAAATAATAGTATTATTAATTGTCTTGTTACTCTGTTGTGTATATGATGTTAGAAAACTCACACAATGTAGCACATTGTTTGAAAAACAAGTATTCAGTTCTCTTTCATACCCAAATACTTCCTTCAGTACAACTCAGTAAGCAAAAGCTATTCCTAGTTGTAATGTTGTTGCAAAGTAATGTCATTATTATTAATGTAACAAGTAACATTCTTCTAAGCACACTAATGGTATAGATGCATAACAGAAAAACCACAGTGCTCAAATCCCCAATGCAGGTATCTTAGTGTCCGGTGCTGCGTGGCAGAAAGTAAACGTTGAGTCCCGCTATGTATGTTGTGCCAATCCAGACACTTCAGTCAATGTATCTCTTTAGAACTGTAATGTAGTTTAAAACTGGCGCCATAATTTTGTTCAGCCTCTCGGTGGGCATTCTACCGCCACAGCAACAGCACTTTTGATTAAGTAGGCTTGAAAGTAAAGCAGCCCTCTCACTGGCTCTCTAAAAATAACTTAGATCCACAATATCCATAAAAGGTGATGCTGGGAAACAAAAGTAAAATAGAACTCAATATTTCTTGATATGCATTAAAAATGTAAGAGCTCAATTGCAAAACATGTGCAGACATGATGAACATCTTACGCAGTCCATGCCTATGATAAAGTGCTGCATAGGCATGAAACGCGTAGCATGTTCAGCATGTCTGCATGAGTTTTGTGGTTGAGCCCTGTTACATTTAAATGCATACCAATAAATATGTTTTATTTTACTTTTGTTTCCTCGCATCACCTTTTTTGGCTATTGTGGATCTGCAGATCCCCTTAGCTGTACAGGATATGATGTACTCCATACATATACAAATGTAAATAAAGCTACACGTATGTAAATGTGTGTCCTGGCAATGCAGAAGAACTATACAATAGCAATAAAGCTTTAACAAATTAATATCATGTATGTTAATACACCTTTAAAGTTTCCTGTAGCCATTCTGTGTCTTGCAGATGTGCAATTTCATAGATACAATAAATACAATAAATGTTTCCAAATAGTCTTGAAATACTTGCAAAGATGTCTAAAAGAAAATTTGTCGGTTTTACCAAGCGCCTTATGGGTTTGATTTTTATAAGGCAAAACTGGTCTTGAAAATGTGTTGAAAAGTCTCTTGAAAATGGATTTTGATCGCCGAGAACTTTTGGGCCCCAAAGTAAAAATAGGTCTATTTTTCTGTGAGCTAAAAGCACAGTTGTGGGTGCAAGAAATAGACAAACATTACTATTGTGATCTTGTTGGATCAAAAAGTGGCCTTTTTTGGCAAGAAAAAGAGCCCAAAAGTCTTCAACTTATAGAATGTGGTCGACCCCTTAATAGGATATGGAAGTCAAGACAAAACTTTCATGATTCCGATAGAGAGTACATTTAAAAAAAATAATGCCTAGATTACGAGTTTGGCGTTAGGAGGGGTGCGTTAGTTACGTGTACTTTATTTCCTTTGCGCACTTTTCTTAACGTCGGTATTACGAGTCTCAAAACAACCTCATAACGTGTTGCGGTAACACGACTACCACGTTTATTTAAGAAGCGTAATCACGGCAGTGTTAAACATTCTCCCTTAGAGATCAATGATAAATCAAAGAAGCACGCATTTTTCAGCTAAAACTCGACCTCGCGAGAAATACGCACTGCTCTGTCATATTACGTATACCGCATAATGCACAACAAAAACACAGCTCAAATGTACAAACAACAATCACGCAACATAGCACATATGCATTACACATTCACAATCAGAAAAGAATAAGCATGATTTACACTAAACGAGGAATACATAAATACCTTACAATCTTGCAACACGGAACAAAACAACACGAAAAAAGAATTGCACACTCATACACAAACAAAACATTTGCATTCAAGATTATGGAACATTAGTACAAAGAAACATTTACACCAATTCACAAATACGACACCATCACAAATATGTATTTACATTTACAGAAAAAAATTTTGGACAATGTTATGCAAAATGATCACTATGACATCATCACATTATACACATTCCACAAATACTAACTCAATATGAGCATGCACAAATTCACACAACTAATACACATTGCACACATACTAATTACTAACAAAGCACACATGAACATACTTTACTTTGCAAACCGGTACATCATTAAACATTTACATAGGGTATATAAGCACGCCACAAGCATGGCTTCTTTGACTGTGTTGCTGGAGGATTTTTGGAGATTAGAGAGTTATTGGTATTGTGAGATTTAGTGAGTGAGTTAGTTAGTGGTAGTGTGAGAGAGTGAGATAGTGGTATTGTGAGATTTAGTTAGTGAGTTAGTGGTAGTGTGAGATAGTGAGTTAGTTAGTGGTAGTGTGAGATAGTGAGTTAGTTAGTGGTAGTGTGAGAGAGTGAGTTAGTTAGTGGTAGTGTGAGATAGTGAGTTAGTTAGTTAGTGGTAGTGTGAGATAGTGAGTTAGTGGTAGTGTGAGATAGTGAGAAAGTGGTAGTGAGCAAGAGTTTGTTTGGGTGAGTGTGCAAGTGGTTTTTCTGAATACTTAACACATTTACACACAAACACATTCAATACATACATACACTTATCAATAACACTACATACACTCCATACCCCATCCCCTCTCATACTACACTCCATACCCCATTCCCTTTCATCCCATACCCCATTCCCTTTCATCCCATACCACATTCCCTTTAAGCCCATACCCCATTCCCTGTAAGCCCATACTCATCCCATAGTTAGATTTTGTTTACATATCCTCATTTTAGTCTTTTTCTACATTTTTGTCTGTTTAATACTCCTTACCCTCTTTTATTTATATCCCTTTCACACTTTGAGCACTTTTTTTTTAATTTTTTTAATTTATTTTGACCCCCTTTCATTTGCGCACATTCACTTTTTGTTTGAGTATGTCGATGGTTGGGATAAGGGGCAGATTAGCCCGCAGCTATTATAGCTCATCAGGCAGGAGTTTAGAGAGGAGATTGTAGAGGAGGTTAGACAGGAGGTCAGGCAGGAGAGGGGGAGGGTGAGAGGGAGAGGAAGAGGAACAGGACAGGAAGGGGGACAGGAAAGGGGACGGGAAGGGGGAGAGGAAGGGGAAGAGGAAGGGGGGGAGGAAGCGGTGGGTGGACCCGGCCACTTTGTTCAAGATGAACAAGTGGCTGGGCCCAGTGGCGGCCAGCGTAGAGCTTCACAGTCCGGGAAACAGAGGCTCACATCACAGGGGAAAGCCAAGCTGACTAGGGAGGTGAGATATACTATGGAAGAGAAGGAGGCCCTCATAGAGGCTTATATGGAGAGGGCTAGGAGGCTGCAGGCTCAGAAGGCCACCCCTAGGGAGAAGAGGAAGCTATGGCTGGAGATCAGGGATGCCATTAATGCATTAATGCAGTGGGGGTCCAGAACAGGGATGTCTAGTCTATAAAGCATCGCTACCGGGACTTCAAATGGAACTCAAAAGAAAGCTCTTGAGGGAGAACCAATAACTAACAGGGACCGGTGAGATATACTATGGAAGAGAAGGAGGCCCTCATAGAGGCTTATATGGAGAGGGCTAGGAGGCTGCAGGCTCAGAAGGCCACCCCTAGGGAGAAGAGGAAGCTATGGCTGGAGATCAGGGATGCCATTAATGCATTAATGCAGTGGGGGTCCAGAACAAGGATGTCTAGTCTATAAAGCATCGCTACCGGGACTTCAAAATGGAACTCAAAAGAAAGCTCTCGAGGGAGAACCAATAACTAACAGGGACCGGTGGTAGTCCTGAAATGATGGAGGAAATGTTGCGTCCCAGCATCTCCGAGGTGGCCATAGTCGGTATCGGAGGAGTCGATACCGGGAACCTGCCACTCTCATCTGCTGGTAAGCTCATTTAATAATCTCTATCCATCAAAAATAAAGAATGTATTTAAGGATATGATTAACGCAATTACGCTTTTTTAGACATTATTACCTAAATGCATTCACAATTACCTTGCGAGAGTCACATTAATATCTAGTCTACAGGTTAGGTGTGCATTTAATCAGACTGAAAACAAACGCAAAAACACATTCAGATTGACCATATGCAGGGAAGGGGGAGAGTGTCTGGCTGTTCCTGCTTTCCCAGTTCCTTTCAGTGGGTGTCCCAGCCTAACCTCATCAACAGTGCTAAACTGGGAGCTTCTAAGTAAGTTTTTAAAATGTTTTCATACTAGATTTTGAGATCAGTATCTGTGCATATTCTTCTTTATAATACAGTTATATGAAAATTGGTGTATACTGTCCCTTTAATTTCAACTGTACTGAAGTAATCATGTTTATACATAATATGAGCGAAAAACCTGGCAAGCGCAAACAGCCACAATAAACCCCTTTTCGCTTGTGCGCCACTATTAGTGTGCCCCTCATAATCTTGCCAATAATGTGCCTCTAAACTATTATCCCCTTACATGTCCTCTCACACCCACTGCAACCTAACCCTGCTACACTATTAGCCCTAATCTGCCATAACCCCCCATTGCTATTAACCCCTGCACTATTAACCTCCTAACACCACACCCCCATCACAAACTACCCCGCTACACTATTAACCTTTAAACTACCATATCCCCATCACAATCTACCCCCTAACCTTATAACCCCCTATACCATCACAACCTCTACACCAGTGTTTCTTAACCTTTTTGTAGCTTGTACCCCTGAAAGCATTCATTTGTTTTCTATGTACCCCAACTGTAGCACAAATATTATCGATCTTCTACATGGTCAAAAATATAAATCATATGTATCACTTGATTTCACAAGCTTGTATCATATATGTTAATGAAGTAAATATATAGGAATCAGATATTTGTTTAATGTTTTCCGGAATTTAATATTTGGCAATATTACAATTAAGATTAATAAACACATAAAACACAGATATATAGTCCATTGATATTCATAATGATATGCAAATAATGTGCTTCTTACAAAATACTCTTTTCTGCATGATAAAGAAAGTAATATTTCAGGTACCATCTTTCTATTTTTAATAAACATTTCATACACAGTTTATATGTCTCATTTTACTGTGGCTCACTTCAGAAGGATGCACGTTACCTATTTCACAGTGGTACATTTATCTGGCACTTGTCTCTGTAACACTTGGTCACAGTAATACACTTTCTCTTTTTACATCAATAAAGCTCAACTCCAGACCTTATATGTCCCTAACAAACCAGAATCTAAGGTTTAACCAATTTGAGGTAAATCAGTGAGCAGTGGCCCAGCCTAGGCAGGGAAATACTCACACTCTGCCTTGCTAGGAGTGCTTAAGGCTTTCTTTGATATGTCATATTTACAATAGCTACATCAGGAAAAAAATAATGAGGGCCAATCCCTGGAGTACCCCTTGCCAATGCCCCAAGTACCACCAGGGTTACATGTACCACAGGTTGAGAAACTAGGCCCTACAATACTTAACCCCCTAACAGCTAAGCCCCAAGACCCCTAACCTAAGACCCACTAAGTTACAAAAATTAAAAAAACTACCATTCAAAAAACAATGACCAAAAAAACCTACCAGTAAAAGCCCTATCCTAAACTAATGCCCCTAAAAAGCCCCCCTATACTAAAACCTATTTTAAAAATTGCCCTGAAAATGGCATATGTCAGGCAGTGCCCTAGTTGAAGTAATCAAAGCTCTTTTGCATTGAAAGAACCTTATACTAAAACCAAATTAACCTCCAAAATAAACTATCTTTAAAAAACCTACTCTAAACATTTTCCTGAGATGGGCATAAGCTCTTTTGCTGTATAAAAAATCCCTATCCTAAAAAAATCCTAAAATTAAAAAAACATATCCTAAAAAATGCCCTGAAAAGGTCATATGTGATATAGCTCTTTTGCTCTTTTTTTTTTTAAACCCTATCCTAAAAAAATCCTAAAATTAAAAAAAAATCTATCCTTTTTAAAAAAAATGCAAAAGAGCAAAATCAGTTATGCCCTTCTCTGTGCATCATTTGGGGCTTCCGGTGAGGGCGGAGCTAGCAGAGGGAATGCTAGCACGACGCTCTATGGGAAAGAGCTAACTTCCAGCAACCTGAGCGACTATTTTCCTTGACCCAGCTTGGTAGGGGTCCGGAAGCAGCAGGACGTCGCTGGGAAGCCACCCATACCTACTGGCCCTGTCGGTGAGGGCATAACTACAGAAGAATACAGAAGAGCCCGCCTAGGTTCATACCCTGGCCTGAGGAAGAGTACCGGTGCGATACCGGGAAGCTGAGACGTATCAAGTGGCCTGAAGTTCATATTTGTGAGGTCGGCGAAGAGCTAGTGAAGTATTGTGTCGGAGGAGCGGTCCCGCAGGTGGTGCAAGTGTACGGGCTCCCGGGAGTCTTACCTGTGGGCCGCGGATGCACAGAGATACTCGAGGTCTCAACGGGGTGCCGTGTATGACTAAGACGTCTAGAGTCACGTCTCTCCTGCTGTCAAGGCGAGTACCTGCTGCATGTGATGCTGGAACTACAGCGGAGTGAGACATACCGGAGCGGAAGTGAGCCGGGACATTGAGAGACGCCGGAGGAGTGTGCTGAAACACACTGAAGACAGGCGGCCTACAGTTACACGAGCAGACAGTGGCCCCTGGGAGACAATAGAAAGTGAGCCGCTGGAGGTACCCATCAAGCGGTGAGTTACATGCTGAACTATCTTTGTGCCTTACATTGTCCAGAGACTTATGTCCAGATATACATGAGGAGCTAGGACATAACAGGTCTCTTGAATAAACCCCGATAAAATTAACAGGCCTGTACTTATTATTATTGTGGGGCCAGAGCTTAAGAGGTGGGAACAAGTTTAAAAAGAGAACAAGTAAAAAAAAAAAAAAAAAGAGGCCCTTTTTCTGGGAGGAAGGGACCGCAATCTGACAATATATATCTCTCATGACGGGACACTACAGGTGGATTTTGCTTGGCAGCAAATATAGTGAGAGAGGCCGGTAAGGTCGTTTTGAATTGTGATATCTTCTGAGGAACGTCTGCTCTTGCAAGCAACGGTATTGGGCCGCATATTATGTTTGAACCTCTTAAAATAAAATGACAGCCTTGTTCTATATTTGAAACCTTGGCAGTGCATACACTGAATATTGCCTGGAGACTAAAGTATTTTTGGTGGACACAGACCGGACAGGTTATATCTCAAGTTTCTCCAGCTGGAGAGAGGATAAGCAGGGGATTAATTATAACCCTGCCAGGAAAAGACATACTGATAAACTTGGGTATACAGTGTTATTAAGAGAAGTAAATATGGATTTAATGACAAACTCTTCCAAGTGAATAAATGCTGGCCAGTAATTGGGCGTGAGACCCAGTGCTTGGATACAGCGACCCAGGCCCAACAAAGGGGTTTTGCTATATAATAGCTATAGCTGTGTTGATTACTAAGTTGTCTCTTTGTGTGTGCCTTCTGTTTTTTTCCTCTACTTCTTTTTGAAGCTAATTGATAGTGGAATTTTTTATTTAAAAGGATATTGTTGATATATGCTCTATTTACAAATTAATCTTCTTACAGGCTTTGCAGGAGACAGATATCGGTAGCTTATGGTTCTATTTTATTTATGTTAGGATTAGGCTGGTGTTGATATGTTTAACTTATTAGGAGGACAGTCTGCATATTGACACAGTGATCCTAAGGAAAAACCCCTAAAAATTGGAGTCTGGCCAGAAGCCTAAATAGCGGCTAAATGATCAAAGGCCTAAACTTTAAATAGTCTAAAGCAAATAGAGATATATGATAATGTTATAAGTAGCTCTGCTAGACAGGTAACCAATTAAGACTGAGTTTGTTTAGTTAGAGAACTATCCTGTCATGTTATTAATCTAGGAATAGAAAGCTCAATTATCATCACTTAAAAACTTAGGAGTCTAAAACCTATTAGAGGTAGTGAGAGATACACTGTAATATTTACGGTTGCAGTTATCAGACCATGCTGCTAAAACTAAGTTAAGTGGCAGACAGTTCGCTGGAATACTTGGGCTAAGTGTTTTAGGTAGTCCTGATTCTGAGGTCCCGATTTTGGGTGGTAACGCGCTATAACCATACTTGTACATACACCTGGGTTGGTTTTGGGGGCTTCTTTAGTGTGTTTTCCCCCTCTTAGATCACTCTTTCCACCCCTACCCCTATCCTCACACTTTCACTGCCCACTCACTTTACCCGTAATTGGTTTCTCCTTCACACCCGATAGATTCACTTCAATATCTTTCTCTCTTCACGTCACTGGAAACAAGTATTTTTGTTCCCCTACTCATGGACAAATACATGTCCCACTCTAAAGCTAATTCACCCGCGATGCCACCCAAACATAAGGATAAAAAAACTAAGCCTAGCAAGCCGGAGACTTGCAGCGACTTAAGCCTGAGCAGCATCGATACTGCAACACTACTGAATCAAATGTCTGAGTTATTTATGCCTCAGTTCAACGCCTTAAAACAAGAGATAAGCAACCTATCAACAGAAGTTAAGCAATTCTCCTCCAGGCTCACAGAACTAGAAACAAGAGTTTCAGATGTAGAGGATAAGCTCTCTACCCAAGAAGCTATAAATGAGACGCAAGAAAAGATCATACATACACTACAAGCCAAGCTAGAAGACCTAGAGGACAGGTCACGGCGCAATAACCTTAGGGTTATTGGGCTTCCTGAATCTGCGGAATATGCGGATCTCCTAAAATTTGCCTCTATCACACTCCCTCAAATGGTTGGCAGTCAGATAGAGAATCTGGTGATCCCTGTGGAGAGAGCACATAGAATAGGGCCAATACGTGAAAATTCTACGGTCACACAGAGACCCAGACCAGTTATAATTAAGTTTTTAAACTACCAGGATAAGTTCCACATTTTACGACTCTATCGCAAGAATGGGGGGATTAAGGTAGGCCAGACAAGATTGCTATTGTTCCAGGACTTCTCCACAGAAACACAGGCAAGGAGGAGGGAAATGGCGCCATACTGCTCCAGATTAATCAATGGGAATTTGAAGGCTAGATTGCTGTATCCGGCCAAAATTGTACTGGAGAGGGATGGCGCCATGCTTACTTTTTCAAAAGTTGAAGAGATCAAGGCCTATTGTCAGAAAAATGGAGTATAGTGGAGTTCGTGAGTACCCTAGGCGGAAATGTGGTATTATGAGATGGAAGGTGGTCAAAAAGCCAAAAAGGTTATTTTGGTTAAGTTTATGTTGTTTTTTAATGCATGCCTCAGCCCTCCTCTTTTTCCCCTGATGTTTATGTATCTAACTATGTTGGGAAGGGGGGCTAGTATCATTGGTGGAGGGCAGCTCCCCCAACAATGCTTGATTTGGATTAATGAGATTAGAATTTTGATCGTGAAATATAGGTTTTGTAATATGGTTAATCAGATCGCCGGGACATGGGACTGGCTAATCTTGTCAAGAGTTGGGGTCTCCTTTTTTTTTTTTTTTTTTTTTTTTTTTTTTTCTTCCTTCTTTTCTCCCGCTCCCAGCGTCGCCCACCCTCTCTCTCCAAGATGCTGTTGATTGTAGATGGAAAGATAATGGTAAATATAGATGAATAGATTGAATCTGTTGTCTAGGAATATAGGAGGAATCTCCTCACCCATTAAGAGGAAATTAATGATAAAACTCCTGGGTTCCCATAAACCGGATTTAGCGTTTACTCAGGAAACGCATCTACCTCCGGTAGAAGCTGCTAAATTACAAACTAAATGGGTAGGGGAGGTTATATGTACACCTTATAGCCAGAGGAAAAGAGGGTTAGCTATATTGCTCAACAAGAATTTAAATTACCAAATCTTATCAGTTTACAATGATCCGGAGGGTAGATACCAAATCTTGGAAATTAAAATAGATAGGAAATTTTATATCTTCTGTAACCTCTATGGTCCTAACAAAACTGATAGAGATTTTTGGGAAACATTAGGATTGAAACTTTTTCAGTTTTTAGGAAATAACATAATAGTAGTGGGAGATTATAACATGACCTTCTCATATATCCTAGATAGATTTAACAGTAGAGCGAGGGATAGGAGAACCAGGGAGACCAGAATTCTCCACAAGTTTTGCCAAAGACTGGCACTAAAGGATATTTGGCGAATCCAACACCCCGATCAGAGGGGCTACACGTGCGAATCCAGGTCATTTAGATCCTTTTCCAGGATAGACTTTTTCCTAGTTTCCAGTCAACTGATGAAGTTTGACATAAAAGCGGAGATTAAGGATGTCAAAGTATCTGATCATGCAATTATCTCATTAGAGATTCAATACGGGGCCTCCACTCGGAGCAGCAATGCACGTTTCTTCTTCCCCCAATATCTGGTACAGAACATCCAATTCAGGTCTTGGTTACAAGAAAGATGGAAAGAATTTTTTAAACATAATAAAGACTATTTGGACAAACCTGAAATCCTCTGGGAGACTGCAAAAGCAGTCCTCAGGGGCGAAATAAAAGCATACTTAATTAGGATGAAGAGAAAAAGGGACCAGAGAGAGTAACAACTAGCCAATACACTTAAAAAGGCATATGAGCGTTACATTCAAGATAAAACTGTACTGAACTGGGACAAATATAGGAAGATTAGAGGAGAAAGAGACCTATTTCTCAATCAAATGATGGTAGAGGAGGACAGGAAGCAAAAAGCTTTCTTTGCAGGGAATCAGGGTATTTCAGCTAAAATATTATCGAAAATGGTCAAAAATAGACAACAGAAAAACTTTATTACAACTATTACATATCAGAACAGGAGATTCAACAAGAGCTCAGAGATTAGACAAGTTTTTTTTTACTATTATCAAAAGCTGTATTCCCCCACCATAATAGATCAGGACAAAAAAGAGAAATTCTGGCAGAAGATTAAAACACCCCAGATTACAAAGCAAGACCTACAAAGGTTGAATGAACCAATTACAATAAGAGAGATATCAGACGCCATAACCAACCTCAAAGGTGGTAAAGCCCCGGGACCGGATGCTCTACCGGCCAAATTTTATAAATTATTACGAGAACCAATTCTTCCTCTTTTACAGGCAATATTTAATGATTATTTCATAGGAAATAAACCGCAATCCCCTCTGTTTACAGCTTCAAATGTTGTCCTGATCTTAAAGAAGGGAAAAGATCCGAGCTCTCCTTCATCATATAGACCGATCTCCCTCCTAAATCAGGACTACAAACTGCTAACAACAATTATTTCCAATTGTCTCAAGGAAAGCCTGCACTATATGATACATCCTGACCAGGCTGGTTTTATGACAGGTCGGAACCCAGTTAAAAACATACGGAGAGTACAGCTGGTCCTGGATTATTTTTCCAATAAAGAGCATAAAAAATCCCATCGTAAACCTGATCTGGCGATCCTTACAGTCGACGCCGAAAAGGCGTTCGACTCGATTGGGTGGGATCACCTCTTTGAATCATTAGAGAGGTTCGGCCTGACAGGGGCATTTCATCAATTCATACAGAAAATCTATAAAAATCCTGTATCAGCAATCATAGTAAATGGTGAAACATCAGACAGATTCCTTTGAGGCGGGGGACAAGGCAGGGGTGCCCACTATCCCCACTACTTTTTAACCTGTCTTTAGAACCTCTGGCAATCTACTTAAGACAGGAGGTAAGGGGGATTAGAATAGGCCAACAGGAGATGGTGCTATCACTTTTTGCGGATTATCTCTTATTATTTCTAAGCAACACAACTCAATCCATACCTCAAGTCCTATCTATAGTTAGCCTATTTGGATCTTTTTCCGGTTACAGGATTAATAACGAGAAATCGGAATTGTTATGGATTCAGAAACCAGCCCAAACAATAAACCACCCGTTCCAGGAAACTTTATGTATACAATATTTGGGCTTAAGCCTAAGTAGTAATCCTAGGGAGTGGTATGAACTCAATTTGGTTAAATGCATCAAACAAATACAGGAAAAGGTTCAAAATTGGGTTAACCTGCCACTCAGTATGACGGCTAGAGTTATGCTCATAAAAACTATTATATTCCCTAAACTACTGTACTTTCTTCAAAACTTCCCATTGTTGTTATACAAGAAAGATACTCTGACGCTCCAGAGGGTTTTTAATAACTTTATTTGGCGGGGGAAGAGGCCACGAATAGCTTTTGAAACTTTGAAATTGACAAAACGAAGTGGAGGCCTTGTATGCCCAAATATTAGAACCTACAATTATGCCGCCGTTTGTAAATTTGCATTAGATTGGATCACTGAAGGAGACCATGTTACATGGCATGACCTGGAGTCGCACATGGTGGCTCCCTTTGATTTAAAAGCAATTATACATAATCCAGTGAGAAAATTACCGTCTAATATAGCACAATATGTGACCATTCAAGATGTGGTTAAGACATGGCAGAAAGTATGTTTAGCAACTAAGAGCAATTTTCGTAAATCTGTCTTCCTCCCACTTACAGGGAATCCAAGCTTCCCACCAGGTTTGAACATATCGTTTTTTTCCAGATGGGCACAGGCAGGACTCTACTCATTAGGTCAATTGTGTCAGGAAAACCAATTAGTAGTTAGATCCTTCGAGGAACTGAAAGGCAAATATAATTTAGAAAGGTCATCCTTTTATGCCTACTTACAAGTTAGACATTGGATTGAAGACCTAAGAAATGAAACAGGGATCGGATTAGACAAGGGGGAAGTTAGTAGTGTAATTTACGCTTACTCCGAGGGGGCTAAAAAATTTTCAAGAGTATATAAAATGCTATGAACATTCAAGGGGAAGCCCATATGGAGGGAATACTTAGGAAATGGAATAAAATGTTCCCCCTAATAGGGAAAGAACGGATAGCTGATAGTGTCAGACTGGCAATGAAAGCAACAACTCTAGTCACTTGGTGGGAATCGCATACCAGATTACTGAATATGGCATATTTGCCCCCGGCTCGAATAGCTCTATGGAGGGGCGATATAACATCTGGGGAGTGTCCCAAATGTAGACAAGAAAGGGCAGATTTAGCTCATTGTTTTTGGGAATGCCCTAAAGTGAGACAATTCTGGTATAAAGTAAATTTTTGGTGCAATAAGGTTATGGGAGTCCAGACAAGGTTTTCACAACTTGAGATATTCCTTCTGTTTCAATATAATAGTAGTAAACCGGGAGCCAACCACAAATTTCTGAATGCCATGATATTGGTAGGGAGAAACGTGATCCTCTCTAACTGGAAGAGTAGAGGTGACCTCAAGTTGTCCGAATTTCTTAGGAAAGCCCAATATCAAATATTACTGGATCAGCATAATATAAATTTTTTTAGCAACAAACAACTTCGCCAATTTTTTAACAAATGGAAGGAGATGATTCTATCCCTTTCTAGAATTAGCCAGAGGCAAATATTGTCAGCTTTTAAGAGGTCTGAATGGTTCCAACATCAGATACAGACAGGAAGATTACCCAGATCATGGGCAATGGACTAACGGACGGGGAGAGGGGGGAGAACTAATTAATTTTTCCCCCTGTTTTCCTTTTCCTCCCCCCCCTTTTCCCTCCCTTTTTTTTTTCTCTTTCTCTCCTTCTCTTGGCAAATATTGCAAATATTTAATGAGACCCAGTGGAACCAATGTATCCCACTGGATTATACTGTGATATCATACTTTTGATGTATTTTCTCTGTTTAGCAGATAAGATCCGTTATGGATCATGGAAGCTGTAATTCTTTTTTCTTGTTGTTTGAAAAATCAATAAAATTTAAAAAATGTGGGGAAAAAAAAAAAAGTTATGCCCTTCTCAGGACAATTTTAGAGTAGTATTTTTTTTATATATAGTTTTTTTTGGATGGGGGTTACTTTGGTTTTAGTATAGTGTTTTTATTTGTTGTAAAAGAGCTTCAACCAGGGCACTGCCCAACAAGGTTAGGGGTCTTGGGGGGAGGGGGGGTTGGCTGTTAGGGAGTTAATGTCAGGGTGCCAGGAATCAGACTGAGATGAGAAGTGCAAAAATAATCACACCTTTATTAATAGCAAAAAATAATAAAAAGCCCACAAGACAAATTAGCCAGGAATCAAAACCAGAGCTGGTAGTCAGATGAGCTGAGTCAGGAGCCAAAGCGAGTAGTCAGACGAGCCGGAATCAGGAACAAGGAGAACAGCAGAGTCAGGAACAAGCCAGGGATCAGGTACCAGGAGGGATGTCAGACAGCCAGGTAATACAGAGGAGCTCTCACAAACAGGTATGAGACAATGCAAGGGCAAAGCATACTGAACAGAGGCCCTTTAAATAATAAGTGATGACATCACAATTCTGAGACTGCATCCTGTCTCACACGGATGATGTACACCAGCCTGGCCATAAAAGGAAGTGCAGGAAATGAGCAGCATCACACAGTATGCACCAGAGTCAGCAAGAGAGGTGAGTAAAATGGCTGCCAGCAGATGGCAAACAAAACAGGGAAAAAATCCTGACAGTACCCTCCCCTTAACGACCCCTCCCCCGTGTGAGGACAAAAGGCTTATTGGGGAAACAGGCATGGAAGGCACGGAGGAGGGCGGGAGCATGAACATCAGAGGAGGGAACCCATGAACACTTCTCCGGACCGTAGCACCTCCAGTGAACCAAATACTGTACGCAGCCCCTGGACATACGAGAGTCAATAATGCTGCTGACCTCATACTCCTCATGGTTGTCAACAAAGATAGGACGGGGACGAGGCAACACAGTGGTAAACCGATTACAAACCAATGGTTTCAAGAGGGAGACATGAAAAACATTGGAGATGCGCATTGTAGGAGGAAAGTCAAGAGCGTAGGCCACAGGATTGACCCCTCAGAGTATTTGAAAAGGACCAACATAACGGGGAGCCAGTTTATTGGAAGGCACACGAAGATTCAAGTTGCGGGAGGACAGCCAAACTCTCTCACCAACCTGGTAGGAAGGCACTGGCAGACGCCTACGATAAGCCTGGAACTTTTGGTGCTGCATAGAACGATGAAGGCAATCCTGAATCTGCACCCACATAGAACGGAGTTGCCGGAGATGATCCTCCAAAGCCGGAATACCCTGAGATATGAATGAATTGTGCAATAAGGATGGTTAAAACCCATAATTCGCCATGAACGGGGAAAACTTGGAGGAAGCATAAATAGCACTATTACGAGCAAACTCTGCCCAAGGTAACAGTTCAGACCAATTATTGTGGTGATCTGGGACATAGCAATGGAGGAACTGTTCCAGAGCTTGATTAGACCGTTCCACAGCCCCATTGGATTGAGGGTGATATGCCGAGGAGAAGGAAAGCTGGATCCCCATTTGAACACAAAAGGAACGCCAAAATCTGGAGACAAACTGGCTACCCTGGTCCGACACTATCTCCTTGGGTAACCCATGTAAATGGAAGACCTCCCGGGCAAAAATTAAAGCAAGCTCCTGAGCGGTAGGCAACTTCTTCAAGGGAATGCAATGTGACATTTTAGAAAAACGGTCAACCACCATAAGGATAACAGCATTGCCATTGGAAACAGGGAGCTCGACAATGAAGTCCATGGAAAGATGTGTCCAAGGACACTCACCATTAGCAACAGGTTGAAGAAAACCCACAGGAAGACGCCGAGGAGTCTTATTCTGTGCACAAACTGAGCAGGAGGCAACATACGCAGCAACATCAGAACGAAGACCTGGCCACCAGAATGTCGAGTGACAGACCAAATCATTTGGTTCTTGCCTGGGCGACCTGCGGCTTTAGGATAGTGGTAAGTGTGCAAAAGTTTAGTTTGAAGATTCTCAGGAACAAAACACTTACCACTAGGTTTCTCAGGAGGTGAATTGGTTTGTGCAGCCAGGATCTCCTCCCCCAAGGGAGAAGTCAAATTAGTACATATGGTAACCAAAATATGGTCAGGAGGTATAACTGGAGTAGGTACAGACTCCTCCTTGGACAGAGGGGAAAATTGTCGAGAGAGGGCATCAGCCCTAACATTCTTACTAACAGGCAGATAGGAGACCACATAATTAAACCGAGACAAAAATAGTGCCCATCTGGCCTGTTGGGGCGACAATCGTGTTGCTTCAGATAGATAAGTTAAATTCTTGTGGTTAGTAAGAATGAGCACTGGCACGCTAGTACCTTCGAGAAGATGCCTCCATTCCTTGAGTGCCAAAATTATGGCCAGTAATTCCCTGTCGCCAATTTCATAATTGCACTCTGCTGGAGACCATTTCTTAGAGAAGAAACCACACGGATGCAAGGAACCGTCAGGTGTAGGACGTTGAGACAAGAGGGCACCTACTCCAGTCTATAATGCATTGACCTCAAAAACGAAAGGCAGGACAGGGTTAGGATGAGCCAGAACTGGAGCGGCAGCAAAGGCAGTCTTAAGACTATCAAAAGCCTTAATGGCAGTAGGTGACCAATAGAGTGGATCATTCTCTTTACGGGTCATGTGTGTGATAGGTTTGACCAAGGAAGAAAAGTTTTTAATAAACTTTCTATAGTAATTGGCGAACCCCAAAAAACGTTGAATAGACCGAAGACCAACTGGGCGAGGCCACTGCAGAACTGCAGATAACTTGTCAGGATCCATGGAGAACCTTGCAACGGAGATAACATAACCTAGGAAGGTTACTTGAGTCTGATGGAACTCATATTTCTCGAGTTTACAAAACAGGCCGTTCTCACGTAGTCTCTGAAGAACCCGTGTAACATCAGAATGATGAGCCTCAAGTGTGGGCGAGTGTATGAGGATGTCGTCAAAGTACACCACAACACACTGTTGCAACATATCTCATAGGACATCATTAATAAATTCCTGGAAAACAGCAGGAGAATTACATAGGCCAAAGGGCATTACAAGATACTCCTAATGCCCGCTCCTGGTGTTAAATGCTGTTTTCCATTCGTGGCCCTCCTTGATCCTAATGAGATTGTACGCTCCTCTCAAATCAAGTTTAGTAAAGACCGTAGCTCCCTTGAGGCGGTCAAAGAGTTCCGTAATGAGCGGAATAGGGTAAGCATTCTTAATGGTAAGATGATTAAGACCCCTATAATCGATGCATGATCTTAACTCACCACCCTTTTTCTTCATAAAGAAGAAGCCAGCCCCAGCAGGAGAGCAGGATTTGCGGATGATCCCCTGCGACAGAGCATCAGAAACATACTCCTCCATAGCACAATTAAACCCGGCCCGAGGAGGAATGGCTCCGGGTTGCAGGTCTATGGGACAATCGTAAGACCGGTGAGGAGGCAAAGTACCGGCACGCCCCATGTCAAAAATGTCTAGGAACTCTTGGTACTCCTCTGGCAATTGAGATACCGAAGAAGTGCACAAGACTTTAACTGGTTTCCGAAGACAAGTGGAAATACATGTCCGGAGACCACAACAAAATTTTGGACCTGCTCCAGTCGAGACTGTGATTGTGCTTTTGGAGCCAGGAATAACCCAGAACAACCGGAAAATGTGGAGAGTTGATCACCTGGAACTGGAGGGTTTCAAAATGGAGAGCCCCAACAGCCATGAATAACGGAGCAGTTTCGGGAGTAATGAGTGCGGGCTGAAGGGGCCTGCCATCAATGGCCTCAATAGCAAGCGGAACGGACCAAGGCAAAACAGGAATGGAGTGCTTTGATACAAAAGCACTGTCAATGAAATAGCCCGCAGCTCCGAAGTCAACAAGAGCCTAGGGCCTAGATTTGGAGTTCGGCGGTAGCCGTCAAAACCAGAGTTAGAGGCTCCTAACGCTGGTTTTGGCCGCCCGCTGGTATTTGGAGTCAGTGATTAAAGGGTCTAACGCTCACTTTACAGCCGCGACTTTTCCATACCGCAGATCCCCCTACGCCATTTGCGTAGCCTATCTTTTCAATGGGATCTTTCTAACGCTGGTATTTAGAGTCGTTTCTGAAGTGAGCGTTAGAGCTCTAACGACAAGATTCCAGCCGCCTGAAAATAGCAGGAGTTAAGAGCTTTCTGGCTAACGCCGGTTTATAAAGCTCTTAACTACTGTACCCTAAAGTACACTAACACCCATAAACTACCTATGTACCCCTAAAACGAGGTCCCCCCACACCGCCGCCACTCGATTAAAATTTTTAACCCCTAATCTGCCGACCGCCACCTACGTTATATTTATGTACCCCTAATCTGCTGCCCCTAACCCCGCCGACCCCTGTATTATATTTATTCACCCCTAACCTGCCCCCCACAACGTCGCCGCCAGCTACTTACAATAATTAACCCCTAATCTTCCGACCGCAAATCGCCGCCACCTACGTTATCCCTATGTACCCCTAATCTGCTGCCCCTAACATCGCCGACCCCTATATTATATTTATTAACCCCTAATCTGCCCCCCTCAACGTCGCCGACACCTGCCTACACTTATTAACCCCTAATCTGCCGAGAGGACCACACCGCTATTCTAATAAATGTATTAACCCCTAAAGCTAAGTCTAACCCTAACACTAACACCCCCCTAAGTTAAATATAATTTTTATCTAACGAAATAAATTAACTCTTATTAAATAACTTATTCCTATTTAAAGCTAAATACTTACCTGTAAAATAAATCCTAATATAGCTACAATATAAATTATAATTATATTATAGCTATTTTAGGATTTATATTTATTTTACAGGCAACTTTGTAATTATTTTAACCAGGTACAATAGCTATTAAATAGTTAAGAACTATTTAATAGTTACCTAGTTAAAATAATAACAAATTTACCTGTAAAATAAATCCTAACCTAAGTTATAATTAAACCTAACACTACCCTATCAATAAAATAATTAAATAAACTACCTACAATTACCTACAATTAACCTAACACTACACTATCAATAAATTAATTAAACACAATTGCTACAAATAAATACAATTAAATAAACTAGCTAAAGTACAAAAAATAAAAAAGAACTAAGTTACAGAAAATAAAAAAATATTTACAAACATAAGAAAAATATTACAACAATTTTAAACTAATTACACCTACTCTAAGCCCCCTAATAAAATAACAAAGCCCCCCAAAATAAAAAATTCCCTACCCTATTCTAAATTAAAAAAGTTACAAGCTCTTTTACCTTACCAGCCCTGAGCAGGGCCCTTTGCGGGGCATGCCCCAAGAATTTCAGCTCTTTTGCCTGTAAAAAAAAACATACAATACCCCCCCCAACATTACAACCCACCACCCACATACCCCTAATCTAACCCAAACCCCCCTTAAATAAACCTAACACTAATCCCCTGAAGATCTTCCTACCTTGTCTTCACCATCCAGGTATCACCGATCCGTCCTGGCTCCAAGATCTTCATCCAACCCAAGCGGGGGTTGGCGATCCATAATCCGGTGCTCCAAAGTCTTCCTCCTGTCCGGCAAGAAGAGGACATCCGGACCGGCAAACATCTTCTCCAAGCGGCATCTTCGATCTTCTTCCATCCGGTGCGGAGCGGGTCCATCTTGAAGCAGGCGACGCGGATCCATCCTCTTCTTCCGATGTCTCCCGACTAATGACGGTTCCTTTAAGGGACGTCATCCAAGATGGCGTCCCTCGAATTCCGATTGGCTGATAGGATTCTATCAGCCAATCGGAATTAAGGTAGGAATTTTCTGATTGGCTGATGGAATCAGCCAATCAGAATCAAGTTCAATCCGATTGGCTGATCCCATCAGCCAATCAGATTGAGCTCGCATTCTATTGGCTGTTCCGATCAGCCAATAGAATGCGAGCTCAATCTGATTGGCTGATGGGATCGGCCAATCGGATTGAACTTGATTCTGATTGGCTGATTCCATCAGCCAATCAGAAAATTCCTACCTTAATTCCGATTGGCTGATAGAATCCTATCAGCCAATCGGAATTCGAGGGACGCCATCTTGGATGACGTCCCTTAAAGGAACCGTCATTCGTCGGGAGACATCGGAAGAAGAGGATGGATCCGCGTCGCCTGCTTCAAGATGGACCCGCTCCGCACCGGATGGAAGAAGATCGAAGATGCCGCTTGGAGAAGATGTTTGCCGGTCCGGATGTCCTCTTCTTGCCGGATAGGAGGAAGACTTTGGAGCACCGGATTATGGATCGCCAACCCCCGCTTGGGTTGGATGAAGATCTTGGAGCCAGGACGGATCGGTGATACCTGGATGGTGAAGACAAGGTAGGAAGATCTTCAGGGGATTAGTGTTAGGTTTATTTAAGGGGGGTTTGGGTTAGATTAGGGGTATGTGGGTGGTGGGTTGTAATGTTGGGGGGGGGTATTGTATGTTTTTTTTTACAGGCAAAAGAGCTGAAATTCTTGGGGCATGCCCCGCAAAGGGCCCTGTTCAGGGCTGGTAAGGTAAAAGAGCTTGTAACTTTTTTAATTTAGAATAGGGTAGGGAATTTTTTATTTTGGGGGGCTTTGTTATTTTATTAGGGGGCTTAGAGTAGGTGTAATTAGTTTAAAATTGTTGTAATATTTTTCTTATGTTTGTAAATATTTTTTTATTTTCTGTAACTTAGTTCTTTTTTATTTTTTGTACTTTAGCTAGTTTATTTAATTGTATTTATTTGTAGCAATTGTGTTTAATTAATTTATTGATAGTGTAGTGTTAGGTTAATTGTAGGTAATTGTAGGTAGTTTATTTAATTATTTTATTGATAGGGTAGTGTTAGGTTTAATTATAACTTAGGTTAGGATTTATTTTACAGGTAAATTTGTTATTATTTTAACTAGGTAACTATTAAATAGTTCTTAACTATTTAATAGCTATTGTACCTGGTTAAAATAATTACAAAGTTGCCTGTAAAATAAATATTAATCCTAAAATAGCTATAATATAATTATAATTTATATTGTAGCTATATTAGGATTTATTTTACAGGTAAGTATTTAGCTTTAAATAGGAATAAGTTATTTAATAAGAGTTAATTTATTTCGTTAGATAAAAATTATATTTAACTTAGGGGGGTGTTAGTGTTAGGGTTAGACTTAGCTTTAGGGGTTAATCCATTTATTAGAATAGCGGTGAGCTCCGATCGGAAGTTTAGGGGTTAATAATTGAAGGTAGGTGTCGGCGATGTTAGGGAGGGCAGATTAGGGGTTAATACTATTTATGATAGGGTTAGTGAGGCGGATTAGGGGTTAATAACTTTATTATAGTAGCGCTCAGGTCCGCTCGGCAGATTAGGGGTTAATAAGTGTAGGTAGGTGTCGGCGACGTTGTGGGGGGCAGATTAGGGGTTAATAAATATAACATAGGGGTCGGCGATGTTAGGGCAGCAGATTAGGGGTACATAGGGATAACGTAGGTGGCAGCGTTTTACGGAGCGGCAGATTAGGGGTTAAAAGTGTAATGCAGGGGTCAGCGATAGCGGGGGCGGCAGATTAGGGGTTAATAAGTGTAAGGTTAGGGGTGTTTAGACTCGGGGTACATGTTAGAGTGTTAGGTGCAGACGTAGGAAGTGTTTCCCCATAGGAAACAATGGGGCTGCGTTAGGAGCTGAACGCTGCTTTTTTGCAGGTGTTAGGTTTTTTTTCAGCTCAAACAGCCCCATTGTTTCCTATGGGAGAATCGTGCACGAGCACGTTTTTGAGGCCGGCCGCGTCCGTAAGCAACTCTGGTATCGAGAGTTGCATTTGCGGTAAAAATGCTCTACGCTCCTTTTTTGGAGCCTAACGCAGCATTTGTTTTAACTCTCGATACCAGAGTTAAATTTATGGTGCGGCCAGAAAAAAGCCTGCGGAGCGTTAACAGCCCTTTTACCGCCGAACTCCAAATCTAGGCCTAGGTGACTATGGAGGAGTCCACCCAGGAAAGGACAACCGTGACCAAAGTTTTCTCCTTTAGAGGTTCCGGGGACAAGGATAAACCAAGGTCTGCCCCCGACAGGATCTTAGGTGTGAGCGTTTCCCGGCCATGTAGGACAAGATTTCAAAAGGTGGCCCTGTAACCCACAATAGAGGCAGAGCCCCTCCCTCCTCCTAAAGGCCCTCTCCACCATGGAGAGATGCGTGAATCCCAACTGCATCGGCTCAGCAGTACCTGGTGACTCGGGACCAGGATGCATGGGAGGAGAGGGAGGCATGGGTGGGAACGAACACATAGGAGACAACGGAAAAGGAGGCTTCCGCAAGCGCTCCTTGAAAGAGGGCCTCTCACTTAGTCTGATGTCAATTAGGATAAAAAAAAGACACCAATGCCTCGAGATCTTTTGTTAAATCTCTGGCAGCAACTTCGTCTTTAATCGCATCAAAGAGCCCATGAAAGAAGGCGGCAGCAAGGGCTTCATTGTTCCAACCTACCTCTGCGGCAAGCGTACGGAACTCAATGGCATACTGAGCAACAGATTTTGTACCTTGCTGAATGAACACGAGTCATTTAGCAGCAGAGGAGGAGCGAGCCGGAACATCAAATACCCTTCAAAAGGAGGCCACAAATTCAGGGTAATTTGAAATCACAGGTTTATTAGTCTCCCACAAGGGATTAGCCTAAGCAAGATCTGTGTCAGAGAGTAACAAGATGAGAAATCCCACCTTAGCTCTGTCAGAGGGAAACGCCTGAGGTAACATCTCAAAGTAAATGCCCACCTGCTTCAAAAACCCTCTGCACTGATTAGGATTGCCTCCATAATGCTGAGGTAGAGGTGCAGAACTGGACATGCTCCTAGTAGGACTTGTTGCAGCAGCGGAAACAGGAGCAGCCATAACTTGTGGGACACTTTGGTCCAAATGTGCAGTGCGAGTCAGCAGGGTTTGCATGGCTAGTGCAAATTGATCCAAGCGGTGATCCTGTTTATCAATCTTGGAAATTATGGCAGGTAAAGGTGTATTATTAGCACCATCAGGATTCATGACCCTTGCGTAATGTCAGGGGGCCAGGAATCAGACTGAGACGAGAAGTGCAAAAATAATCACACCTTTATTAATTGCAAAAAATAATAAAAAGTCCACAAGTTAAATAAGCCAGGAATCAAAACCAGAGCTGGTAGTCAGATGAGCCAAATCAGGAGCCAAAGAGAGTAGTCAAACGAGCCGGAATCAGGAACAAGGAGAACAGCAGAGTCAGGAACAAGCCAGGGATCAGGAACAGGAGGGACATCAGACAGCCAGGTAATACACAGAAGCTCTCACAAACAGGCCTGAGACAATGCATCACAATTCGGAGACTGCATCTTATCTCACATGGATGATGTACACCAGTCTGGCCATAAAAGGAAGTACAGGAAATTAGCAGCATCACACAGTATGCACCAGAGTCAGCAAGAGAGGTGAGTAAAATGGCTGCCAGCAGCACATGGCAAACAAAACAGGGAAAAAACCCTGACAGTTAAGTAGTGTTGGGGTAGTTTTTGATGAGGGACTGTGACAGTTAGGGGGTAGGTTTCAGTGGGTGTATTGTCAGTTTATGGGTTAAGTAGAGTAGGGAGTTTATAGCAGTGGGGGATGTGATGGTTTAAGGGTCAAGTAGTGTAGGGGTAATTTGAGATGGGGGTTGTGGCAGTTTAGGGATAAAATTAAGTAAGTAAGGAGTTTATGGATGTGGGGGATGTAGTGGTTTAGAGGTTAATTAGTGTAGGTGTAGTTTTCAATAGGTGTTGTGGTGATTAGGGGGTAGTATGCAATAGGGAGTATTGGTGATTTAGGGGTTAAGCAGAGTAGGAGGTTATTGCGGTGGTGGTATTGTCGGTTTGGGGGTTAAGTAGAGTAGGGAGTTTATTGTGTTGGGGATGTGGTGTTTTTTTGTGGTGAGGGTTATGTCATGTTAGGTTTAATAGAGTAGGGGGTTAATAGCAGATTAGGGGCTATTCTTGTAAGCTGATGTACATTTACTTGGTTGAGTCATATATTTAAAAGAGATCTTTAACTTTTACATTGTCAATGTAGGTGGCGATGCTGCTTGGAATATATCGCCAGCATCTCCACCCATTGTGATGTATAATAAAACGCCTCTCGGCGATGTTGCCTTTAAACATTTATGTCAGCCACTTGGAATATTTTGCTGCCATTCTCTACATGGAGACGGATCCCTTTGAATATCTCGCTGCCTTGTGAAACGTTTGATGATCAGGGCCTAAGGAGAAACAATGTCTAGAACAGAAGGTTGTCTTTAAATTAAGGCAGATTAAAGAGAACATTGTTTCAGAGCTGACCAACAGTTATTTAAAAAAAAAAAAAAGTCTAAAGAGAGGTTGAATTACCTAGATTAGTTTTTGAGGGTGCTATTGGAAATCAACAGCATCAGATGCTACTACCTATTAAGTCATTGCTCATCCCTAATATACTGCACTCTAGTAGAATGTTGATTAAAGCAAAAATGTACTGTAGCACATATTACAAACTTAATTTACAAAAAATTTTACAAAAAAACAAACAAAAAAATAAAGGAATGAAAATATGTAACAATGTTTGAGTGAATTCTAATACATCTGTCAGTGTCACATGAAATATACATAACCATCCAATTTGGATCAGAAGACAAACAAGCTATTTGCCTCTTTAGAAGCAGTATTTGAACATGGAACTTAAGCAACAATCTAATCTTGGAACAATGTGATTAACATTATATTTTAGAAGTATGCAAAGAGTTTGATAAAACACCTATAAATGCAAATCAGCACTGGAAATGATGAACATGTGCCTTATATTTCCATGTGGCTTCATTTATGACTGGCCTTTTGTATGGAAAGTATATATTATTGGATACAATCTTGAAATGTATCTATAAATATTTATTATTATTAATAATAATCATATTTCCACTTGTTTTCAATGCTCTGCCCTTCCACTCTGTGATCTGATATTCAAAGTTTGCCTGAAATGACCTTAAAGCTTGACCTAAATTATTCTGCCCTGCCCTTTGCTCATGAGTTCCAAAAGTTTATCAGATTAGTTTTACTTTTTGCATTGAGACTTCAGAGCTAAACTTGGTGTGATCAACTCCATTCCTTAACCCTATGGGTGGGTTACCAGGCTTGTAGCCAAGACCAATACGCTGAGCTTGTAAGTCTCTTGAGTCTGCATGCTAGCAGTGAAGCAGCAAACCCAAATAGGTGAATCGTGGCTCTGCTAACATTATTTTTGTCAGAATTGATTGTTTTAACTCAGGACATGTAAACAGACATTCTTAGTGATAAGGACACTACAACCCAAAAATAATAAATGTATACTTTATGATGCATGCAATTTAATTAAATATTTTTTCAAAGAATGGGAAGTCTCTTGTACAACAGGGTAGAGTTATGTGTTTAGATCTTGGGGCCGATTTATGTAGCTGTGAATGCAGCTGTTTCCGCGTGAGCCTTCAGGCTTGTCGGAGACATAAGTTAAGAAGCAGTGGTCTTAAAACTTTAAGACCTTAACTCGTTTGCCACCTCTGAGACGGCGGACAGCAATCATCCCGATCGGATACCATCGGGATGATTGACACCCCCTGCTAGCAGCCGATTGGCCATGAATCTGCAGGGTGCGGCATTGCACAAGCATTTCACATGAAATGCTTGTGCAATGATAAATGCCGACAGCGTATGCTTTCTGCATTTATCGATGTCGGGCGGACATGATACGCTACAGTGGATCATGTCCGCCCCATCTTCATAAATCGGCCCCCTTGAGTCAGTATTGGACATTTTAGATTAATCTTATGATGTTTAAGGGAATAATATAGTAAAAGAGAGATTACATAAAGAGTTTAGAGACCTGCACACTGTTACTTGTAATAATGACTAGCTTAGGTTGATTACTGGTAATAGACCATCATTTTACTACTATTAACACCCCCAGTTTCCCACATCAGAATATAAATAAGTAAATTGCTTTTCATTACACATATTGCACCCTAACTGTGCATATATGAATGTTTTTCTTAAAGATGTTTTTAACTTCAACATATTAAATCCCTGTACTGCTATTCAAATAACTATAGGACAATAAAATACAATTTTGAAGACCATATCTACTCTGTTGACAGTTTAGACTCTGACCTACCACTTCCCGGCATGGATTCATTAAAGTTTGTTTAGTCTGGGAAATAGCTGTTCACTGGCTTTGCAGAAGCAGCTTCTTCTGTATTGTATGCAAATGCACCTAAAACTTAATATAAACTGAGGATTATAGAAACTGAATATGCTATATGGAAAACAAGATCTGACCAAGTCTCCCAACTATTAAAGAATGCAGAATACTGATCGGCAACAACATGTAAAATAAACAAACCACAAACCATGTATGGTCCAGGAAATTAAATTTGTATGGAGCTAGAGCTTGCCTGAAAAGCACCATGCAGGGGGCAGGAAACAAAATCAAGGAACCTTTTTTCTGGGTGTAGTCAGGGGAAGGTAGAGGCGGTGCTGTGAGTGTTCCTTGAGCAGACCTTAACTAGGCCATCTGAGTTATTGGCTAGGCAGAAAGGCACAGGTGGCATTTACTCCTAAGTCCAACAGGGGTTCAACCTAAAAGTCTGAATGGTCATTGGGTCAAACTATATATATATATATATATATATATATATATATATATATATATATATATATATATATATATATACATATTAGTCGATAAACCTGCCCAGAGGGCAGTCTAATTATTTTTTAAACTACAGATGTAGAAACAACATATTTTGTAACTGTTCTTTTATATAAAAATTTAAGCTACAGGTGTAGCAATACTATCATTTTAATGGACTACTATCTTAAATATATCAAAAATATTTTCTATATAATAAACTACAGCTATAGCCACACTCTAATTGGACAAACTACTGTCCTAAATAAATACAGCATTTATTCTCTTTAAATTATATCTACTTTAAGTATATTTCTTTATATACAACATTTTTAGTAAAACAGGCTTTATTAATTTCCCTTGTTCTTGTCCGTCTATGACCTTAACTTTTACATCTGCAGAGCGTTTTACCCTTGAAAAAGCTACATATAACTTTTTTATTTTTTGTAACTTTAGAACCTATTAGTTTAGGTAATTTGGGTTTATTTAATGGGGTGTTAGGTTAGGGGGTGTTAGGTTAGGGTACTTAAGCCTAGATTTGGAGTTCGGCGGTAGCCGTCAAAACCAGCGTTAGAGGCTCCTAACGCTGGTTTTGGCCGCCCGCTGGTATTTGGAGTCAGTGATTAAAGGGTCTAACGCTCACTTTTCAGCCGCGACTTTTCCATACCGCAGATCCCCCTACGCCATTTGCGTATCCTATCTTTTCAATGGGATCTTTCTAACGCCGGTATTTAGAGTCGTTTCTGAAGTGAGCGTTAGAGCTCTAACGACAAAATTCCAGCCGCCTGAAAATAGCAGGAGTTAAGAGCTCTCTGGCTAACGCCGGTTCATAAAGCTCTTAACTACTGTACCCTAAAGTACACTAACACCCATAAACTACCTATGTACCCCTAAACCGAGCTCCCCCCACATCGCCGCCACTCGATTAAAAATTTTAACCCCTAATCTGCCGACCGCCACCTACGTTATACTTATGTACCCCTAATCTGCTGCCCCTAACCCCGCCGACCCCTGTATTACATTTATTAACCCCTAACCTGCCCCCCACAACGTCGCCGCCAGCTACTTAAAATAATTAACCCCTAATCTTCCGACCGCAAAGCGCCGCCACCTACGTTATCCCTATGTACTCCTAATCTGCTACACCTAACACCGCCGACCCCTATATTATATTTATTAACCCCTAATCTGCCCCCCTCAACGTCGCCGACACCTGCCTACACTTATTAACCCCTAATCTGCCGAGTGGACCTGAGCGCTACTATAATAAAGTTATTAACCCCTAATCCGCCTCACTAACCCTATCATAAATAGTATTAACCCCTAATCTGCCCTCCCTAACATCGCCGACACCTACCTTCAATTATTAACCCCTAATCTTCCGAGCGGAGCTCACCGCTATTCTAATAAATGTATTAACCCCTAACGCTAAGTCTAACCCTAACACTAACACCCCCATAACTCAAATATAATTTACATCTAACGAAATTAATTAACTCTTATTAAATAAATGATTCCTATTTAAAGCTAAATACTTACCTGTAAAATAAATCCTAATATAGCTACAATATAAATTATAATTATATTATAGCTATTTTAGGATTAATATTTATTTTACAGGCAACTTTGTAATTATTTTAACCAGGTACAATAGCTATTAAATAGTTAAGAACTATTTAATAGTTACCTAGTTAAAATAATAACAAATTTACCTGTAAAATAAATCCTAACCTAAGATATAATTAAACCTAACACTACCCTATCAATAAAATAATTAAATAAACTACCTACAATTACCTACAATTAACCTAACACTACACTATCAATAAATTAATTAAACACAATTGCTACAAATAAATACAATTAAATAAACTAGCTAAAGTACAAAAAATAAAAAAAACTAAGTTACAAAAAATAAAAAAATATTTACAAACATAAGAAAAATATTACAACAATTTTAAACTAATTACACCTACTCTAAGCCCCCTAATAAAATAACAAAGCCCCCCAAAATAAAAAATTCCCTACCCTATTCTAAATTAAAAAAGTTACAAGCTCTTTTACCTTACCAGCCCTGAACAGGGCCCTTTGCGGGGCATGCCCCAAGAATTTCAGCTCTTTTGCCTGTAAAAGAATAAATACAATACCCCCCCCAACATTACAACCCACCACCCACATACCCCTAATCTAACCCAAACCCCCCTTAAATAAACCTAACACTAAGCCCCTGAAGATCTTCCTACCTTGTCTTCACCATACCAGGTTCACCGATCCGTCCTGGCTCCAACATCTTCATCCAACCCAAGCGGGGGTTGGCGATCCATCATCCGGTGCTGAAGAGGTCCAGAAGAGGCTCCAAAGTCTTCCTCCTATCCGGCAAGAAGAGGACATCCGGACCGGCAAACATCTTCTCCAAGCGGCATCTTCGATCTTCTTCCATCCGGTGCGGAGCGGGTCCATCTTGAAGCAGGCGACGCGGATCCATCCTCTTCTTCCGTTGTCTCCCGACTAATGACGGTTCCTTTAAGGGACGTCATCCAAGATGGCGTCCCTCGAATTCCGATTGGCTGATAGGATTCTATCAGCCAATCGGAATTAAGGTAGGAATTTTCTGATTGGCTGATGGAATCAGCCAATCAGAATCAAGTTCAATCCGATTGGCTGATCCAATCAGCCAATCAGATTGAGCTCGCATTCTATTGGCTGATCGGAACAGCCAATAGAATGCGAGCTCAATCTGATTGGCTGATTGGATCAGCCAATCGGATTGAACTTGATTCTGATTGGCTGATTCCATCAGCCAATCAGAAAATTCCTACCTTAATTCCGATTGGCTGATAGAATCCTATCAGCCAATCGGAATTCGAGGGACGCCATCTTGGATGACGTCCCTTAAAGGAACCGTCATTAGTCGGGAGACAACGGAAGAAGAGGATGGATCTGCGTCGCCTGCTTCAAGATGGACCCGCTCCGCACCGGATGGAAGAAGATCGAAGATGCCGCTTGGAGAAGATGTTTGCCGGTCCGGATGTCCTCTTCTTGCCGGATAGGAGGAAGACTTTGGAGCCTCTTCTGGACCTCTTCAGCACCGGATGATGGATCGCCAACCCCCGCTTGGGTTGGATGAAGATGTTGGAGCCAGGACGGATCGGTGAACCTGGTATGGTGAAGACAAGGTAGGAAGATCTTCAGGGGCTTAGTGTTAGGTTTATTTAAGGGGGGTTTGGGTTAGATTAGGGGTATGTGGGTGGTGGGTTGTAATGTTGGGGGGGGGGGGTATTGTATTTATTCTTTTACAGGAAAAAGAGCTGAAATTCTTGGGGCATGCCCCGCAAAGGGCCCTGTTCAGGGCTGGTAAGGCAAAAGAGCTTGTAACTTTTTAAATTTAGAATAGGGTAGGAAATTTTTTATTTTGGGGGGCTTTGTTATTTTATTAGGGGGCTTAGAGTAGGTGTAATTAGTTTAAAATTGTTGTAATATTTTTCTTATGTTTGTAAATATTTTTTTATTTTTTTGTAACTTAGTTTTTTTTTATTTTTTGTACTTTAGCTAGTTTATTTAATTGTATTTATTTGTAGCAATTGTGTTTAATTAATTTATTGATAGTGTAGTGTTAGGTTAATTGTAGGTAATTGTAGGTAGTTTATTTAATTATTTTATTGATAGGGTAGTGTTAGGTTTAATTATATCTTAGGTTAGGATTTATTTTACAGGTAAATTTGTTATTATTTTAACTAGGTAACTATTAAATAGTTCTTAACTATTTAATAGCTATTGTACCTGGTTAAAATAATTACAAAGTTGCCTGTAAAATAAATATTAATCCTAAAATAGCTATAATATAATTATAATTTATATTGTAGCTATATTAGGATTTATTTTACAGGTAAGTATTTAGCTTTAAATAGGAATCATTTATTTAATAAGAGTTAATTAATTTCGTTAGATGTAAATTATATTTAAGTTATGGGGGTGTTAGTGTTAGGGTTAGACTTAGCGTTAGGGGTTAATACATTTATTAGAATAGCGGTGAGCTCCGCTCGGAAGATTAGGGGTTAATAATTGAAGGTAGGTGTCGGCGATGTTAGGGAGGGCAGATTAGGGGTTAATACTATTTATGATAGGGTTAGTGAGGCGGATTAGGGGTTAATAACTTTATTATAGTAGCGCTCAGGTCCGCTCGGCAGATTAGGGGTTAATAAGTGTAGGCAGGTGTCGGCGACGTTGAGGGGGGCAGATTAGGGGTTAATAAATATAATATAGGGGTCGGCGATGTTAGGGCAGCAGATTAGGGGTACATAGGGATAACGTAGGTTGCGGCGGTTTACGGAGCGGCAGATTAGGGGTTAAAAAAAATATGCAGGGGTCAGCGATAGTGGGGGCGGCAGATTAGGGGTTAATAAGTGTAAGGTTAGGGGTGTTTAGACTCGGGGTACATGTTAGAGTGTTAGGTGCAGACGTAGGAAGTGTTTCCCCATAGGAAACAATGGGGCTGCGTTAGGAGCTGAACGCTGCTTTTTTGCAGGTGTTAGGTTTTTTTTCAGCTCAAACAGTCCCATTGTTTCCTATGGGGGAATCGTGCACGAGCACGTTTTTGAGGCTGGCCGCGTCCGTAAGCAACTCTGGTATCGAGAGTTGCATTCGCGGTAAAAATGCTCTACGCTCCTTTTTTGGAGCCTAACGCAGCATTTGTTTGAACTCTCGATACCAGAGTTAATTTTATGGTGCGGCCAGAAAAAAGCCCGCGGAGCGTTAACAGCCCTTTTACCGCCAAACTCCAAATCTAGGCCTTAGTTATTTAAATAGTTATTTGCGTTGAGGTTATTTGCATCCAGGTGAATTCTTTTGTCCTTGCGCTGCCAACATTCCATTGAGGATGCGTGCGCAACTGCTGACGGCGACGGACATTACAAACGCAATTATAGTATATATATATTTATATATATATATATATATATATATAGGTTCAATGATGACACAGCTTTTTTCTTTAACAATTTATTAGCATTATCCAACGTTTTGGGCCCTCACTTAGGCCTTTGTTAAGGTCACATAACAACACACAATACAGACTTATATACCTATGTACTCACTAACCACTCCCACTTCCCCAGTGTGTTCTGTGCTACACCATCTTGTGGTGAAAAGGACATACTGCAGGCTTTGCATCTTGTATTTCTAAGTTCATCCTTCCTGACTTAAAAGACAGAACAATTATGGGTTATTTCTGGGGTTGTATGTGAGATATACACATTTTATCACATTATATTTACATATATTTACAAGTAATCACTCATTATTGACCCCCCTGTGTTTACAAGAAGCATGATAGGGACATGTATGTAACCATCTAGGGTGAACAGCCTCAAGCTCATGTATCCATTTGGCCTCCCTCTGTAATAACATTTTCTTTCTGTCCCCTCCCCTTTTCTAGGGTGGCATATGAGCTGTAGGACAGCATCTTAAGCTTGAGACTGGGTGGCCCCTTTCTATGTTATATTATTTTATTGTTATCTAATTGCCTCAAAACTTCCTTTCCGTATTCCTTATAGTTCATCAATACTAGGCTCCCGCCCTTGTCTGCCGGCTTTAGTATAATATCTCTGTTATTTTTTAGTCCTTTTATTGCATCCCACTCTGTTTCTTTTTATATTTGAAGTTTTTTAGGGTAGTTTTTTCAAGTTTTTCTAGATCTTTTTCAACCATTTTGAGGAAAGTATTTATATTAAGATTCTTGTTAATTGGATCGAATTTACTCACTGTTTTGTATTCCCTGTGAGGCATTTCTGACATATCTTTTTTATCTAGAAAGTAATCTTTAAGTCTCAGGTTTCTGCCCAATTTGTATATATCCACTTTCATGCAAAACATATTGCCCCTACTTCTTGGAGCAAAGTTTAACCCTTGGTTGAGCACCCTTTCTTCCTCCGGTGTCAGTTTATGGCTAGATAGGTTGAAGATTACCTGCTAGCCTCCTCTCTTCCTCTCTTGCTGCGAGTAATCTCCCTCTTCTGGCTTTCCTTGGCCACTTGTGCTGGCTGTGTCAATTTCACCACTCTCTAAAAAATGTGCCTGGCTTCCTGTTAGCTCTGAGTCGCTTCCTGATGACGCTGAATCCAGTGTCGCTCTGTCCGGGCGTCTCATTCATTGTGCGTCATGCCTCCTTCTCCTGCCGGTTGTCTGGATGCCATTTTGGCAAGGATATATGAGAAGTAAAAAGAAATTGACTAGCGCCTGCTCTATTCCCTGTAGGCTTGAGGGGGTGATACCTAGTAACCACCAATAGGAATCGACTAGAAATGGGGATCCCCTAAGCGCCTACCAATCGGAGGCAAAGGGATAGTGATGAGTGCAGTGATATGTAGATATTAAAAACTAATTTAATAAAAATACAAAGCTTAATACATATAATAAATACAATTCATGGATCCATGAGGTAAATGTTATACAATAAAAAATATAGATGAAAAAATAATAGTAAAAACAATAAATAAAAACAGTGGTTTCTAAAACATGGTCAGAAGATTGGAGGTCAACGCATATAAATCACAAAACAATAGGTAGAGTCCAAAAAGAGAGTTCCAATAATGGTGGGTCAGGGACCCAGAAATAGATTAGGAAAAAATGGTCCTATAACGTAATCCTATGTAGTGATATCAAAAATATATATAATGATCCGGTGAACCAATTTGGGTGTCAGTGAAGCAATATAAAAAAATGGTAATGAAAAAATGGTGATATACAACAAAAAGTAGAAAAAATATGTAAAAGTGTGTAAAAGTGTAAATGACAATCGATCCAAAAGGTATATATCAATCCAACAAATGGTGTAAAAAAATATAAAATTAGTGTAGAAAATCCAAAAATAGTGAAATCAAAAAATAGTCAGAAAATAGTCAAAAAATAGTCACCCGGATCCTATTGTTTCAAATAATGGTCGCAGACTTCCAAAAGTGTTGCTATGTTCATAAGTATAAAGATTGGAGAAATGTGGGGCCCACCAAAGTGAACCTGATGATCAGATGTCGATGTGAACCAAAATGGCCCAAAAAAATTATATCCACCTAAAAATGTGAAAAAAAAATATAGTGCAGATAACTCCAGATTAGTTATACATATATGAAATAGAGCTTACCAATATCAGTCGACGTGTTTCGGCCTTAATCTAGGCCTTTATCAAGACTGATTTGTTTGAGGGATATGTGTCCTTATAAAGGGTATCTTAACCAATGGGTGTGTGTAAAATTTTGCGCCAAAAATAGGCTCCGCCCACTTCCTGTTTGCGGTGTCTGATGGGTATGGGCAATGTTTCAGTGTATTCCTATTCAGATGTCTGATGGGTATGGGCAGTGTTTATTGCCGATTGAGTTTTAGTATACTATTAGAAATAAACTATAATATAGTAAGATGCCTCAAGGGAAATGTATATGTTATATAAAATAAATACAGTGTTTAAAAATGTGTCTTCCGATTTACAAATGCTGTTGCTTCAAGAGCGTCAAGGATTATGTGTGAAATTGGATATATATTTAAGCTTATCATAATTGATCGTAAATATAGTATCACTTCCGGTGTCGACAGGCTAAATGCCATTTCCGGTTCATAAGGTATCTATTGTTACTTCCGGTTTCGGCAAGCTGTGATGCCATTTCCGGTTTGCAAATGTCTATTAAAGTACAACTTCCGTTGTGAGACATTGTTTGGGGATTGAGGTCTTAGTTGCACATTGAGCTAGAGTAAACTGATATATATGGGTAGATGAAATCTATTGGCTCAAGGGGTATATCTCGAGTGGTTATTTCAAATGGTAATCGTTATGTTACTTCCGGTTATGGCAAAGTGTGGTAGCACTTCCGGTGTACATCGAGGAGGGGCTCAGAATTATAGAAAGCATCGATCCACATGGAGGGGCATTGGAAGTGATGAGACATAAATCCACAGTTTCATATTGGTGGACAATATGGTGTTGTCATGTGTTATAAACATGTTAATGTAAGTCGATTCTGAGATCGTTAAGGGAATGACGTCATTTCCGGTTTCGGAAAACAACAATACTAGGCATATTACTAATGCTAGCTGTATAGACAATTATCTAATGTCACACTTAGATGATAGAGTACTTTCTAAGATCTGTTATTAGAATGTCTAATGGACATATGAAGAATGATAGAGAATTTCAGATCGAATAGTATGTATGTAAATCACCAATCTTGTTAAAATTAAACCAACAACAGAGGTATTTGGAAAAGTGGAACCAGCAACTACATAAATAATTTGGGAATAGCTCAGCCAGAAATCAAAAATCAAAAATCAAAAAAAGGGATTCTAGCTTAATATGTCCTATATTATATAAATATGGGCTGATATTGCCCAAGGCCGTGACGTCACTTCCAGTGTGATGTCTGAATAATAGTATTAATAGTATTAATTACTGAATCCAAATGGATTTTTACTCTGGACTGTCTCCACCCAAAGGGACTTAATAACAAGGATGACTTCTCCCACCTTTTCAAGATGACATAACTCCTGTCACTACTTTTCATAGGTCTGTGATTATCCCTTTGCCATCTTCTAAGCTCAAAAGACTTACCAACATATACTCGTTAAGACACCAACATCTTGTTTGGCTCATACCAATGGTCTACATGAAATTCAAAACTATAGCTAAAATCCACAGTTCCTTCACCAAAGGATAGCCATATTGTGTGCTTTACTCTACTGTTAAAAAGGTCATCTTTTCTCTTAGCCACGATGTGTGGTTCGCTCTCCTGATATAATGGCCATCCTCTCTCTCTAAAACAAGAAGTAAATAACCCTTTTTTATAATATAGGGTTAGTTAATCTATGGCACTACACCTAGACATATATGGATCCACACTCTGAACTTTAATGTAGTAAAGGTCTAGACCCGCATGGGGATATAGTACTATAAGAATATTATAGTGTCAACACATAATATGATCAACTATTTATGATAGTCCTTTCCATAGCCACAATAACATTCTACCACATATACCCTATGGATTTTCAACTTACATACAAATACAAATCAATCTGAGCCTTCCCTATCACAAATTCTATCACCCTAATGGTTTGACGATACCCGTATGCACTAACCACCTATAGAGTTGGCATTTTTAGGCGTGATGTCACGACCCATAGACGAAGCCAGGAATTGGCATAATTTGCTCTTAAGTCATGTAGTCCAAATTTAGTCCTGATACTAAATTAATCAGGTGTCATTTTTTACTAAACCTACTAGCTATTCAAAATGTGTTAGTATTGTCTAGTCAGACATCACACTGGAAGTGATGTCACGGCCTTGGGCAATATCAGCCCATTTTTATATAATATAGGACATATTAAGCTAGAATCCCTTTTTTTGATTTTTGATTTTTGATTTCTGGCTGTGCTATTCCCAAATAATTTATGTAGTTGCTGGTTCCACTTTTCCAAATACCTCTGTTGTTGGTTTAATTTTAACATGATTGGTGATTTACATAAATACTATTCGATCTGAAATTCTCTATCATTCTTCATATGTCCATTAGACATTCTAATAACAGATCTTAGAAAGTACTCTATCATCTAAGTGTGACATTAGATAATTGTCTATACAGCTAGCATTAGTAATATGCCTAGTATTGTTGTTTTCTGAAACCGGAAATGACGTCATTCCCTTAACGATCTCAGAATCGACTTACATTAACATGTTTATAACACATGACAACACCATATTGTCCACCAATATGAAACTGTGGATTTATGTCTCTTACCACTTCCAATGCCCCTCCATGTGGATCGATGCTTTCTATAATTCTGAGCGCCTCCTCGATGTACACCGGAAGTGCTACCACTATCGAATCATCACACAATTTATTATAATACAAAATTTATGCTTACAATAAAAGACCTCAATAGTATATGAGGTAATTAAAAATAAGTAATGCCTTATATGACATATGAAGTACAATATTGTCTTTCTTTTGAAGAGAGCACTATGTGCAAACGTATAGAAAGTATCCTGATGCGTTTCAAAGGGGACCCACTGATTTAGACCCTTCTTCCTCAGAGGCTATCCTTATATGTCATATAAGGCATTACTTGTTTTTAATTACCTCATATACTATTGAGGTCTTTTATTGTAAGCATAAATCTTGTATTATAATAAATTGTGTGACGATTCGATACAGGGTTGCACTATAATTTGCTTTCTTTGTGTTTCTATGCCTTATACACCTGGAGACGTTTTTTGAAGAGAAGCAGTGGGTTATAAAACCATCGAGTGACAACTTCCATCTGTGATCCCAAGGGATTCCCCTTGTACTGCGCGGCACTTACCTCATAGGATTTAGGTGAAGGAGTGTAAATAGACTCCCAAAGGGACCTGTAATATCAAGCTGTTATCTGATTGGTTCTACAGTTTATAGATGATAATGTATACATTTGCCTGTTAAGAAGATTCTCCAATTGAAGTCACTTTTTAAATTCTTTTACTTTGACTATGACATCTATCATCCATTAATGCCTTATACCAAATATATAACAAAGCACTTTATATGAAGTTTTTATGGGATTTCTACTTGATAACTGATACGCTCTCTGTACCGTATATATTAACATAGTTGTATGTGAAATTTATGAGTATTTTTAACCATATGTGTATAGGCTTGCTTAAGGGATTGCACAGTTTTGTATCATTATTAGCAAGCCACTATATATGAATGACTACTCACATAGTAATTCCCATTTTTTAATCACTATATGTATTCTATAGAATTAGAGGTGTAACTATTTCTATTCATTGATCATACTATAATTTTTCAATTTTTTTAATTTTTTATTTCATCTAATAAGTGTTGCGCCGCTAGAAACGCTCCTTTTTTGTTTGTATGTATTGTTTTTCCCTTTCCCAAAACATTTATATATCTTAATTTTTTCTATCAGGTGATTAGTCTATAAGGATTCTTCTCACTTTTTGATAGGATTTCTAGGGCTGCATTTCTTAATACCACTTATTTTTACATCTGGGTTGTATCCAGCGCCTTCCCTATACACATCTTTTGTATCTTCTTCATATATATATAAATATACCTCTATATATATATATATATATATATATATATATATATATATATATATATATATATATAAAAAAAATTTAATTTTATTCTACTTTGCACCATTTCACATATTTCAAATCAGCCTCACAACATTAAAAGTTTAAAATATACATGATTTGCACAGGGCTTTATGAATATAAAATAACTGTGAAAACACTTCAAACACACTTAAAGAAGCTTTCATAAACCCCCTTGTTGGCATTGCAAGGCCACTGCATACAACATCAAATACAATTGTATTGTTTAAAAGAAAAGTGTTCTTAAATGCAGTACCATTTATGAGATACAAAGTATAAAGTTAAGGTGAATAAAACATTTTTTGTGTATCCTCTAGTTGTGTCATTGTCCAAATTTAGCATGATATGTTTCATTGAAAACTTTTGTTATGATGGACCCTGTAAGGAACCTCACAGATCTTACATCAGCAACGCACAGACCAGACATACTTAATAAATCCTGGATTATGTGTGTTAAACATTATCGTAATCAAGTCATTATTATTACTTTTCTTTTTTAATGTATCTGTATTTTGTCTGCATTTGAGATATTTTGTCATCTGTTGTTATTAATGTTATACTTACAAGTAGCATCACTGAAATATCAACATTTCACATTGCCAAATATAAACCAAATTTCAATGCAGCACACCTACTAAGCTTGGAAAAAAAGGACTGTTCCTTGTAAGATACTTATTTTGGAGAAAAGTCCCACTATATTCGGCACAAGCAAATAGAAGAGTAAAAAGAATTTAGAAACAATTTTGGTTCTGTAAATGTATTCTGTGTTCTACTATGGGAATGAGTCAGCCAACAGTGATAAATGTTTTGTTGTGTGATAAATTGGTCCCTTAAGTGTTTTTGACACCATAACCATTTGCATCTCCCATGGCAGGATTGTGGAAAAGTCATTTTCATGTATTTGGATGAAAAACAAACTACATACATCCTATTGCTATATCATTTTCATGTTTTAAGCATAATCTTTAGTTTTCTTTGCAATTCGTCTTTCCTGTCCTGTTGATACGCAATATTATCTTCTGTTCAACTAAGTCACTTTCCGTCTACACGTCATATTAAAGGATGTAAAACTGTATTTTCACCAGTGTTGACTAGAGAATCAGGCTCTACTAATACTTTAGTTGGTCTCTGGAGACTTTACATAGAATGCTGTTCAATTTTTCATCTTCCTGATTGTATGGCTATCTATGTATTTACAGTAGACTTTTTGCCCTTAGACTTTAACTGAACATTCTGCAGCTGCAATTTATTTAAACCACTGACTGCATTATGGAAATTAAAACCCATTTTCTACTCTGTTAATCAATACATTTAAATAAGCATTGTAGTCAAATGTATGCTTATATTTATTATGCTTTTTAAATATAAATAATATCAGTGCATTTTACATTATTATGACACAAATATATATATTACATAATCTAAACCAATACATGTTTGTTTAGATTATGTAATATATTTACAGTGTTTAACAAAAGTATATTTTTAAGTGGTATTATTTTTAAAGGCACAGTAACACCAGTTTTCTTTTATGATTCAGATATAGCATACAATTTGAACCTCTTAAGTCAAATTGACCTAGGTACTACGCATGGACATTGGTATGCTTCATTAGCATCAGAATGTGGAAAAAGGCAGCTGCTCATGGCATTCATCTCTTTCCAGAGATTCATTTTTGAAAAAGTGCAACATACTAAGATCTTTGGAAATTCAAATCTTAATGTGTTGAACTTTCACAAAAAGGAATATGACTCTGAAAAGAGCCAAATGCCATGAGCAACCGGCTTTTTTCCCACATTATGATGCTAGCAAGGCAACCAAATGCCCATGTCTTGTAGATTCCATCTCATACAGTACTTTGCACAGCATACTGTGTTGACGTAGTACCTACCTCTAACTCTGTGGTGTATGCTGCGGTTCCTGATATGACAGCTTTGCAAGTAGAGAATTCAGCCTGGGGTAGAAAGCATCTGCCTTCATATAGTAAGGAAGCACTGATCACGCTTCCTACAGTATGATAACAGATTACCAATACAGACAGTGTCACTGTCTGTATCAGGTGTGATGGTGCGGTTGGAGATTTGGGTGGGAAGGGGGGAGGTTGGTGGGCTTTTCCCTTACAGGAGGAAGAGAGAGGGTTCCCTATGCTGCAAATAAGTTTTTGGAAGGGAGAGGGAGGGATGGGTCTCTACACTACAGAAAAGGGACGAATTAGAGGGGGCGGTGGGTCCCTACAGTGAGATTGCTTGAACGGGGAGGTAGGCAGGTTAAGGGGGATCCCAATACTACAGAAAAACAAGTAAATAAAAAAACACGACCCCCCTCCAGACTGCACACTGGAATATTGCCAGTAACAAATATGGTGGTGCAGTAGAAATGGGGGAGGAAAGAGAGCTATTTTTGAGGGATCAAGGAGATGTGAGGAAGAGGAAGGTTCCTTACACTACATAAAATAATAAATTAATGAATTATTAATAAATAAATACAATTATAAAAACAACAACAACCAACTGCATACTGGCAGACTGGCTGCCAGTACCTAAGATAGTTGAAGATGATGATGACCAGGTAGGTGGTATGTGTCAGGTGAGATGGACATCTCTACACTACATTAACTTTTAAGCTTAACAGCTAACTAATTAACCCCTTCACTGATGGAATTTTAGAAGTGTGGTGCACAGCTGCAATTAGCGGCTTTGTAATCACCAAAAATAAATTGAAAAGCCCTGCATGTCTGCCATTTCTGATTGTAATGTACTTTTGTATAGCGCTGTGTAAAATGTTGGTGCTTTTAAAGAAAATGATAATAATAATACATGCATTAATACATAGAAAAGACTTGCAAAATAATTTTAGTTTTGGCAGTTCAAGATTTATTTTGTCAGTTAGGATAAAGAGAAGCTCTCAGAGAAGAGGTGGGTAGTTCTCTATAGGATGGTTGTCAAAGAGTGCTTGAAGTAATGCAAGGTGATTGACAGTTTGATAGTGCGGCAGGGTAGAGATTTCCAGAGATTAAGAGAATTGTAGAAGTCTTGGAGGTAGTGAGAGGTGTAGTAATGGGAGTGGATATATGTGGGTCAGATGTTGATTGAAGAAGTTAGCTTGTGGTTTATTGGGACATACGTGAGAAAATAAATTTGGGGTTGAGGTGAGGTTGTTGAGAGCTTTGGAATGGATTTTAAAGCAAATGTAGAGCCAATTAGCAACTTAATGGTAAGGCAGCCAATAGAAGAAAGCCCAATTCAACCATTCCTGGCCATTAACTTGACCCCTGAATTGTTAAAGAAGAACCAATCAAATTAACATAAACCAGTCAATCAAAGGAGTGCCTACCTTCTATAAGCTCTCACAAACAAAGATAGAGCTGTGAATGTATTTAACCTTTGTAGGGGGTGGAAATACCATTGGTGCAGCAGGTGCAGTGGCACCAGGGCCAGAGTGCAAGGGTGGCCCATAGCAGCCGGTCTTTTTCCTAGCCTCCAATCTTTCTCTAAAATCATACATTTATTTTTTTAACTTGTTTACATCTGTGATAGTGTGAAACAAATCAAAGTCTCTAAATGGGGCAAAGCCCAAAAACCTAAGACAACACCTCAATCTGGGCATCCATTAAAGTCACTGATGACAAACTGATGACATTTACTTCTTCCTTTTTTGGAATCCTTTGTTTCTCTTGTCAACCTGCTCAGCAAACTTTTCTTCCTTTTTTTTTTTAGACCTCCCAATCTTTTAGTTGCTCATCTGAGGTATTCTGTGAAGGCGGTATAAGATCCACTAAGCACCTATGACTGGTATTGTATTTAGGTCTGGCCTCCATCAAATGACTTTCATTACTAACAGGGGTAGAAGATTTAGGAATTTAAATTGATGACCTAGTATCAAAGATGAATAAAGTTAATCTCCTCTCATCACTGCTATCTTTATTTCTGTTAGATCTTCCATGTTTGTTTTTATTTCTCTTTTTATTCAGACCTGATCTGTCTGTTGTATTCCAATTGTAACCCATACTCATGGGGCCGATTTATCAAATGCCGGGCGGACATGATTTGCTGCAGCAAATCATGTCCACCCGGCATTGTTAAATGCCAACAGCATACGCTGTCGGCATTTGACATTGCATAAGCATTTCTGGTGAAATGCTTGTGCAATACCGCCCCCTGCACATTCGTGGCCAATCGGCCTCTAGCAGGGGGTGTCAATCATCCCAATGGTATGTAATTTGGATGATTGCATTCCACCACCTCAGAGGTGGCAAATGAGTTAAGGAGCAGCAGTCTTACGACCGCTGCTTCTTAACTCTTGTTTCCGGTGAGCCGGAAACATCAGGGGTAGATTGCAGCATCCGCTGCTTGGTAAATCTACCCCATAGTCTTTACAATTACAGTGATAGTTAACTATCCAATATATCCATAGAGTCTTTTAGTTGTTTAGTAAACTCAGGATATCTCTCACCTCTTTCTTGGCATTAATAAAGGGTTGTAAGTCAGAGATTTCTTGGAGTATGGAATCCCTTTCTCTAGTTTTCTTTCTTAATAATGTCTTCATTAAAGTAAGTGAGCAATCTGATAATGTTTTATTCCATTCTCTCAGAAACTCTGAGTCTGACTCTTCCACAGCTGGATATTTCTTCTTTTTACGACCATGCAGTACTTTGTTTTCATTGATGTAAGTTTGCAAGAACTCCCTATCCCACCAAAGTCTTAATTCTTTTCTATTAAGTTTTTCTTTATTTATGAACTGGATATTCTCTGTGTTCTCTGGAGTGTTGTCTCCTTTAATCAGTAACTCAAGTTTTTCATGTCTGTAAGTAATGTCCTCAGTTTTCATGCTTAGTCAGCGTTTCTCATAAATTGTGAAATACAACAATAGATGCAATCACTTAGAATACTGACTGTCGTGTAGAATAGACAAAGTTTAGCATGTCAGCAACATGAGTGGAGAAAGAACAGTTTACTTTGAATCACTTTAATATGTTAGAAAGTACAACCGTGCTCTCAGCGATGTCTTAAACACAACACACTTATCTTGTGTATGTATACTGTGGTAAGTTTTAATGTCAGCAAATGTATAATATACTGTATATATAACTTCAATGCCACAACTCACCAAAGAAATGTGCTGCCTGGCACATCAATGCTCACCTCCACTGCCAATCTGGCCCCACAACAGCGGGTAGTGCACCCTGATACCAGTGTAAGACGCCAACACTGAAGATGAAAAACTGTGAGTCGTTCACTTCCACAACAGCTGTGCAAAGTAAGATTCACTTCCAATCTGCATTTCAGTTTGCCAATAGAAACAATGTATCAATTCAAAAGGGAATAGAACTTTGGGAAGACGTGCTTAAGGAGTAAAAAAACAAGCAGCTTTATATCATCAGATTAAAATAAAACAGGAACGACACCACTCCACACACTTAAGATGAAACTATCCAACGCGTTTCCTGCTCCATCGAAACTTCTTCAGGGATACCACAGCTGTAACACTTGCTTGCTAAATACAGCAAAGTGTAAACCCTTTCAAACCAAATCATGTAAAAACAGAAGTGAACTTATAAACAAATGATAAAATCAAATGTATGGTAATAAAGTATTCCCTTTCAAATATACCATTTGTTGTCTAATAAAAAAAGTAATTCATTAAAGTTGGTACTAAATGTAACTTTTGTTGTTTATACGTAGCATAGTTCATTTTACTAACATTAAATAAGATATATGTATCATATATGATTAAGTTGTACAACAAAAATTCAAACACATCTATGCAATTTTAAGTTCCAAATCTTATTTATAACCTTTTGGGCTTTGTTTGTTCAATGTGTGTATCTATAACATTTCTTTTTTATTTAATGCCGAAATTCTACTTTGTTGAGTAGGTCAGCTACTGAACTTTTGAGAGCGAGAGCAAATTAGTTAAAAATGAGTTGTGCAAAAACAAGGATTTTGTTTGAATTTCATTAGTAAAAGTTATTTAAACATCAATTATAGGGACATGGAAGTAAATGTTAATAATTCTGAAACTTTAATTCATAAAATTCATAAATTTGACTTCAATTTCCCTTTGAACTTTAAATATATGGAAGTAATGCTAACAGAGTGAAATGAACCAAAATCATATGAGTTGAAAACAAACATTTCAAAAAGCAACATTTATTGGACTCAAATGGGTGCCCACCTCAATCATTGGATAGAGAGTTCTCTTGTAATGGGGGTCTTAGACAAAACTATTTTAACAATTCTTGACATGATCAGGAGGTATGGTGATGTTTTGTAGGTTATCCAATAAAACCAGAATTCTTTGTCCTCCTGAAGTAATATACTATATAGATTATTGTACTATTGGCATTCATAGTGTGAGATGGAGCCAAATACCTTCATGACTTTTACAAATCTGTTGTCTGATTCTTGGGGATAGGCAGTAAAAGATTATGTATCCCAGGCCCTTAATTTAAAGGAAGAGGATCTACTCTTTTAGATGACAGCTTATCTGATCATCTAAGTCTCATTTTACTGATGCAAATGGAAACGTCCTAATACATTAAACACCTGGTTTAATATATGAAATGTAAGAGACCTACAAAACTATAACTCACTTTACGGAAAAAGTAAAGTGCATGCAAACCCATGCAAATATGCAAATCTTCATTGTAAAGAAGAGGATCTGTTCTATCAGATGAGTTCATGGCAGTCTAAGTTATAACATACTCAATGGGAATACAGCAGTATTTTATACAATTATTTACCATTACCAGGTTCAGAATGATAAAAAAGAAGTATGTAAGATCCTATTTTTTATTTCCTCTTTCAAATTAGGGACAACATGATCTTGTAGATGCCTTTACAAAATTAAATTGGTTAAGGAAACTGTACTTAGCCAATACATAGTTATGTGTTCATTATAAGGAGTATAATCGTCCCATTAAATATTGGGTCATATAAGTCTCTAATCATCACGCGAGCATTGAGAACTGACAATTGTGTAACTTGCTAAATGCTAACAATGACATAAAACACAAACTAAAATGCACGTGAATGCATTTAATTTTTTTTTAAAAAAAGCATTTTTTTCAAATACATATGTATTAAAGGACTTTTTCTAAAGGCTATTAATGTTTCATTGATGAATTTTACTGTGCATGGAGTATATATACATACAGTATGTCTTGTGCACCCTCATTTAAATGTTGACCCTGTTCTCTGAGCAAATGTAAGTGTGAGCAGGGTGTTTGAATACAAGTGCACAAGGCATATGAATATATGTTCTGTGCACAGTTAAAGCTATCTCTAAACCAGTAATAAATTTAACAAGAACCATTTTTGCTATTTCATATGTAATGCAAAAATGCTTATATTAAAAATCAAAATGTATTTAAGTGCATTTGAAGTTTTAATGTTACACCCCTGTTAGGTTAGAGTTAGAACTGTAAATATCTATTTTGTTTTTCTACATTGGTATTATTATGATCTGGACGGTTTGATTATTTGTCTTTAACTCACCTCTGAAAAACTGCTGCAGATGTCTAGCACTAGCTTATTATTTTATATTTTAGCTAAATTACCCAAGTTAAAAATGTGAAATAGTTTTGGGCTTTACATTTTTAAATCTGTTAGCTGAGTTCATGGATCTATACAATTCAAAATATGATAATTGCTGCTACAAGTATTTTTAAAAGAAATATTTTTCTACATCTATAGCAGTTAAGGGGCAGTTATTTTAACCTTTATGAAGACTATAAAGAGAATGCTGGCCCTGTAAAATGTCACTTGCATTAATAATTAGACAACATTTAGCCGGGCTGTGACTGAAGCAGTAGCTGCTAAACAAATGTTGAAGAAATCAATATGCTTAGACCAAAAGGTCAAAATAGTTGTTAAAAAAATGATGGCCCCTATGAACAAGTATTTGACCTGCTAATCCCATGAGACATAAAAGCAGGCTGTTTGAAAAGGCACTGTTGGTGAATTTTGTACAGCTGCATCAGCCAGACACCATATGAGTCTGAATTACAGCTTGAAATGTAGCAACCATTTAGGCTTTCAGAAACGTATGACCTTTTTGAAGAAAATGGTTGTTTTTAAATAACTTTCAGTAGATTTTGCATGGCCTGGTACACCTGCTGTACATTTATTTTGGATTTAATAATGGATAACACATTTATTTTTAACAGTATTTTCATCAATTGTATGATTACCTCTTAAACTTTTCCATTAATAATGTTAGCACATTTTGGACAAATTCTGTAAAATTATTTCAGCCTAAACTACAAATCCAAACTATCTGCTAATATTTAGCATCTAATCAAGTGAAAAGTAAAATGCTTTATAAAACAAAATATGGCCACAGGTCACAATCCTGATTAACCATTAAAGGGACATTATACACTTATATGTTCTTTGCATAAATGCTTTGTAGTTGATCTATTTATATAGCCCATGAAGTTTGTTTGTTTTAAAAAATGTATAGTTTTCAATATTTCTAAATAACATTGCTCTGATTGTTAGACTCCTAACCAAGCCCCAAAGTATTATGAGAATACCGTCAGCTACCTACTCCAGCTTGCTCCTGTTTGTGTAAAGGGTCTTTTCATATGCAAAAGAAGTGGGAGGGGGGGAGTTTCTTATTTCCCACTTGCAGTGGGCTTTCCAGCTACCTTTTCAACAGATCTAAACTGAGAGCTTCTAACTAAGGCCTAGATTTAGAGTTTGGCGGTAGCCGTCAAAACCAGCGTTAGAGGCTCCTAACGCTGGTTTTTACCGCCCGCTGGTATTTAGAGTCAGTCAGGAAAGGGTCTAATGCTCACTTTCCAGCCGCGACTTTTCCATACCGCAGATCCCCTTACGTCAATTGCGTATACTATCTTTTCAATGGGATCTTTCTAACGCTGGTATTTAGAGTCATGGCTGAAGTGAGCGTTAGAAATCTAACGACAAAACTCCAGCCGCAGAAAAAAGTCAGTAGTTAAGAGCTTTCTGGGTTAACGCCGGTTTATAAAGCTCTTAACTACTGTGCTCTAAAGTACACTAACACCCATAAACTACCTATGTACCCCTAAACCGAGGTCCCCCCACATTGCCGCCACTCTAATAATTTTTTTTATCCCCTAATCTGCCGCTCCGTACACCGCCACCACCTACGTTATCCCTATGTACCCCTAATCTGCTGCCCCTAACACCGCCGACCCCTATATTATATTTATTAACCCCTAATCTGCCGCCCCCGCTGTCGCTGACCCCTGCATATTATTATTAACCCCTAATCTGCCGCTCCGTACACCGCCGCAACCTACGTTATCCCTATGTACCCCTAATCTGCTGCCCCTAACACCGCCGACCCCTATATTATATTTATTAACCCCTAATCTGCCGCCCCTGCTATCGCTGACCCCTGCATATTATTATTAACCCCTAATCTGCCGCTCCCTACACCGCCGCAACCTACGTTATCCCTATGTACCCCTAATCTGCTGCCCCTAACACCGCCGACCCCTATATTATATTTATTAACCCCTAATCTGCTGCCCCCAACGTCGCCTCCACCTACCTACAATAATTAACCCCTAATCTGCCGACCGGATCTCACCGCTACTCTAATAAATGTATTAACCCCTAAAGCTAAGTCTAACCCTAACACTAACATCTAACAAAATAAATTAACTCTTATTAAATAAATTAATCCTATTTAAAGCTAAATACTTACCTGTAAAATAAACCCTAATATAGCTACAATATAAATTATAATTATATTGTAGCTATTTTAGGATTAATATTTATTTTACAGGCAACTTTGTATTTATTTTAACCAGGTACAATAGCTATTAAATAGTTAATAACTATTTAATAGCTACCTAGTTAAAATAATTACAAAATTACCTGTAAAATAAATCCTAACCTAAGTTACAATTAAACCTAACACTACACTATCAATAAATTAATTAACTAAAATACCTACAATTACCTACAATTAAACCTAACACTACACTATCAATAAATTAATTAACTAAAATACCTACAATTACCTACAATTAAACCTAACACTACACTATCAATAAATTAATTAAATAAAATACCTACAATTAAATACAATTAAATAAACTAACTAAAGTACAAAAAATAAAAAAGAACTAAGTTACAAAAAATCCGATCAGCCAATAGAATGCGAGCCAATCGGATTGAACTTGAATCTGATTGGCTGATTCCATCAGCCAATCAGAATTTTCCTACCTTAATTCCGATTGGCTGATAGAATCCTATCAGCCAATCGGAATTTGAAGGACGCCATCTTGGATGACGTCCCTTAAAGGAACCTTCATTCGTCGTCTAGTCGTCGGAAGAAGAGGATGGATTTGCGGTGGAGGTCTTGAAGATCAGCCGGTCGTCATCGGATGGAAGAAAATAGAAGATGCGGCTTGGATTGGCGGTCCGGATGTCCTCTTCTGCCCGCTTGGATCAAGACTTCAGCCGGAGGATGGATGTCTTCAGCCCCCCACTTGGGCTTGGATCAAGACATTTGAGCCAGGACGGATCGGTGTGATACCCGATGTGGTGAAGATAAGGTAGGAAGATCTTCAGGGGCTTAGTGTTAGGTTTATTTAAGGGGGGTTTGGGGTAGATTAGGGGTATGTGGGTGGTGGGTTGTAATGTTGTGGGGGGGTATTGTATGTTTTTGGGGCATGCCCCGCAAATGGCCCTTTTAAGGGCTGGTAAGGTAAAAGAGCTTTTCTATTTTAATTTTAGAATAGGGTAGGGCATTTTTTATTTTGGGGGGCTTTGTTTTTTTATTAGGGGGCTTAGAGTAGGTGTAATTAGTTTAAAATTGTAATATTTTTCTAATGTTTGTAAATATTTTTTTATTTTTCGTAACTTAGTTCTTTTTTATTTTTTGTACTTTAGTTAGTTTATTTAATTGTATTTATTTGTAGGTATTTAATTTATTTATTGATAGTGTAGTGTTAGGTTTAATTGTAGATAATTGTAGGTAGTTTATTTAATTTATTTATTGATAGTGTAGTGTTAGGTTTAATTGTAACTTAGGTTAGGATTTATTTTACAGGTAATTTTGTAATTATTTTAGCTAGGTAACTATTAAATAGTTATTAACTATTTAATAGCTATTGTACCTGGTTAAAATAAATACAAAGTTGCCTGTAAAATAAATATTAATCCTAAAATAGCTACAATATAATTATAATTTATATTGTAGCTATATTAGGGTTTATTTTATAGGTAAGTATTTAGCTTTAAATAGGATTAATTTATTTAATAAGAGTTAATTTATTTCGTTAGATTTAAATTATATCTAACTTAGGGGGGTGTTAGTGTTAGGGTTAGACTTAGCTTTAGGGGTTAATACATTTATTAGAGTAGCGGCGAGCTCCGGTCGGCAGATTAGGGGTTAATAATTGTAGGTAGGTGGAGGCGACGTTGGGGGCGGCAGATTAGGGGTTAATAAATATAATATAGGGGTCGGCGGTGTTAGGGGCAGCAGATTAGGTGTACATAGGTATAATGTAGGTTGCGGCGGTGTATGGAGCGGCAGATTAGGGGTTAATAATAATATGCAGGGGTCAGCGATAGCGGGGGCGGCAGATTAGGGGTTAATAAGTGTAAGGCTAGGGGTGTTTAGACTCGGGGTACATGTTAGGGTGTTAGGTGCAGACTTAGGAAGTGTCTCCCCATAGGAAACAATGGGGCTGCGTTAGGAGCTGAACGCTGCTTTTTTGCAGGTGTTAGTTTTTTTTCAGCTCAAACAGTCCCATTGTTTCCTATGGGGGAATCGTGCACAAGCACGTTTTTTAAGCTGGCCGCGTCCGTAAGCACCGCTGGTATCGAGAGTTGAAGTGGCAGTAAATATGCTCTACGCTCCCTTTTTTGGAGCCTAACGCAGCCCTTCTGTGAACTCTAAATACCAGCGGTATTTAAAAGGTGCGGGAGAAAAAAAGCACGCGTAGCTAACGCACCCCTTTGGCCGCAGAACTCTAAATCTAGCCGATAGAGTTTCACGGGTGATGGTAAATTTATCTCAGTCCTGGGCCTCAGTTATAGTTTACATTTGACCTGCATTTTGTTATTCGTGTGGTTTTGTTTTTGGAAAATGAATATTCCTTTGTAATTGATTGGCCTAAATTTTGAGAGTAAATATTTTTAGAATTTCGTTTAAAAATCTAATGAATCTAAATGTTTATTTTGTTGTTGTTTTTTTTTACATAAATCTTTACAGTACTTTCGGCTAGATTTAGAGTTTTGTCGGTAAAGACCCGCGTAGCTAACGCAGCTTTTTTTTCCCAACGCACCCTTAAGACAACGCTGGTATTTAGAGTTGTCTGAAGGGCTGCGTTAGGCTCCAAAAAGGGTGCGTTGAGCCGCATGAACCGCCACTTCAACCCTCAATACCAGCGTTGCTTACGGTAGTGGTAAGCTGGCAAAACCTGCTAATGCACGATTCCCCCATAGGAAACAATGGGGCAGTTTGGGATGAAAAAAAACCTAACACCTGCAAAAAAGCAGCGTTAAGCTCCTAACGCAGCCCCATTGTTTCCTACGGGGAAACACTTTCTAAGTCTGCACCTAACACCCAAACATTAACCCCGAGTCTAAACACCCCTAATCTTACACTTATTAACCCCTAATCTGCCGCCCCCGCTATCACTGACACCTGCATTATACTATTAACCCCTAATCTGCCGCTCCAGACAACGCCGCAACCTACATTATACCTATGTACCCCTAATCTGCTGCCCCTAACATCGCTGACCCCTATATTATATTTATTAACCCCAAATCTGCCCCCCCAATGTCGCCACTACCTTACCTACACTTATTAACCCCTAATCTGCCGACTGTACCTCGCCGCCACTATAATAAATGTATTAACCCCTAAACCGCCGCACTCCCGCCTCGCAAACACTATAATAAATAGTATTAACCCCTAATCTGCCCCCCCCCCAACGTCGCCGCCACCTAACTTCAAGTATTAACCCCTAATCTGCCGACCGGACCTCACCGCTACTCTAATAAATGTATTAACCCCTAAAGCTAAATCTAACCCTAACACCTCCCTAAGTTAAATATAATTTTAATCTAACAAAATAAATTAAATCTTATTAACTAAAGTATTCCTATTTAAAACTAAATACTTACCTATAAAATAAACCCTAATATAGCTACAATATAATAATAATTACATTGTAGCTATTTTAGGATTTATATTTATTTTACAGGCAACTTTGTATTTATTTTAACTAGGTACAATAGCTATTAAATAGTTATTAACTATTTAATAGCTACCTAGTTAAAATAATTACAAAATTACCTATAAAATAAATCCTAACCTAAGTTACAATTAAACCTAACACTACACTATCAATAAATTAATTAAATAAATAAATTACCTACAATTACATACAATTAAATAAACTAAACTAAATTATATATAAAAAAAAAAATACAAAAAAAAAAAAAGATTACAAGAATATTAGGCTAATTACACCTACTCTAAGCCCCCTAATAAAATAAAAAAGTCCCCCAAAATAATAAAGGTCCCTACCCTATTCTAAATTAAAAAGTAACCAGCTCTTTTACCAGCCCTTAAAAGGGCTTTTTGGGGGGCATGCCCCTAAGTAATCAGCTCTTTTGCCTGTAAAAAAAAAAATACCCCCCCAACATTAAAACCCACCACCCACATACCCCTACTCTAACCCAAACCCCCCTTAAATAAACCTAACACTACCCCCCTGAAGATCTCCCTACCTTCAGTCGTGTTCACCCAGCCGGGCACCGATGGACCAAAAGAGGACATCCGGAGCAGCAGAAGTCTTCATTCTATCTGGGCAGAAGAGGACATCCGGACCAGCAGACATCTTCATCCAAGCGGCATCTTCTATCTCATCCATCTGGAGCGGAGCCATCTTCTTCCAGCCGATGTGGATCCATCCTCTTCAACTGACGCCTACTCGCCGAATGAAGGTTCCTTTAAATGACGTCTTCCAAGATGGCGCTCGAATTTCCGATTGGCTGATAGGATTCTATCAGCCAATCGGAATTAAGGTAGGAAAAATCTGATTGGCTGATTAAATCAGCCAATCAGATTCAAGTTCAATCCGATTGGCTGATCCAATCAACCAATCAGATTGAGCTTGCATTCTATTGGCTGTTCCAATCAGCCAATAGAATGCAAGCTCAATCTGATTGGCTGATTAGATCAGCCAATCAGATTTTTCCTACCTTAATTCCGATTGGCTGATAGAATCCTATCAGTCAATCGGAATTCGAGGGACGCCATCTTGGATGATGTCATTTAAAGGAACCATCATTCGGCGAGTAGGCGTCGGTTGAAGAGGATGGATCCGCGTCGTCTTGAAGATGGCTCCGCTCCGCTCTGGATGGATGAAGATAGAAGATGCCACTTGGATGAAGATGTCTGCCAGTCCAGATGTCCTCTTCTGCCCGGATAGGATGAAGACTTCTGCTGCTCCGGATGTCCTCTTTTGGTCCATCGGTGCCCGGCTGGGTGAACACGACTGAAGGTAGGGAGATCTTCAGGGGGGTAGTGTTAGGTTTATTTAAGGGGGGTTTGGGTTAGAGTAGGGGTATGTGGGTGGTGGATTTTAATGTTGGGGGGTTGTATTTCTTTTTACAGGCAAAAGAGCTGATTACTTAGGGGCATGCCCCGCAAAAAAGCCCTTTTAAGGGCTGGTAAAAGAGCTGGTTACTTTTTAATTTAGAATAGGGTAGGGACCTTTATTATTTTGGGGGGCTTTTTTATTTTATTAGGGGGCTTAGAGTAGGTGTAATTAGCCTAATATTCTTGTAATCTTTTTTTATTTTTTGTAATTTTTTTTTGTAATTTAGTTTAGTTTATTTAATTGTATGTAATTGTAGGTAATTTATTTAATTAATTTATTGATAGTGTAGTGTTAGGTTTAATTGTAACTTAGGTTGGAATTTATTTTACAGGTAATTTTGTAATTATTTTAACTAGGTAGCTATTAAATAGTTAATAACTATTTAATAGCTATTGTACCTAGTTAAAATAAATACAAAGTTGCCTGTAAAATAAATATAAATCCTAAAATAGCTACAATATAATTATTCGTTATATTGTAGCTATATTAGGGTTTATTTTACAGGTAAGTATTTAGTTTTAAATAGGAATACTTTAGTTAATAAGATTTAATTTATTTCGTTAGATTAAAATTATATTTAACTTAGGGGGGTGTTAGGGTTAGGTTTAGGCTTAGCTTTAGGGGTTAATAACTTTATTAGAGTAGCGGTGAGGTCCGGTCGGCAGATTAGAGGTTAATACTTGAAGTTAGGTGGTGGCGATGTTAGGGAGGGCAGATTCGGGGTTAATAAAATTTATTATAGTGTTTGCGAGGCGGGAGTGCAGCGGTTTAGGGGTTAATACATTTATTATAGTGGCGGCGAGGTCCGGTCGGCAGATTAGGGGTTAATAAGTGTAGTTAGGTAGCGGCGACGTTGGGGGGGCAGATTAGGGGTTAATTAACATTATGTAGGTGTCGGCGATGTTAGGGGCAGCAGATTAGGGGTTCATAGGTATAATGTAGGTGGCGGCGGTGTGTGGTCGGCAGATTAGGGGTTAAAAATATTTATTATAGTATCGGCAATGTGGGGGGGGCCTCGGTTTAGGGGTACATAGGTAGTTTATGGGTGTTAGTGTACTTTGTAGCACAGTAGTTAAGAGCTTTATATTCCGGCGTTAGCCCATAAAGCTCTTAACTACTGACTTTTTTTTGCGGCTGTAGTCTTGTCGGTAGAGGCTCTACCGCTCACTTCAGCCAAGACTCTAAATACCGGCGTTAGGAAGATCCCATTGAACAGATAGGATACGCAATTGGTGTAAGGGGATCTGCGGTATGGAAAAGTCGCAGCTTGAAAGTGAGCGTTAGACCCTTTACAGTCTGACTCTAAATACCAGTGGGCGGCCAAAAGCAGCGTTAGGACCCCTTAACGCTGCTTTTGACGGCTAACGCAGAACTCTAAATCTAGGAGTTTGTTTGCTAACAAGAAGGTGGTCATTTGCTGAAGGGACCAGCCTTTCTTTAATAGTTTTTCCTAGTCAGTTTAAAGTGATTGATTTCTGCTCCTTTATAGATATAACAAACACATTTTGAATATAACACAGGATTCATTTCTGTAAATTCATTACACCTAGAGCTGTAGCTTGCCCTATACAAATGTTAATGTATATTCCTTCCTGTTGGAAGGAAGGTAGGTTGGCAAGTTATTTTGTGTGTGTGACACACTACTTGCATTTACAAGTAATATAGTTTAGAGCAATATTTTAAAAGCACAAACATGTTTAACATTTTTCACTGTTTAAACTAAAAACATCTGAAGGGTGTTTAATTTAGCCTGCATTTTCAGTTTGGGCTATATTTTAGGACTCAAATGTTTTTTTTTTTTAATGCTTGATTTCTGCTCCTTATATGCAAAATTATCTCCTTTACAGGAAGTCTAAATTGCTTAACTTCTGTTTAGTCTGGTGTTTCATTGCCTTATAGATGTTATTATTTCCTTGCATTTGGGGCAGGTAAAATAGTCTGGCAAACTATGCTGTGAGAGACAAACTATTTGGAGTCTGTTCCCCAGATTTAAAATAAAAAATATTGAGCAGTGGTTAGGAAAACTAAAAAATTATAAACTATATTACCACCTCAGCTGGAAAGCTGAACTGCTTAAAAACAGATCTAATTACTACCTCTACTAGATGGCTAAACTACGTCCTTTGTTGTATAAAATTAGCATCTCAATGGTACCTTGTACATCCTGTTAACATCTTTTAAAATGAAAACTACTATGCTGTGAGAGACACACTATTCAGAGTCTGTTCCCCAGATTACATTCAGTGGTTAGGATAATATTGATTTTTGTATAATAATATATATTTTAGTTCTATCGACTATCTGCTAAAATGTCTGGGAAAAACTATATTTCACAGGAAATCTGTGATTATTTTAACAATTATATTCATAAATATAATGGTCCATTCCTCATCTTAGAAGCTAAAAATCCCAAGTGTGAAAGTTTGTTACAGATACTAACACAGGTAGTAACTCTTAAAAAGATTAATAATAATAATAATAATAAAAGAAAATTATTACTAACATACATTATTGGAGACTTGACAGAGCAAAATAAAGATAGGAAATTAAAGTTAGATAAAGCACAGACTTACTGAGATTGTATTAAGCTTTCTGCTTTAACTAACACCATATAGATCGGTAAATTAAGTCAATTAAAATTAACAGAACACCGCAGAAACGAATATGCAAATAAAATTACTGAGTTACAGATAAAAACAAAACAAGAAGGAAAAATAATTAGTGATATTTCTGGGAACAATGCAGATTGTGATCACTTACTGTCACAATGGAGAGAGACAAAATAAGTGATAAAACAAGATAATATGCCACTGGGTCCCACTAAAAACCCAAGTTCTTTTCCAATTGCCCCTGTCATAATATGTGAGCATTTTAACACCCTGAAAGTTCCTACAAGTTTTTCAAATCACACTAGGCCAATGACTGTAGCAGATAAAGACATTTTTCAGAAATAGTGGGGCACAATCCCCACAAACAGCTTTAATAACTTTTTACATTGGTTTCACAAGGGGTCTGAAAAGGCCATAAAAGAAGGTATGAGCATGCAGGAATGGACAAAATTGCTTCAAGATGCCATGGGCCAACAGGTTATTAGGAATCAACTCAAGCATATCTCTGATGGTTGGAGACTTTATTCTCAACACCTCACCCCAGGTCCGCTGCCTTGGGGTCAAACTAGACTCAGAACTCACATTCAACCCACATATACAAATGCTTAACAAATCCTACCCTTCACACCTACGCAACATTTCCAGAATTCGTCCCTTCCTTACTCAAAAAACTACAAAAATACTTATTCATTCCCTCATGCTGTCACGCATTGATTATTGCAATCTACTCCTAAATGGCCTTCCAAAACACTGCCTCTCCTCCCTCCAATCTATTATGAATGCTTCTGCTAGACTCATCCACCTAAGTCGATGATCTATATCAGCTGATCTGCTCTGCCAGTCTCTACACTGGCTCCCCGTACACTCCAGAATACAATTTAAAGTATTAGCCCTAACCTACAAAGCACTCAACAGTCTAACTCCCAACTATATTTCCTCTCTCATCGTGAAATATTCCCCATCCCGTCCTCTTCGATCAACCTCTGACCTATGTCTCTACACTCCTGTTATCTCTACATCCCACTCCCGTCTCCAAGATTTTGCACGTTCTGCTCCTGTCCTCTGGAACTCTCTACCCCTCTCCATTAGACTGTCTCCAACCTTGTATAGCTTCAGACGATCCTTGAAAATCCACCTATTCAGAGAGGCTTACCATCTCTCCTCCATCCCGCATCCGAACCAAACTAATACATGTACATGAACTGCCTGACTCACTGCTGCAAATACAACCGATGTAACAAGCTACCCCAACCTTATGTCTCTGCACCCTAAACCTATAGACTGTGAGCTCTCCGGAGCAGGGCCCTCTTCCTCCTGTGCTATATTTGTTTAGTTTTGTTATGTTTTGTATTTTATCACAAATCTTTGTCATTGTATACCCCTATCATTGTACCCAGCGCTACGGAATTTGGCGGCGCTATACAAATAAATGATAATAATAAAAAATAATAATAATATCTGATCAGGCTGGGAGAATAGTTAAAACCATTTTCAATTTTACTAGTCTAGAAAAAGAGATTAGTAAAATTACCATGAGACCTCTAGATGGGCCATTTGAAGTTGCAAAAAGAGTTTTATTCTGGTGTGTGCTGCGCTAGCCACAGACCCAAATGGTCTGGGGGTGTCAGGATTCAGCTCTATATATATTATTTAGGTAGATCTCAACTGCAGAATCCTTTGAACTATGTTTTAGATATAGCAATTTCTATACCTTTAAATATTCTGAATGTATCACTGTGACAATTATCCCTACGTCAGACACGTAGGAATATGTAAGGTCTCAGAGTGAAGTAATGTAGTAACCGCTAACCTTCTAAATAAGGAAGAAGGTATAATGCAGGGACAACATAGGTTGTAATAGGATAGATGGAATAATCACTCAGAATTAAAAACAGTACTATTTGCAGACAATGCTCTGTATATGGATTGATAGGTTCTTATATATGCTCTCTGTCCTTGAGAGTATTAGAGACAGAGACTCGGCACAGCAGGTAAAGATATGGTTAATATATACAATGTATTCCATATAAATTCCTCATGTTGTTTCAGCACACATTCATAGAATTTTACAGGAGTTGTAAGAGGAGTATTTGAATATAATTGTACTAGAGGGTGTGACAAGCTCCGTTATGCAGTAAACAATACATTCAGAATCACAGCAGGGAGAGGAGCATTGATCCGTAAACAAGCGCATAACTATTGTAAACAATTTAGTAGAAATAAATCTTTACTCACAAGTTGCATGGAATGCTTCCCTCTAGGCTTAAGTTCATAGTCAAATTTGTACTAGAGAATCCTCAGAGGAAAAAAAGTTGCAGCACTATTCAAAAACACAGGACTGAAGCAATGATTATTAGCAGGTTTGTACACAGTGAGAGAGAACAGCAGTGCTGCAGGTAACTGATTAGGCAGCAGGAAGTGTACACAAACGGATTAGAAGTTCAATACAAAAAGTTACCAACTTGGAATCGATGGTTTGATTGCAGATTCAAAAACTGTGAAAAAGAGGTGAAAGGTTTCCACAAACGGTAGTTGCAAGACGACTCCTTTAAGCTGGGAAATAGTTTCAGGGCTCAGCATAGAATCAGTGTCAAATAGCTAAACAATCAACAATACTAAGTACCTAGGGAAAGGTGTGTTCAGGTTAAATAGGCAGAAGGGGAAGGGCCAAGACTGGAAGAGGTTCCTGAAAGGGGGTCACCAGCTCACATACAGAGGGTACTTGAAGCTCTCCCTAGAAAATGTCAGGAGTTTGTAAAGCTGTATGATCCAAACTCTACAAACTTAGAAATGGTGCTCACTAGAGCTGAGAAGTGGTGGATTATCAACCATACACCATTAAGGCAATTTCTGCAGTGAAACAGTCAATGGAGAACAATCTGAATATTCACAGGCAGGAATCAGAGAGGGGCAACAGGAGACAAGTTTGGGGATATCAGAATAGTAGAGCATCAAATACAGGAAACTGGAGAGACAGGAATTTAAATGGCGATATTAACAGAGGAGAAAATAACTATAATTGGAGGCTGAGGCCAAATGAGATAAGCAATAAGGCCAACTTAAGTTATTGGGAACTTAAACAACAAAACAGAAGAGAGATGAAATTTGGTTTCTAAAGAAACAGCTGAGAGAGCTGGAGTGCTCAAATTAAATAATTATTTATTTTGTTTATAAGCATATTTGTTTGCAGTGCATTTGTATCATGTAATGTGTACTTTAGGTTTTTTTTGTTTGTTTTTTTATTATTTTATTGAGGTGAAAATTAAGGCTTACAGATCAAGTAAAACAATAAACAGAGCATACCTTGGAGTTACAATGGTACAGAATAATAATCAAACAAAACAAGTTTAACTTATATCATTCAAGTGTAGAACACAAGATATAGTTAGCCTTTAAAATTGGGAGCCCCCTAAATATCCCTTGAGGCCACTCTTGGACCTACAGTGATTCCTAAATGTACCAAGCTACAGAGGGTTAAAATGAACATTAGGAGACTACTCTTGAGTCTCAGAGACCACCTCATTTTTCATACAAATTTTATACTTGAGAGTATATTACATGTAGAATAACTTTTGTATAATATATATGTATACAGTGCACTGCCTATAATGAAGTTAATTGAGGACATGGTAATACGTCAAAAAGTTTGGAGTGAAGCTCAGGACATGAAGCTATAACTAAAAAAAAAAAATCCACTTATAGATAAAGTTTATAATTAGTATATATATATATATATATATATATATATATATATATATATATATATATATATATATATATATATATATATATGAGTAAACTAAGACCCGCTGTACGCCGTTGCCACACCATGGACAGATAGCTGGTACTAATACCTCAAGTAGTAAATAAACAGTAAGTAATTAGTAGGTGGACACTCATATTTTCCTATTCTGTAACCCTAGCAATAAATCTGCTTTGAATAAAAAAATGTTTAAGTACCTGAACCTCTACAATAAATTTGGGTATAGTTTATAAGGGCATAAATTGGATTTGGTTGCAATATGAGGCCATATCTGGGGCTCTAATAATGTACCTCAAAGGAGAAAACATACTGCCTCGGCCAATGGCAGGAGTTTGGTGAAATAAAGTTCCCTATCAGAGCTCCCCAATAATGTGTAGGCCATAGAAATCATCTTCCACCGTAAGGTGTAGTTGCTCAACCACCTATGTGATTTTGATGCGGTGAGAGGTATATGTAACGCCATACATAGGGTAGGAACAAAGCTCAGTGGGTGTATTGGACAACAAAAAATGTATACGTAGTATACAGGGTCTGTATATAACTAGATATGTAAAACATTAAACATTTGAATACATAGAATATCATATTATACCCAGTTAAGAAATGTAATGAATTACACGTCCTAACTATAAGCAATAGTTCAGTAAACTTGTTCTTGCGTTGTAAAAAGAAAGAGAAACATTTTTATATATCTTGAGAAACAAAGGAAACCTGGATCACTTAGAAAAACTAGCTGAAACACCAAGCAGAGGTTTCTGTCTGTGTTATTCAGACAAAGTTTATCTAATAATTATCCCATCTCAAAGTAAGTTAACCATAGTACAGACCAGTGTTGAGTATAGTCCCAGCTAATGTTTCGGGTCCCAGTAGAGACAAAAAATGGTAGTTGGGCAGGGAATCCCCTCGGGGAGATATGCCAAGTTGTAACCCGATGAGCTGCCTCCCATGAACTGAGAATATCTATCAGTCTCCGCCAGTTTGATGAACATCATTTTTGTGAGCTAGCAGGTATGGGTTCAATCCGACTGGTATCTTTAGTAGGTGAAAGCGTGTCCTCCACTGCCTCCAGCAAAATCCCAGCGTTGGAAGGCGCCACTAGGTCCAGAAGCAATCGGGAGGAAGGAGCAGATAAACACGTGTCAGGGATTGAGGGAAGGGCTGCTGCCATGTTCGCTGATTGCGTTCTCACCACTGGGCTCTGATGCCAATAGCTATTTCCTTGATATTAGGATCATCAGATAGTAGTAGTAGGTTATTTAGTGGGTCGTAGATAAAGCTGTATAGTACCAAGATGAGTCAGCTAAGGTCTCATGTTATGCAAAAATAGTTGAAATGCTGGAGCAGCCTACAGATATGCGACTAGTCATGGCCGCTGCCCGGAAGTTCCCCCGTGTACTTTAGTTTTAAGTTCAATTAATAATTGTGTTTTCATAATTAAGTTTTAAATATGCCAATATTTAGAATGCATAGTTAATTGATGCATTTTCTTAAAAACAAACAAACAGATATCTCCACTGTGATTACTTTTCGGAGGCCACATGCAAAAAAAATTCCATGTAAACTGTCTTAAGTCTTATTTTGCAGGAAGAAAAAATGAAGACAGAAGGCTTCTCACATTTCCTTCCAGCTTTCCCCAATAACACATATTATAGATTTTTTTTTTTCAGGTGTCATCATGACTGATCTAACCAAGAATCTATGATGGTGGTGTTAAACAAATTAAATAAGTATAAAATGTATCACAATGTAGATGTAAAATGGGGCATTAGGCCAAAATAATATATGGCATAAAGGGGTAAATACTCATATAGGGCAAGCAACATAAGTTAAAGCAAGGGGGTGAGTGGGATGATGCAATGATAGAGGCACAACCCAACTTGAAGTTAATAACTGTGAATGTGGTTTCTACTGCAGATGGAGTGTTGTAGTGTGAAGTAAATATATGCCTGGTTTTAATCTCTTTTCATTCCTTCGAGGTTCCTGAAAAAAAAACCTAAGTATTTCAAAGAGAGGTTATTGGTAAAGCAAGAGCAAGGACCAGATGCCAAAAGCAAGGACCAGATGCCAAAAGATGACAACAAAGAACTTCAGTGAACCATTATAACTTTTGTTTTACAGGCACAATTCACACTTTATTTATAAAGATTTTACTAAACACATACTCATCTAGTGTACCCACACTCAGGCACTCATACAGGAACTTTACATTTTTCCCAATTTTAAGACCATTGTATAAATGTTGCTAATGGGGTTTAGCATAGGATTTTGTGTTTCTATGTATAATTTTAAATTAATTTTCTCTTGTTAAGTGTATCCAGTCCACGGATCATCCATTACTTATGGAATATATTCTCCTTCCCAACAGGAAGCTGCAAGAGTCCACCAACAGCAAAGCTGCTATATAGCTCCTCCCCTAACTGCCATATTCAGTCATTCTCTTGCAAGCCTCAACATAGATAGGAGGTCGTGAGAGTCTGTGGTGCTTTCTACTTAGTTTATTCTTCAATCAAAAGTTTGTTATTTTTAAATGGCACCGGAGTGTGCTGTTTATCTCAGGCAGTATTTGGAAGAAGAATCTGCCTGCGTTTTTCTATGATCTTAGCAGACGTAACTAAGATCCATTTGCTGTTCTCACACATTCTGAGGAGTGAGGTACTTCAGAGGGGGAATGGCGTGCAGGTTTTCCTGCAGATAAGGTATGTGCAGTAAAATATTTTTCTAGGAATGGAATTGACTAAGAAAATACTGCTGATACCGAAGTAATGTAAGTAAAGCCTTAAATGCAGCGATAGCGACTGGTATCAGGCTTATTAATAGAGATACATACTCTTGTAAAACTGTGTTTTAAAACGTTTGCTGGCATGTTTAATCGTTTTTTAACATATGTTTGGTGATAAAACTTATTGGGGCCTAAGTTTTTTCCACATGGCTGGCTTAAATTTTGCATAGAAACAGTTAACTGAAGCTTCCCACTGTTGGCTGTGGCAGTTTGTTGTGTCTGTTTTTAAAAACGTCTGTCATTTTTTTTTTTTTTTTATCTGTTTTTTGCATTAAGGGGTTAATCATCCATTTGCAAGTGGGTGCAATGCTCTGTTACCTTATTACATGTACTGTAAAAATTTTGTTTGTTTTACTGCCTTTTTTTCACTGTTTTTCAAATTTTGACAAAATTTGTTTCTCTTAAAGGCACAGTAACGTTTTATATATTTGCTTGTTAACTTGATTTAAAGTGTTTTCCAAGCTTACTAGTCTCATTATTAGTCTGTTCTAACATGTCTGACATAGAGGAAGCTCTGTGTTCATTATGTTTTAAAGCCATGGTGGAACCCCATCTTAGAATGTGTACCAGATGTACTGATTTCATGTTAAACAATAAAGATCATTTTTTGTCTTTAAAAACATTATCACCAGAGGATTCTGTCGTGGGGGTAGTTATGCCGACTAACTCTCCCCACGTGTCAGACCTTTTGACTCCCGCTTTAGGGACTCACGCTCAAATAGCGCCAAGTACATCAAGGGCACCCATAGCGTTTCTTTTACCAGGGGATTCTGTCGAGGGGAAAGTTATGCCGACTAACTCTCCCCACGTGTCAGACCCTTCGACTCCCGCTTCAGGGACTCACGCTCAAATGGCGCCAAGTACATCAAGGGCACCCATAGCGTTTCTTTTACCAGGGGATTCTGTCGAGGGGAAAGTTATGCCGACTAACTCTCCCCACGTGTCAGACCCTTCGACTCCCGCTTCAGGGACTCACGCTCAAATGGCGTCAAGTACATCAAGGGCGCCCATAGCGTTTATTTTACAAGACATGGCAAAGGTGGTGAATAATATTCTGGCAGCAGTATTAGTCAGACTACCTGAAATTAAAGGAAAGCAGTTAGCTCTGGGGGTAGATACAGAGCATACAGACGCTTTAAGAACCATGTATGATACTACCTCACAATATGCTTAGTCTGTGGGTGATTTCTTTTTGACTCAGGGAAGATGATTTAACCTGATTCTGATATTTCTACATTTAAAATTTATGCTTGAGAACCTCCACTTGTTGCTCAGGGAGGCTTTGGCTGCTCTGAATGAATGTGTACAATCGCAGGGCCAGAGAAATTGTGTAGACTGGATAAATAATATGCAGTGCCGGTGTGTACTGATGTTTTTCCAATACCTAAAGAGGTTTACTAAAAATTTTTTAATAAGGAATGGGATAGACCAGGTGTGCCGTTCTCTTCCCCTCCTATTTTTTAGAAGAATGTTTTCTAATAGTTACCACCACACGGGACTTCTGGCAGACAGTTCCTAAGGTGGAGAGAAGAGTTTCTACTCTAGCTAAGCGTACCACTACCTCTGACGAGGACAGTTGTGCTTTTTAGATCCAATGGATAAAAAATGTTTATTCAACAGGGTTTTATCCTGCAGCCCCTTGCATACATTGCTTCTGTCACTGCTGCTGCGGCGTTCTGGGTTGAGTCTCTTGATGAGGCTTTACAGTTAAGCGACTCCATTGGATGAATATATTTGACAAGCTTATGCTAGCCAATTCCTTTGTTTTCTGATGCCTTGTTCATTTGACTAGACTAACGGCTAAGAATTCTGTTTTTTACTATACTGGCGCGCAGAGCGCTATGGCTTATATCATGGTCAGCTGTCGTGACTTTAATAAATAAGCTACTTAACTTCCCTTCAAGGGGCAGACCCTATTCGGGCCTGGTTTGAAGGAGATTATTGCTTATATCACTGGAGGAAAAGGTCATGCCCTTCCTCAGGATAGGTCTAAATCAAGGGCAAAAAAAAAAAAAGTCTAATTTTCGTACCTTTTAAAAACTTCAGGGCAGGTGTGGCATCCTCTTCCTCTAAGGCAAAACAAGAGGGAATTTTTGCTCAGTCCAAGGCGGTCTGGAGACAATCGGACCTGGAACAAAGATAAGCAGGCCAAGGAGCCTGCTGCTGCCTCTAAGGCAGCATGAAGGAACGGACCCCTATCCGGTAACGGATCCTATAGGGGGCAGACTTTCATTCTTTGCCCAGGCGTGGGCAAGAGATGCCCAGGATCCCTAGGCATTGGAATTTATATCCCAGAGATATCTTCTGGATTTCAAAGATCCCCCCCAAAAAAAGGGGAGATTTCGCCTTTCACAATTATCTGCAAACCAGATAAAGAAGGAGGCATTCTTACATTGTGTACGAGATCCATCCAGTTCCAAGAGAGGAACAGGGACAGAGTTTTTACTCAAATCTGTTTGTGGTTCCCAAGGAGAGGGAACCTTCAGACCTATTTTGGATCTAAAGATCTTAAACAAATTCCTCAGAATTCCGTCATTTAAGATGGAAACTATTCGTACCATCTTAACTATGATCCAGGAGAGTCAATAGAGGACTACAATGGATTTGAAGGATGCTTATCCTCACATTGTGATGCATAAAGATCACCATCGTTTTTCAGGTTTGCCTTTCTAGACAGGCATTACCAGTTTGTAGCTCTTTCCTTTGGGATATCTACAGCCCCAAGAATCTTTATGGAGGTTCTGGGGTCGCTTTGGCGGTCCTTAGACCGCGGGGCATAGAAGTGGCCCCTTATTTAGACGACATCCTGATACAGGCGTCAAACATCCAAATTGCCCAGTCTCATACGGACGTAGTACTGGCATTTCTGAGATCACATGGGTGGAAAGTGAACAAGGAAAGAGTTCTCTATCCCCAATCTCAAGGGTTTCCCTCCTAGGGACTCTGATAGATTCTGTAGAAATGAAAATTTACCTGACGGAGTCCAGGTTGTCAAAGTTTCTAAATTTCTGCCGTGTTTTTTTCATCCCATCCGCGCCCTTCGGTGGCTCAGTACATGAATGAAATCGGCTTAATGGTAGCGGCAAGGGACATAGTACCGTTTGCACGTCTACATTTCAGACCGCTGCAACTATGCATGCTCAGTCAGAGGAACGGGGATTACACAGATTTGTCCCCCTGTTAAACCTGGACCAAGAGACCAGAGATTCTCTTCTCTGGTGACTATGTCGGGTCCATCTGTCCAAGGGTATGACCTTCCGCAGGTCAGATGGGACAATTGTTACAATAGATGCCAGCCTTTTAGGTTGGGATGCAGTCTGGAACTCCCTGAAGGCTCAGGGATAGTGGACTTAGGAGGAGACCCTCCTTCTAATAAATATTCTGGAACTGGGAGTGATATTCCATGCTCTTCAGACTTGGCCTCAGTTAGCAACTCTGAGGTACATCATACTCAGTCGGACAATATACACGACTGTGGCTTACATCAGCCATCAAGGGGGAACAGAAGTTCCCTAGCGATGTTAGAAGTCTTACAATAATTCACTGGACAGAGACTCACTCTTGTCTATCAGCTATCCATATCCCAGGTGTTGAGAACTGGGAGGTGGATTTTCTAAGTCGTCAGACTTTTCTTCCGGGGGAGTGGGATTTCCTCCGGAGGTCAAGACCAAGCAGGAGAGGGCTTTGGTGTTTTTGACAGCGCCTGCGTAGCCACGCAGGACCTGGTATGCAGATCTGGTGGACATGTCATCCTTTCCATCACGGTCTCTGCTTCTGAGACAGGTCTCTCTACCTCAGGGTCCTTTCAACCATCTAAATAGAATCAATCTGAGATGGACTGCCTGGAGACTGAACGCTTGATGTTATCAAAGCATGGCTTCTCCGAGTCAGTCATTGATACCTTAATACAGACATGAAAGCCTGTCTCTAGGAAAATTGAACATAGATATGGTGTAAATATCTGATTGTTATGAATCCAAGGGTTACTAATGGAGTAAAGTCTGGATTCCCAGGATATTATCTTTTCTCCAAGATGTTTTTGAGAAAAGGGTTGTCAGCTAATTCCTTAAAAGGGGACAGATTTTTACTCTGTCTATTTTTTTGCACAAGCGTCTGGCAGGTATTCTAGACATTCAGGCATTTGGTCAGGCTTTGGTTAGATCCAAGCCTGTGTTTAAAACTGTTGCTCCGCCATGGAGCTTAAACCTGATTCTTAAGGTTCTTCAAGAAGTTCCGTTTGAACCTTTTTTGTTCCATAGATATCAATCTTTATCTTGGAAAGTTCCTTTTGGGTAGCTAATTCCTCGACTCGTAGAGTCTCCAAGTTATCTGTGTTACAATGTGATTCTCCTTATCTGGTCCTTCGTACGGATAAGGTAGTCCTGCGTACCAACCTGGGTTTTTTCCTAAGGTGGTATCTAACAAGTACATCACTCAAGAGATAGTTGTTCCATGCTTGTATCCTAATCCTTCCTCAAAGAAGGAACGTCTATTACACAATATTGGACGTGGTTTGTGCTTTAAAGTTTTACTTACAAGCTACTACAGTTTTCATCAAACGTTCACATTGTTTGTTGTCTATTCTGGACAGAGGAGAGGTCAAAAGACTTCAGCAGCCTCTCTGTCTTTTTGGTTAAAAAGCATAATTCATTTAGCTTATGAGACTGCTGGACAGCAGCCTCCTGAAGGGATTACAGCTCATTCTACTAGAGCTGTGGTTTTCACTTGGGCCTTTTTTAAATGTGGCTTCTGTTGAACAGATTTACAAGACGGAGTCTTGGTCTGCGCTTCATACTTTTCAAATTTAACAAATTTGATACCTTGCTTCTTCGGAGGCTATTTTTGGGAGAAAGGGTTTTTTACAGGCAGTGGTAACTTCCGTTTAAGTACCTGCCTTGTCCCTCCCATCATCCGTGTACTTTAGCTTTGGTATTGGTATTCCATAAGTAATGGATGATCCGTGGACTGGATACACTTAACAAGAGAAAACATAATTTATGCTTACCTGATAAATTTATTTCTCTTGTAGTGTATCCAGTCCACGGCCCGCCCTGTCACTTTAAGGCAGGTAATTTTTTCATTTGAACTACAGTCACCACTGCACCCTATGGTTTTTCCTTTCTCTGCATGTTTTCGGTCGAATGACTGAATATGACAGTTAGGGGAGGAGCTATATAGCATCTTTGCTGTGGGTGGACTCTTGCAGCTTCCTGTTGGGAAGGAGAATATATTCCATAAGTAATGGATGATCCGTGGACTGGATACACTACAAGAGAAATAAATTTATCAGGTAAGCATAAATTATGTTTTTTAATGAATTGTATAAAGTTAGACTAGGAATTGACAGGTCTAGGAAAGTACAGAAGAGCTTGTATCGCCAAGGGAATTATTCCTAAGGGATGGTGGGAGAATTTTCCCTATAAGGTTTTCGCTCCCACTGTGTTCTTCTGTACTAGTGGGTATAACTAGAAAACGGGGCAACGTAGGAGAAGAAAAAGTGAGGGAATGTGGTGACATAGCTTACTAACCTAGCTGTTATTAAAATCCCTTCCCCCCAGATACACCTTTTTCTCTGAACTAGGTGTTTAATTAAAGACAGTCCCATTAACCTTGACTGGCATGTGCTAGGCCAAACTTGAAAAAAAATTGAGAAACACTCTCTATTTCTGGCTCTTCTCTTCTTATTCTGTTCCTGCTGAAAAGATGGCTGATGTTGGACACACTGGATAATGTGGCTAAGTATATTCCTTGGATAAAATTCTGTGATTATTTTAGCAGTGTTGCACAAATTGGGGTTGTGGTAGAGTTGCCCTGTATTAATTATTTGGACTGTTTTGCTGTAAAATAGATGTATATATATATATATATATATATATATATATATATATATATATATATATATATATATATATATATATATATATACCTGTAAATATTTCTCTTATTATTAACATATATTGATTCCTAATAAACTCTTTGGAAACAATGGAGACCCTTTCATAGAGTTTATTTAATAAATTACTTGTATTGGTTTAGTGGTTTTACCATAGAATTAGATTTAGTACTAAATTAGAATTATATGTAGTATAAATTAAAAATCTATTAAACTAATTAATAACCACATTTTGGCGGCCACAACGTTTTTGACTAATCCATATGCCAATAGGTTTTGCAGCAATTAGATATGTTGATTTAATTTTAGAATTTTTACAGGTTAGATAATGCATATTTCTTTTTAAATGTTTTCTGAACTGCAGAGAGGTTAAACACATAATCAAACCGGTACTCCTAAACCACTCCAGATGAGCATGAGACACAAATACCTTAATCCCTGGCCAGGCCTTAGTAAAGATTTGATTATGTGTTTAAGCTTTCTGCGGGGTTTAATAGAAAATGTTCTATTAAACCTGCAGAGAGGTTAAACACATAATCAAACCGGTACTCCTACTCCACTCCAGATGAGCATGAGTCGCAAATACCTCAATCCTTGGGTCTTGCTCCCTCACGGTCTTGCTGGCTGACTACATTAAAACAATTAGATAAAATGGCAAGATTTTCTATTAAACCCTACAGAGAAGTTAAACACATAATCAAACCAGTATCAAAACTCATTAGGAAATGTGTCATTCTTCCCACTGCCTAGACACTCAGTGTGTCCACTGTCTACAAAACAAATCAAATATTTAAAAAGATTTGTACCACTACCTTCTCAAGTAAAAAACAACATGCATAGATAAGCACACTCATATACACCCACAAAACTCTATATGTAATTGTACACCCAGTGGTTATATAAAGAAATATGACACATACTTATACACTGACCTACTCCCACATGTATAAACCATATCCACATTTCTTAGCACAGAGCATACACAACTGCAAAATAATAAATGTAGCACACACCTGTGGTATCACTGTCTCTGTCTTCAATCACTAAATAAAGCCATATGCCTGAATTTGAAAAGTGAAAACCATAAATTCCATAACAACAAACTAAATAATTGAGGAAGGAACCAATATAAACCCAATCATAATTTAACCAAGAACAGTCATGGGTATGATGAATTCCAACCAACTAAACAAAAGTGAAGCAGCAATGTCCATATATTTAAAATGTAACATTTAATGGAAAAATGTTAAAAGATCCATGGCGGAACAAAACAGGTACAAAAATAGACAGTATACGCGTTTCGGCTGAATGCCATGCTCACTACTGCTAAAGACTTTCTCACTGATGCTGCTTTAAAAAGAGTACACTCAACACTCATTGGGTAAAAGTAAAACACACCTATTGGTGACATATCAAAATGTACCTGTAAAGAATCCTGTGCTAGTGTAACTGCTCGAACAAATAGCAATGCACAATTAAGCAGTTAAATTCACCCCACTCCTGCTGGTAATGAACAAAAGCAATAATGATATTAACAATTAGAGAATATATAACAAACATGAAAAATCAAGTGTAAACAACTTACAGGTGTCAAAAATACAATATGTATACAAATAATGGCAAACACAGAACATGAGGATCACAAACCATACTAAAAGAGTGATGTTGCATGCAAATAGCTTACAATGGCTAAAGATGTCAGCTCCTATATACAGCTAATGTTATTAGAACATCACAGATGAGTTAAAAAAACAACATCAAAATATCTCATGGGTATGATCTGCAAACGTTTGTCAGCCATATTATAATTATGGGTGACAAACGTTAGCAGATCATATACCATGACTGTACTTGGTTAACTTATGAGTGGATTAATATTGGTTCATCTGCAATTATTTTGTTTGTTTAAAAATTCAAACATAACTTAAACTGCCACCATGAAACGCTAATAAAGCCCCCCTGGCCTACCCTTCCCTTACCCTACTACTTATTGGCTCCAGTCCTCTCTGAGTCTAAATAAACTTTAAAGCAAGGAACTTTGGCAGTGGGAAAAAAAAAATTAAAGCAAGCAAACTGAGTTAATGCAATTGTTTTTGGGTACTAACGTTAATGGTTACGGTTATGGTAAGGTTATCATGACATCATAATCATTTCAGTCCCAGTAGATATGATAATGGCATTATTGGCATACTATACATTACGTAGTCCACAAACTTCAGTTTAAGTAACACTACTAAAGTTTGCATGCCACTGACCTGATTGAGTCTAGACCAGGAGTCAGGAATGAGTCACTTGAAGTTGTCACACACTAAGAAGAAAGAACTGAAGAGTCTTGAAGACAGTCACTGAGTGTCACAGTAGACACACTGACTCGGCTCTCAGCTGGCTTGGCTTACGGCGACTTGGCATTGGCAGCTAGTGAGTGACGGTCACGACGGCAGCTCTCAAGTCACACCTCACACAGGCTCACACTGACAACGAACTGAGTCTCTGACTGACTGTGTCTTCTTCACCGGCACGTGACAACGCGTCTCAATCCACGCCTCGCTGTTGTCTCTCAGTCTCTTCCCACCCAGCACCAGTGACCAGTCCCAGACCTGTTCTCGATGAAAAGGAGAGTGTGCCGCTGATTGGCTCCCGAGGCTGCTAGAGAGAGCAGCCTCTTTTTGGAGCGGTATGGGCTGCTAAGAGAAGAGCATTAAGCTTTTTTCGCCACTGGGTTGCAGTCTCTAGTGGCCCGTACAAGAAAATGCATTCATATTGCGTCGGAAGGGGAGCTGAATGGCTCACAGCCTCTACTTCCTTGCACAATATGGATGGGGGATGTAATGTATTTGACTTAGAGTAGTCAAAAGGCAGCCTGAGCCTTCTTCTATAATATGGTGGTGGAGTCGGCGACGGGGGGTGAGGGGATAGGGGCTTTTACCTTTGAGTACTAAAACATTTTTTTTTTTTAAAAACTTCAAAAAACATTTTTAAATAGTGTAATTACACACATAGGACAGGTGAGGCATACTGTATATATGTACATATATGATAAATAAATATGTATTTCTATATTACTATATGTATATTTATATACATGTATATATATATATATATATATATATATTTATATTTATATATATATATATATATTTATATATATATATATATATATATATATATATATATATATATATATATATATATATATTACAAATAAGGAAGGCACTCTCCAGATTTATGTGACGTTTTGGGGTTTTATTCCGTTTTGTTTGAAAACGGGGATTTAACCCCTAAACTTCACATAAATTAAAGGGATTAAAGAAGTGCCTCCCTGGATGTATATATATACAGTCATGGCCAAAATTATTGTCACTCCTGCATTTCTGTCAGATAATGCACCACTTCGCCCAGAAAATTTTTGCAATTACAAATGTTTAGGCATCCTCATGTTTATTTATTTTGTTTGTATTGGTATGGCACAAAAAATTGGAGAAAAAAAAAGCCAAATTTGACACATTCCACGCAAAACTCCAAAAATGGACTGGACAAACTATTGGCACCTTTTCAAAATTGTAATAAATAATTGCATTCCAAGTTTGTGATGCTCCAGTAATTTGTAATTAGTTAATATCAATTTTTATTGAGATTTTTTTTGTTACACAATAACAAAAGAGCCAGTTGCAAGAATCTGAAAGAGTTATACAGTGTAACGGTAATATTAACACATTTAAGCTCATCCATAAAAAGAAAACAAACAAAGAAAAAAAAAAAGAAAAAAAACCCACTAAAAATAAGAAGGAGTGACTATGTCACAAACAATCATCTAGCAATACTTACATAGTTCTATTAGGAACCAATTTATAGTTAATAAACTGAAACAAATAAAATTAATATATTAGGTTACTTCGCAATCTACAGCAAGAATCAGTCTTTTATCTGTTTGTCACTCTGAACAAAATATGAAACAAAGGGATAGAAAAAGAAAAGTTAGAATTAGAGGGGGAGGGGGGGGAGCGGGGTGGACTTAAACAGGACATCTACTTTTTACCTTATGTAGTCTGCTTTATTATCTAACTGGGCTCAGAAAACCCTTCAATGCATAAATAGATGTATCCGTATGTAGTAAACCCTTCACCTATTCTCTATTCCGGATTTTGGTGTATCATGCATAATCCAGTAATACCAAACCCTTTGAAAAGTTTTTTGTGTAATTTGTAGTGTAGCAGCCTATGCCGACATATTATAGTAGTGCCTGATCTTAATTATAACTTCCCCCCAGGTTGGAGCTTTCTCTTTCCAGTAGCGTGCTATACACACCCTGGTGGCTGTGCAGGCTATCTTAATGAATTGGTTTATGTATTTATTAAACTCTTTAAATCTTGTATGAAGTAAAGCTTGCTCCATTGAGAGTGTAATGTGGCTTTCCAGAAGGGAGCTTAGAAAGTGTGATAGTTTGTTCCATATTCTATGTGTTTGAGGGCAATCCCACCACATGTGTTTGTAAGAGCCCTCAGCTTCGCAACCTCTATAGCAGAGTTTGGAACCGTGTCTCATGGCATGTGAGGTAATCACCGGGGTGAGGTACCAGCGAAAGTTAGTCTTAATAGAGTTTTCGAGCATGTCTGCCCCAAGCAGCCCCCTTCCCGCACTATATAATATTGCATTCCTGGTTTGTATATTAAACTCTTTATCAAGGTCTGTTTCCCATCTAATTTGTAGAGGGGTTTTAGTGATTCCTATGGCCTCCTGGATTGCTTGATAAATTCGTGTTATTGCTTTCTTTGGTCTTATTGGCGAACTACATACAGATTCTAAGGTGGTAAGAGATTGGCTCAAGCCCACCGACACAAGGTGTTGTATAATAGAGGAGATTTGTAGGCATGTGAACCAATGCCGTTTGGATGGATGGAATTTTCTTGTAATTGTGTATAAGTGATCATTTTACCCCTCTCCAGTAAGTCCGCTATCCTATATAACCCCCTGTTTTCCCATTTTTTGATAATTGGGATGTGCTCCAATTTAATTATGCATCCTAGTGGTGTTTTAACAGAATTGTGTGGTAGTAGTTTAAAAGTTGAGGTAAGTTTGGACCACTGTCTGATCATAAAATCTGAAATTGGGAAAGTGATATGGTTTTTGCCGAAGCAGCGTTTCGGGTCCCAAAGCACCCTGGATCGTGGCTCTATTTCTGTGATGTCTGCCTCTATTTTTGTCCAAATGATATCCTCTTCCAATTCATTTAGGAGGGTTGTTTGTGCTAGCCTGGCCGCCTGATAGTAGTGTTTAAAGTTTGGTGCTCCGATACCCCCCAATTTTCTGTGTCTATTGAGTATGTTAGTTGAGATTCTGGCCTTTTTATTACCTCTTATGAAGTTATTAGCGTGTTTTTGAAGATCATCTAGATCTTGTATTGAGATATTTATAGGCAGAGTGCGGAACAGATATAGAATCCGTGGGGGAGTTTACTCCAGTTTCTTAGGTCCTGTTTAATAGATTTATATATTGGGGGAAAGTTTGCCTGATATAATTCAGACGAGCATTTTGTTAAATTGATCCCTAAGTATCGAATATATTGTTTAGTCCATTTAAATTCGAAATTTAATTCTATTAACTTTTTAGTGTGCTCAGGTAGTGCTATAGGCATAGCCTCACATTTCTCTAAATTTACCTTGTATCCAGAAATTTTGGAAAATACGTCGATAGTTTTATAAAGATTTGGGAGTGAGATCATAGGCTTGGACAAAGATAGTAGGATGTCGTCTGCAAATAAAGTGAGCTTATATTCCCTCTGTTTGACGATTATACCTGAAATGTCTAGAGAGTTTCTAATGTGTTGGGCCAGGGGTTCTATACATAAGGCAAGCAACAAGGGGGATAAGGGGCACCCTTGTCTGATACCATTGAGAACAGCAAATTTATCAGATTGATGACCCATAGCCCTGACTCGCGCAGTAGGAGTGGAGTATATACTCTTAATTGCTTCTAGAGATGGTCCTCTAATACCTACTTTCTCCAGGACCGCTTGCATAAAGTCCCAGTCAACTCTGTCAAATGCCTTCTCTGCGTCCAATGAGAGCAACAGAGAAGGCGCTTTTGTTTCTTGAGCATAGTCAATTAGGGCTATCATTCTCCTAATATTATCTGGGGCTTCTCTGTTTTTGATGAAACCCACCTGATCGGGATGGATTAATTTGGGGATAATGTGTTTAAGGTGGTTAGCTAAGATCTTTGTGAAAATTTTTAAATCCTGATTTATCAGGGAGATTGTTCTGTAATTTTGGCAAGACGTTTTATCTTTACCTGGTTTGGGGATTACAATAATCTTGGCATCAAGAAGTTCAGAGGGGATCGTATGACCCTGTACAATATGATTACTAAATTTGACTAAATGGGATGTAAGAGATGTTTTAAATACTTTGTAATAGTTGAATGGGAAGCCATCCGGTCCAGCCGCTTTCCCTGGTTTTAAGTCTTGTAAGACTGTAAGTACCTCTTGGCTCGTAATGTCTGCATTTAGAGTGTCAAAATCTTGTTGGTTGATCGACGGTAAGTTAGCCTCCTCTAGGAAGTTGTTGTATAATAGAGGAGATTTGTAGGCATGTGAACCAATGCCGTTTGGATGGATGGAATTTTCTTGTAATTGTGTATAAGTGATCATTTTACCCCTCTCCAGTAAGTCCGCTATCCTATATAACCCCCTGTTTTCCCATTTTTTGATAATTGGGATGTGCTCCAATTTAATTATGCATCCTAGTGGTGTTTTAACAGAATTGTGTGGTAGTAGTTTAAAAGTTGAGGTAAGTTTGGACCACTGTCTGATCATAAAATCTGAAATTGGGAAAGTGATATGGTTTTTGCCGAAGCAGCGTTTCGGGTCCCAAAGCACCCTGGATCGTGGCTCTATTTCTGTGATGTCTGCCTCTATTTTTGTCCAAATGATATCCTCTTCCAATTCATTTAGGAGGGTTGTTTGTGCTAGCCTGGCCGCCTGATAGTAGTGTTTAAAGTTTGGTGCTCCGATACCCCCCAATTTTCTGTGTCTATTGAGTATGTTAGTTGAGATTCTGGCCTTTTTATTACCTCTTATGAAGTTATTAGCGTGTTTTTGAAGATCATCTAGATCTTGTATTGAGATATTTATAGGCAGAGTGCGGAACAGATATAGAATCCGTGGGGGAGTTTACTCCAGTTTCTTAGGTCCTGTTTAATAGATTTATATATTGGGGGAAAGTTTGCCTGATATAATTCAGACGAGCATTTTGTTAAATTGATCCCTAAGTATCGAATATATTGTTTAGTCCATTTAAATTCGAAATTTAATTCTATTAACTTTTTAGTGTGCTCAGGTAGTGCTATAGGCATAGCCTCACATTTCTCTAAATTTACCTTGTATCCAGAAATTTTGGAAAATACGTCGATAGTTTTATAAAGATTTGGGAGTGAGATCATAGGCTTGGACAAAGATAGTAGGATGTCGTCTGCAAATAAAGTGAGCTTATATTCCCTCTGTTTGACGATTATACCTGAAATGTCTAGAGAGTTTCTAATGTGTTGGGCCAGGGGTTCTATACATAAGGCAAGCAACAAGGGGGATAAGGGGCACCCTTGTCTGATACCATTGAGAACAGCAAATTTATCAGATTGATGACCCATAGCCCTGACTCGCGCAGTAGGAGTGGAGTATATACTCTTAATTGCTTCTAGAGATGGTCCTCTAATACCTACTTTCTCCAGGACCGCTTGCATAAAGTCCCAGTCAACTCTGTCAAATGCCTTCTCTGCGTCCAATGAGAGCAACAGAGAAGGCGCTTTTGTTTCTTGAGCATAGTCAATTAGGGCTATCATTCTCCTAATATTATCTGGGGCTTCTCTGTTTTTGATGAAACCCACCTGATCGGGATGGATTAATTTGGGGATAATGTGTTTAAGGTGGTTAGCTAAGATCTTTGTGAAAATTTTTAAATCCTGATTTATCAGGGAGATTGTTCTGTAATTTTGGCAAGACGTTTTATCTTTACCTGGTTTGGGGATTACAATAATCTTGGCATCAAGAAGTTCAGAGGGGATCGTATGACCCTGTACAATATGATTACTAAATTTGACTAAATGGGATGTAAGAGATGTTTTAAATACTTTGTAATAGTTGAATGGGAAGCCATCCGGTCCAGCCGCTTTCCCTGGTTTTAAGTCTTGTAAGACTGTAAGTACCTCTTGGCTCGTAATGTCTGCATTTAGAGTGTCAAAATCTTGTTGGTTGATCGACGGTAAGTTAGCCTCCTCTAGGAAGTTGTCGAGTAAAGTTTGGGTTTGTGGTGTTTTGTTAACTTTTTGCCCATCGTATAGAGATCCATAGTATGCCACAAATATATTAACTATATCAATTGGATTTGAGGTTAGTTCTCCGCCTAATTTGCGAAGTGTGGGGATGGTTATATCTCTGGGGTTTTTTCTAATTTTGTTGGCTAGGAACCTATCCGGCCTATTTGCGTAGACAAAGTATTTCGATTGCAGCCTTAACCCTGCCCTAATCGATTGGTCATTGAGTATTTTATCTAGGGCCTGTCTCTTGCTTTGTAATGTTTTGTATATGTTGTTAGAGCCAGTAAATTTATGACGCCTCTCCAGGACTGCTATTTCCACTTGGAGTGGGGTGATTATTGCTTTTGCTTTACGTTTGTGTTGTGATTTAAGTTGGATTAATAGTCCCCTTAGAACCGATTTATGTGCTGCCCATACCTGAATGGGATTGTCTACAGAATTAGTATTAATATTCCAGTATTCTGCCATGTTCTTTAGTATAGTCTCTTTCTGTATTGGGTCTTTCATAATTGTGGGGTCGTATGTCCAGTTCTTCATAGAACTGGGTGGGAGAAGCCCTTGTACCTTAATTGACACCATGGCGTGGTCCGACCACACACATGGACAAATGGAGGAGGATATAAGATTTGTCAACAATATTTGGCTCAGGAAAATATAATCCAACCTAAAGTATTTGCGGTGTGCCGAAGAGAAAAAGGTGTGATCTGAGGTTTCCCCATATAGGGCCTTCCAGGTGTCTAATAAGTTGTGTCCCTCCAGAGTGTTTAATATTAATTTAGCTTTACCTACATGCCTGTTGTGTCTGTAGGATTGTTAAGTTTTTGTGTTGTGATCTTGCTTATACAAAGATACATTAAAGTCTCCTGCAAGGAATATTCTAGTAGCATTCCAGCTGGAAAGGAGGAAAGATAGCCTAGTGAAAAATTGTTCCTGTCGCTCATTTGGGGCATAAACGTTACAGAAAACATCTTCCACCTCATTAAGTATGCCTCTTAATATTATGTATCTGCCTTCCTTGTCGATAATGGTGTTGGTCAGATTAAAGTTTAAAGAGGAGTGTAGAAGGATGGACACTCTTTTTTTCCTATCCGTAGTGGAGTGGAAGTGTAATGGGTCTCCTGCAGAAATATTACATTAGCCCCTATATGTCTGTATTGGGCTAGAGCCTTTCTCCTTTTAATATCTGAGTTGAGGCCTCTCACATTGTGAGAAACCAGGGTAATGTTAGAGGTATTCATATATATGTTTGAGGCTCATGATGTGTCTCTGTATGGCCTGTATGCCTTTAGACCTTGTGTGTAAATCTTGCATCTTACCCCACTTTTTGGTTCTACATGTCCTGATGATGTTTCCTGGCCTTCGCCCGTGTGGAAAGTGTTTCTTTAGTCCTTGTAGGGGGGGGGGGGGGGGAAAGGATGGGGAAGAGGGAGAAGTAAGAGAGGAGAAAGTCTGAAAAAGAGAAAAATTTCAATGAAAACAATAAAATGATCCATACTGTTAAGCCTGAAAAAACCCCAAATCTTTAGGATTGTCTTCCTGAGATAACATGTTTAATTCTAGGGGGGAACAGGATCTAGGGAGGAGTCATCTATCTTCCCTTGTAACATATCTTTGGGGAAGGTGCATACTACTTAATAACTTTAGTGGTTTAGAAGAAAATATTTAACTTCTTTGAACTCTCTAACAACTAAATAATTGCTCACAGTGGAGAAACTGACTCGCTGAGCATGAGTGAGATAGTGACTGTGTAAGGATTAAACTAATCTCTTTATTACATGACTCCAAAGCAGAGAACACATCTTAACACAACCTTAAGGTTCAAATTTCCGTATCCCTAACTTGTGTCATCTGTCTGTCCTTTGTGACCTGTAAGAGAATAAAGAGAACTATCTGATCTTTTCAAATAAAGTCCATCATCTGTTTTTCTGTCTCTTTTGAGGAGTTTTTGACCATTGAGATTTCTGGGATTTCAAGGGTATTCTTTGTGGCTAAGGCGATTCTTGTCAACAAGGATTCTGGGATGGTCGGGGTTTCAAGGCCGAGGACTTCGCAGATGTCTGGGATCCCTACTGCATCCCTGATTGTGAGGGTTTTATTGTCCTTAGTGATGTGTAGGGTGAACGGAAAGCCCCCCTGTATTGGATTTGTTTTTTTCTTAGGAGGGTAGTTAAGGGCCGTAGAGAACCTCTCCTTTGCAGTGTTCTGGTACTCAGGTCCTGATAGAAGTGGATAACATTACCTCTAAATTTGAAAGTTGGCTGTTTGGCGGCTTCTCTGAGAATTTTGTCTTTCTCTGGGTATCTTAAGAACGCCACAATGACATCTCTAGGGGGAGGTCGGTTTGGGCTTGAGCTTTAAGGCTCTGTGGGCCCTTTCTATTTCTATCTCTGTGGAGGGGTCTGTCCCTGTAATTGCGCAGAACAGTTGGTGAAGATAGGAAGGGAGGTCCTCATTCTTGATTGATTCTGGAATGCCCTTTAGCCGGATATTACTTCTCCTACCCCTATTCTCCATATCCTCAATCTTTTCCAGTAATTCCTCGACCACTTGCTGCTGTTGTGAGACTTGTTGGACCGCCATCTCCACATCCTCAACCAGATTGTCTCCATTGTTTTCCAAGGTTTCCACTCAGAAATATCTTTTTTAATATCACTTAGGCTTTCGCTCATAGATGTGTGCATAGTGTCTATTTTGGCCCATAATTTGTCAAAGCTATTAGTTATGTCTTGTTTGGAAACAAGCAGGCGTAAATCCGCTCTAGTTAAGGGTGTGTCATCCCCTACATGGTCAGGTGTTGCTAGGGTAGATGTTCTGTCCTCCGCCATGTCTTTGTTCAACTCTTGGGAAGTGTCCCCTTGGGATGGCTTAAAATAGTAGGTGACAGGTGTGTTCTTATTTGTTTTCTCCAGCTTGCTTAGTCTCTTAGAGGCCATTCCAGGTTCCTCACACTTGAGTGTGTGAGGGGATTGCTAATCTTGATCCCTTCCTGGTTAGGGTACGTTGTTTCTAAGTCCCCTTTCTCCTTATATTGCCTGCTGTAAGATAATGTGAACTTTCAGGCCGCAGTCTTGCTTTTGTCCACAAGATGGCAGACTAGCTACACAGATAAGTGATTTTTAAATAGGGAAAAAGAAGCAAGGGCTCAACAGGCAAACCAAATGTAATGTAGGCCCAGAACTCAGCCTCCTTTTATTTTAATCGATCACCCTCCCAGACTCTCCCACAACAAAAAGTCCCAAAAAGGTGATTTACTCAGGGTCTCATTTCAGGTCTCAGCTTGTTTTAGATGAAGGGGCCAGAAGATCCCCTGCCATTGGGTCAAACCTTCCGATTACAGGATTAGAGGGCCTTGTTTATAATAGCCACATGGTTGGTTTGCTTCCACAGAACCTCTTTACAGCATAGAGAAGTTAAACTTGTTTATGGGAGGATTATCTTTCATTATATAATTTTGTGTCTTGCAATATAGGCCCTAGTCTGGTCATTCCATATCAGGTTTTAAGTCCTCTGTTTATCTGATCAGTTTTAGGCCTTATTAAATGACCTGAACAGCCACCTCTATTAATTACTTGCCCCACGTGTGTCTTTTGCTGGGTATGCGTAGCCCCTGTAGTATGTGCCGGTGTGTTGCAGATCTGCGGAGTCTACTCACTTTATGTGAATCTTATGTGGAATCCGGGGAGGGCGTAATAGCAGTACTGTCAGATGTTTGGCGTTTGTGCTGCTGCCCAGTTTCTTCCTTTGCTTAGCTGCGTTATTGCCGGGAGGAGAGGGGAGGAAAAAGATGGCGGCTCCTCAGGATCAGTCTTTGCTCCAAATGTTGCTACCTCCGACTGACTGCCGCCAGCTGATGACACCGCTACAAGCACCGTGGTTTCATGATGTGATGGGACTCATTGAAAACCCCCAAAGTATGCTCCTGCATGGGTATTTTGGTCTCCAACCCTATCCCCTAACACGGAGCTCTAACTAAAAACCTCCATCTTGGAGCTCCGCTTGGCTCCGCCCCCCAGTAATTTGTAATTAAACTCACCTGTATCAATTAACAGGTGCTGACAATATAGAAATCACACCGGCAACCAGTTAAAGTGGTAAAAAATGTACTCAATCTTTCTGTTGTGTGTCTCTGTGTGCCACACTGAGCATGGAGAAGAAAGCGAGCAGCAAAGAATTGTCTGAGGATTTGAGAACAAAAATTGGGGTAAAGCATGGACAATCTCAAGGTTACAAGTCCATCTCCAGAGATCTCAATGTTCCTGTGTCCACTGTGCGCAACATTGTCAAGAAGTTTACAGCCCATGGCACTGTATCTAATCTCCCTGGACGTGGACGAAAGAGAAAAATTGATCAAAGATTGCAACAAAGAATTGTTCGAATGGTGGATAAAGAACCTCGATAAACTTCCATACATTTTCAAGCTGACCTTCAGGCACAGGGTAAAAATGTGTCAGCTCAGACTATATGTCACCATCTGAATGAAAAGGGACACTATGGTAGGAGACCCAGGAGGACCCCACTGCTGACACAGAAGCATAAAAAAGCCAGATTGGAGTTTGCCAAAACTTAAACGAGGAAGCCAAAATCCTTTGGGGAGAATGTGCTTTGGACAGACAAAACAAAATTACAGCTTTTTGGTAAGCCCATCATTCTACTGTTTTCAGAAGAAGAAAAAAATGAGGCTTTTAAAGAAAAGAATAAAGTCCCTACAGTCAAACTTGGTGGAGGTTCACTTATGTTTTGGGGTTGCTTTGCTGCTTCAGGCACTGGATGTCTGTGTGCATATGGCAATATGAAATTTGAATACTACCAAAGAATTCTGTGGTGAAATGTAGGGCCCAGTGTCAGAAAGTTGGGTCTCCGTTAGAGGTCATGGGACTTACAGCAGGACAATGACCCAAAGCACACATCAAAAAGCACCCAGAAATGGTTTAAGACAAAGCACTGGAGAGTATTGAACTGGCCAGCAATGAGTCCAGGGGGCCTATTTATCATTGCGTCAATCTTGACACATTCACTGAAGTCAATATGCTCGCCAGACATTGCTGCCGCAAATTTACATACAACGGCCTAATTTATGAAAAAGTCTGTCAAAAACATGCGAGTCAAGTACGGAGCGATGAGCATCGGACTGTTGATAAATAAGAGTCATCAATGTTGCGGATATTCTGTTTTTTACAACTTTATTTATAACATTTCATTACTGTCCATAAACAAGCACATTTCTCTTAAGCTAATCTTTTATTTTTCATCTCTTAATGTCCAAGAAATAGCTAGATTTATACCTGAACAAACAATAATATTTCATATAAAGTTATTTTCTATGTATTTGTTATACAAAAAAACTGATATATGATATTTTCACATAAATTAATGTGTATTTGTATTTCTAGAAATCATGATATGTCTATCTCATGTTTTTTTTGTTTTTTTAAAATGATTATTTATGCTATTTATTGTACATATATCTTTGCAAATACTTGTGTGTGTGTGCATATATATATATATATATACTGTATATTTATATATAAATATATATATATATATATATGTGTGTGTGTGTTATGTCCTTTTGCAAACATATTTACATGTTCCTAAATTCCTTTTTTTGTTCTAAACAATGTTGTATTTCATATCTCTGTGTTTGTTTATTTATACCACTATATGTATATCGTGTAAATGTATTATTATTCTGACCATGAATAATTGCGACTATAACATGTAATCAGGGTATCATATGTATTTATTTGCAATCAATAGATATTTTAAGAGCTGGGACAGTTTTCTTTCTGCACCTGTGTAACCCCTACTGATTGCAGTCTGGTTTTAAACATCACCCCTACACAGGTGTAAAAAAATGGTATGGCATATAAGATGACATTTCTTAATGTAAATGAAATCTAAGAAAAAAAGAAAAAGCGCATCCTCCGATTCAAGTGATAGAATTTATTAACAACAAATAAGCGCTAACAATATGCACTTACAAGATTAAAAATAAATTACGCCTGTAGAGTAACCTTTCCAGCCACCGCTGAAAAGACTGTCTTGTGCTTTCTCCCAACAACACCGCTCACACCTGCAGTCCTGCAATCTCAGTATGCGGTTCGTTTTACACCCCAAAGTGTCATCCAAGCACATGAAGGGGAACAGCGGGTTGGTCGGTTGTAGAGATAGAGTTCCTTGTCCAAAGTTCAGTTAAATTGTTTGTCCTTGATCCTCAACGCGTTTCCCCCGACGCCGGTCGGGCTTTCTCAAGAGGTGAAAATTTGGTTTGGTAACAGGGCACTCGCGGGCTTTTTTTGTTTTGTGAAAATAACGCCCCCAGATTAAGGCAACCAATAGGTATGCTTTTAGTAATGACGTTGCCAGAGAGTGTCCGTACTTCAGATGTTAGACACAGTCTATTGTCTACAATTGTCTCTATATTTTACATATTTTTATATACACAATAGTAACGTTCTGTTAAATATAAAACAGTAACATTCCATTATATACACATTTCCAAAAAGGGATCTAGACTAGCATTTAAAACATCTGAGAGAAGAACCTTAAAAATTGTCTGATAAAAATTGTCCTAAAAATTGCAATAAGAAAATCCTATACTGATATAATGTCAAAAAATACAATAATGCATATATACATAGACACTTAAATACATAAATACATCATAAATTCTAAAATTCATAAAAAATGAATATGCAGTATACCATAATAACTGAAATGAATACGATATTAATAAACTCTAATTTAAAATTTAATATTTAATATTTAATATTCGTATCTTAATCAATGTATTTTAAAATCTCACCTATATTTGTTAAGAAATTTGATTTGATTATAAAAAATAGAAAAGTTCAATTAAAACTATGAAATCTATATTTGATCTATCTAATTATGTATCTGTCACATAAAGGCCTGAATATCTAGATCTACGCTTAACCCTTTAGGTACTGAACTATTTAATTTATATATCCAGTATGTTTCTTGCTTCCTCAATTGTAGTAGTCTATTTTCTACTGATGGTGGTATCCAATCAATGACCTGAATTTTTAGGGACCTAGGGTCACAGTTGTGAGTTTCTACAAAATGTTTTGATACACTGTGTTTCATTAGTTCAATTTTGATATTGTATAAATGTTCACTAAAACGTCTTCTTATTTTCCTTTTTGTACGGCCTACATATTTTAGGCCACACCCACAGGTGAGGAGATATACTACATATATAGCATCACAATTATTTTTAAATTTTATTTCAAATTCCTGAGAGTGACCTGGATTACTAAATTTAATGGAGGGATTGATATGGGTACACATACTACATCTGGATTTACCACACCTTTTTGTTCCTTTTTGGTTGGACAACCAATTACTGTTATTACTATTTGTAGTTGTAATGCTCTTTAATTTGCTGGGTGCTAAAATATTTTTTAAATTCCTACTTTTTTTGTATATGATTTTTGGATATTCACTCAATGTGGATCCCAGAATTGGATCAGCTTTTAAGATTGGCCAGTGTTTCTTCAAGATTTTTTGGATTAAATTTGAACCCTCAGTGAAAGTAGTGATAAATTTTGCATCTTTATTAATGTCACTGTTCTTTTTCTGTCCCCCGTGACTTTATCATTTATTGTATTATTTTTGTATTTTAGTAGATCCTTTCTATCTTGATTTAATGCTCGTGATTTGGCAGTTTGTAATAGACTGTTTTTATATCCTTTCTCAATGAACTTGTTATCTAGAATTCTGGCTTCATTTTCAAAATCACTGATTTTACTACAATTTCTCCTAACTCTTAGATACTGGCTATAGGGAACATTTTCTATCCAGTTCTTTTTATGGTTACTACTAGCATCTATAAAGCTGTTTTTCTCTGTAGGTTTTCTGTAGTTCTTAACCAATACCTGATTTTGTTCGTCCTTGAAAAGTATTAAATCTAGAAATTCTATTTGATCCTGAGAGTGTTTTCCTGTGAATTTTAGATTATAACTGTTATTGTTCAGATACTCGTAGAAATCCATAATACTCCCTACAGTACCCTTCCAGATGATTACAATATCATCTATATATCTATTATAATACTGAATATTGGTACTGTATGGATTATTTGTCCAAATATGTTTTAGTTCAAACCCATTGACGTACAAATTGGCATAGGATGGGGCAAATGTTGTCCCCATCGCTGTGCCTCTTTTTTGTAAATAGCATTTATCTTCAAATTTGAAAGAATTGTGTGTTAAAATGAACTTCATACTATCAATTAGGAATTCTGTATGTTCAGTGGGAATCCTCCATCTATTCAATTCTGATCTAACCTCCTCCACACCTGCATCATGTGGGATGCAGGTGTAGAGGGAGGACACATCACAAGTTACCCACCAAAAATTGTCATCCCAAGGTATCCCTTCATAAATTTGTATTACTTCTAGAGTGTCCTTAACATATGCTCTAGTTCTTTTTACAATGGGCTGGAGATAGTAATCGACATATTTTGACAAATTATCACACAAGGACCCTATCCCAGACACAATGGGTCTTCCCGGTGGATTGATAGGGTCCTTGTGGATTTTAGGGAGGTGGTAGAAGATAGATTGTTTGGGGAAGGGTTCATATAGATACCGATACTCCTCATTTGTTAAAATTCCATTATTTTTTGCTGATATTAGCAACCTGTTTAATTCAAGAATAAAACTAGGAGTGGGATCAATATCTAAAACAAGATAAGTATCAGTGTCACCCAGAAGATTGTACGCTTCTTTCAAATACTCAGCCCTAGACTGGATGACCACCCCCCTCCCTTATCTGCTGCACGTATGACCACATTTTTATTTTCAGAAAGTTTTTTAAGTGATTTTCTCTCTAAAATACTCAAATTATCCTGATGTTTATTTATAGTTGAATTCTTCTTAGTGGCTAGGGCTTCTTCTAGATCTTTTAATACCATTCTAGTAAAGACTGGTATTTGATCCCCTTGTGCACTTAATGGATAAAAGGTTGACTTCTTTTTAAAAGTAGTTTGATGTATATCAGGTTCTGTTTCATATATAGATAGTTCGAATAGATCCTCAGAGGGTTCCTGTAGGGGAATAACAGGCTCACTGGCATTCTCTTTTTCTAAATCTTTAAGGATTTTTATTGTGTCTAAATCCCCACTCTCTAGGTAACTGACATTTGATCTGTTAGTCTGTAATGGATTTTTCATATAATACCTCTGCAGTGTGAGTTTGCGCATGTATTTTTGTAAATCCAGATATGTTTCAAATTTATTCAGTGGTATTTTGGGTGCAAAATTAAGACCCTTATTTAACAATCTAACATCATTATTGTCTAGATCTAATTTTGCTAAATTGTATATGTCTGATTTTGCTTTGTTTAATATCTGGGTCTCCTTTCTCTTGGCTTGTATTCCTGATCCTGCTCTGACTCCCCTTCTAGTTCTAAGGATCTTTTGTTTTGTCGTCGGGGTCCCTGATCTCTCTGAGGTGTTCTCTCTCTCCTCCAATCTTTGTTCTGTAAATGGGGACTGATCCAATCTGACCTCTACTCCTGATTCTGTCCTAAAAAATGGCGGTTATTATGATCATAATTGTCTGAATATGTTTTCAGTTTTGCACCTTGATGTTCCCATTCTCTACCATTGTGTGTTCTATTTGATGAATTGATATTTTCATTGAGTACTTCATATCTATTGTTGGAATGAATCCATGTTTCTTTATAATTTGAAGAGATTTTTTTAGGGTTACTATTTTTATTTCTATTGCCATGGTTACTTGAGGGGGGGACATTCGGAATTTTATTCGTATTGTCCTCAATATTTAGTTTATTTGTTGAATCATTTTTAGTAATATCTACAGATGAGTGATGTATTTTATTGGGGGCACTAGGTTGTCTCTTACTGTCTTTGTTCGCATCTTTATTATAACTAGATTGTTTTCTTTTATTATTACTTTTATATGTAAATACTTTGTTCTCCCTGAAATCTTGCACATCTCTCATAAACTTTTTTTGTTTTTTTATCCTAAGTTCCTTCTCTAATTCTGCTATCCTAGTTTGGATGCTAGTATTACGTGTTATCCATTTTTCTTCTGTTTTATAGGGTTGTATTTTACCCAGTGTTTCTTCTATCTCTATTTTATTTTTATTTAAACGATATTCCCTATATTTAATCAAAATCTTTATCATTTTAATTGAGCACTCCTGGAGTGCCGTCTCCCACTCTGTAGTGAACTCTACTTCTTCAAGATCAAAGGCTGGATTTTTAAATAGTCTTAGACCTCTAGGTACTATGTTATGTTGTACATAATTATCTAATAATAAGAGGTCTTGCCAGTCCTTTGTATCTTGTTGAAATAGTTTCTCTAATTTTTTGAAAAACTCTTCAGGATCATTAGCTTCATTTTCAATAATTACAGTACAGACTAGAAATATATAGGCGCTCTACGTAAGTCACACAGAATCCCAAAATAATATACAATAAAAATAGGTAATTGTTGTCTATGTAAAGCTCAGAGTAATACTGAACGGCTTATTGGAGTTGGAAATAAGCTCGTATGTAAATCAGATTAAGCTCATATATACCGCAATATGTATACACATAGATACATAAATGAATCAGTTAAAAAAATAATTCTATACCTTATATTGTATTATATTAAGGAGATATACAACCTGATGTCCAAGGAAGGAAATAGGTCTGTCCAGAAAATACAAATATTATATTAATTTGTCACAGCTCGCTTGAGTACATATTCTTTCTTTCCTTGTAGACAGATCACAAAGAAGTGTTGCACACTGCAGACAAAATTCCCAATAATATGTACACTTGTGTCGGGTGCTGCTCTTTGATCTGTTGCCTCTTGTGCTTCAGATGAAGAATGTAGAAATCTAAGAAAAAAAGAAAAAGCGCATCCTCCGATTCAAGTGATAGAATTTATTAACAACAAATAAGCGCTAACAATATGCACTTACAAGATTAAAAATAAATTACGCCTGTAGAGTAACCTTTCCAGCCACCGCTGAAAAGACTGTCTTGTGCTTTCTCCCAACAACACCGCTCACACCTACAAGCCAAGAGAAAGGAGACCCAGATATTAAACAAAGCAAAATCAGACATATACAATTTAGCAAAATTAGATCTAGACAATAATGATGTTAGATTGTTAAATAAGGGTCTTAATTTTGCACCCAAAATACCACTGAATAAATTTGAAACATATCTGGATTTACAAAAATACATGCGCAAACTCACACTGCAGAGGTATTATATGAAAAATCCATTACAGACTAACAGATCAAATGTCAGTTACCTAGAGAGTGGGGATTTAGACACATTAAAAATCCTTAAAGATTTAGAAAAAGAGAATGCCAGTGAGCCTGTTATTCCCCTACAGGAACCCTCTGAGGATCTATTCGAACTATCTATATATGAAACAGAACCTGATATACATCATACTACTTTTAAAAAGAAGTCAACCTTTTATCCATTAAGTGCACAAGGGGATCAAATACCAGTCTTTACTAGAATGGTATTAAAAGATCTAGAAGAAGCCCTAGCCACTAAGAAGAATTCAACTATAAATAAACATCAGGATAATTTGAGTATTTTAGAGAGAAAATCACTTAAAAAACTTTCTGAAAATAAAAATGTGGTCATACGTGCAGCAGATAAGGGAGGGGGGGTGGTCATCCAGTCTAGGGCTGAGTATTTGAAAGAAGCGTACAATCTACTGGGTGACACTGATACTTATCTTGTTTTAGATATTGATCCCACTCCTAGTTTTATTCTTGAATTAAACAGGTTGCTAATATCAGCAAAAAATAATGGAATTTTAACAAATGAGGAGTATCGGTATCTATATGAACCCTTCCCCAAACAATCTATCTTCTACCACCTCCCTAAAATCCACAAGGACCCTATCAATCCACCGGGAAGACCCATTGTGTCTGGGATAGGGTCCTTGTGTGATAATTTGTCAAAATATGTCGATTACTATCTCCAGCCCATTGTAAAAAGAACTAGAGCATATGTCAAGGACACTCTAGAAGTAATACAAATTTATGAAGGGATACCTTGGGATGACAATTTTTGGTGGGTAACTTGTGATGTGTCCTCCCTCTACACCTGCATCCCACATGATGCAGGTGTGGAGGAGGTTAGATCAGAATTGAATAGATGGAGGATTCCCACTGAACATACAGAATTCCTAATTGATAGTATGAAGTTCATTTTAATACACAATTCTTTCAAATTTGAAGATAAATGCTATTTACAAAAAAGAGGCACAGCGATGTGGACAACATTTGCCCCATCCTATGCCAATTTGTACGTCAATGGGTTTGAACTAAAACATATTTGGACAAATAATCCCTACAGTACCAATATTCAGTATTATAATAGATATATAGATGATATTGTAATCATCTGGAAGGGTACTGTAGGGAGTATTATGGATTTCTACGAGTATCTGAACAATAACAGTTATAATCTAAAATTCTCAGGAAAACACTCTCAGGATCAAATAGAATTTCTAGATTTAATACTTTTCAAGGACGAACAAAATCAGGTATCGGTTAAGAACTACAGAAAACCTACAGAGAAAAACAGCTTTATAGATGCTAGTAGTAACCATAAAAAGAACTGGATAGAAAATGTTCCCTATAGCCAGTATCTAAGAGTTAGGAGAAATTGTAGTAAAATCAGTGATTTTGAAAATGAAGCCAGAATTCTAGATAACAAGTTCATTGAGAAAGGATATAAAAACAGTCTATTACAAACTGCCAAATCACGAGCATTAAATCAAGATAGAAAGGATCTACTAAAATACAAAAATAATACAATAAATGATAAAGTCACGGGGGAACAGAAAAAGAACAGTGACATTAATAAAGATGCAAAATGTATCACTACTTTCACTGAGGGTTCAAATTTAATCCAAAAAATCTTGAAGAAACACTGGCCAATCTTAAAAGCTGATCCAATTCTGGGATCCACATTGAGTGAATATCCAAAAATCATATACAAAAAAAGTAGGAATTTAAAAAATATTTTAGCACCCAGCAAATTAAAGAGCATTACAACTACAAATAGTAATAACAGTAATTGGTTGTCCAACCAAAAAGGAACAAAAAGGTGTGGTAAATCCAGATGTAGTATGTGTACCCATATCAATCCCTCCATTAAATTTAGTAATCCAGGTCACTCTCAGGAATTTGAAATAAAATTTAAAAATAATTGTGATGCTATATATGTAGTATATCTCCTCACCTGTGGGTGTGGCCTAAAATATGTAGGCCGTACAAAAAGGAAAATAAGAAGACGTTTTAGTGAACATTTATACAATATCAAAATTGAACTAATGAAACACAGTGTATCAAAACATTTTGTAGAAACTCACAACTGTGACCCTAGGTCCCTAAAAATTCAGGTCATTGATTGGATACCACCATCAGTAGAAAATAGACTACTACAATTGAGGAAGCAAGAAACATACTGGATATATAAATTAAATAGTTCAGTACCTAAAGGGTTAAACGTAGATCTAGATATTCAGGCGTTTATGTGACAGATACATAATTAGATAGATCAAATATAGATTTCATAGTTTTAATTGAACTTTTCTATTTTTTATAATCAAATCAAATTTCTTAACAAATATAGGTGAGATTTTAAAATACATTGATTAAGATACGAATATTAAATATTAAATTTTAAATTAGAGTTTATTAACATCGTATTCATTTCAGTTATTATGATATACTGCATATTCATTTTTTATGAATTTTAGAATTTATGATGTATTTATGTATTTAAGTGTCTATGTATATATGCATTATTGTATTTTTTGACATTATATCAGTATAGGATTTTCTTATTGCAATTTTTAGGACAATTTTTATCAGACAATTTTTAAGGTTCTTCTCTCAGATGTTTTAAATGCTAGTCTAGATCCCTTTTTGGAAATGTGTATATAATGGAATGTTACTGTTTTATATTTAACAGAACGTTACTATTGTGTATATAAAAATATGTAAAATATAGAGACAATTGTAGACAATAGACTGTGTCTAACATCTGAAGTACGGACACTCTCTGGCAACGTCATTACTAAAAGCGTACCTATTGGTTGCCTTAATCTGGGGGTGTTATTTTCACAAAACAAAAAAAGCCCGCGAGTGCCCAGTTACCAAACCAAATTTTCACCTCTTGAGAAAGCCCGACCGGCGTCGGGGGAAACGCGTTGAGGATCAAGGACAAGCAATTTAACTGAACTTTGGACAAGGAACTCTATCTCTACAACCGACCAACCCACTGTTCCCCTTCATGTGCTTGGATGACACTTTGGGGTGTAAAACGAACCGCATACTGAGATTGCAGGACTGCAGGTGTGAGCGGTGTTGTTGGGAGAAAGCACAAGACAGTCTTTTCAGCGGTGGCTGGAAAGGTTACTCTACAGGCGTAATTTATTTTTAATCTTGTAAGTGCATATTGTTAGCGCTTATTTGTTGTTAATAAATTCTATCACTTGAATCGGAGGATGCGCTTTTTCTTTTTTTCTTAGATTTCTACATTCTTCATCTGAAGCACAAGAGGCAACAGATCAAAGAGCAGCACCCGACACAAGTGTACATATTATTGGGAATTTTGCCTGCAGTGTGCAACACTTCTTTGTGATCTGTCCACAAGGAAAGAAAGAATATGTACTCAAGCGAGCTGTGACAAATTAATATAATATTTGTATTTTCTGGACAGACCTATTTCCTTCCATGGACATCAGGTTGTATATCTCCTTAATATAATACAATATAAGGTATAGAATTATTTTTTTAACTGATTCATTTATGTATCTATGTGTATACATATTGCGGTATATATGAGCTTAATCTGATTTACATACGAGCTTATTTCCAACTCCAATAAGCCGTTCAGTATTACTCTGAGCTTTACATAGACAACAATTACCTATTTTTATTGTATATTATTTTGGGATTCTGTGTGACTTACGTAGAGCGCCTATATATTTCTAGTCTGTACTCTGCTTTTATATCTCTTTTATTATGGCAGCTCCTGCAGTCACAATGGAATCCATCAATGAAGAATTTGGGGATATAACAAATAGACATAACAGATTGAGAACTATTGATTTTATGGATCCAGCAATAATTATTGAAAATGAAGCTAATGATCCTGAAGAGTTTTTCAAAAAATTAGAGAAACTATTTCAACAAGATACAAAGGACTGGCAAGACCTCTTATTATTAGATAATTATGTACAACATAACATAGTACCTAGAGGTCTAAGACTATTTAAAAATCCAGCCTTTGATCTTGAAGAAGTAGAGTTCACTACAGAGTGGGAGACGGCACTCCAGGAGTGCTCAATTAAAATGATAAAGATTTTGATTAAATATAGGGAATATCGTTTAAATAAAAATAAAATAGAGATAGAAGAAACACTGGGTAAAATACAACCCTATAAAACAGAAAAAAAATGGATAACACGTAATACTAGCATCCAAACTAGGATAGCAGAATTAGAGAAGGAACTTAGGATAAAAAAACAAAAAAAGTTTATGAGAGATGTGCAAGATTTCAGGGAGAACAAAGTATTTACATATAAAAGTAATAATAAAAGAAAACAATCTAGTTATAATAAAGATGCGAACAAAGACAGTAAGAGACAACCTAGTGCCCCCAATAAAATACATCACTCATCTGTAGATATTACTAAAAATGATTCAACAAATAAACTAAATATTGAGGACAATACGAATAAAATTCCGAATGTCCCCCCCTCAAGTAACCATGGCAATAGAAATAAAAATAGTAACCCTAAAAAAATCTCTTCAAATTATAAAGAAACATGGATTCATTCCAACAATAGATATGAAGTACTCAATGAAAATATCAATTCATCAAATAGAACACACAATGGTAGAGAATGGGAACATCAAGGTGCAAAACCGAAAACATATTCAGACAATTATGATCATAATAACCGCCATTTTTTAGGACAGAATAAGGAGTGGAGGTCAGATTGGATCAGTCCCCATTTACAGAACAAAGATTGGAGGAGAGAGAGAACACCTCAGAGAGATCAGGGACCCCGACGACAAAACAAAAGATCCTTAGAACTAGAAGGGGAGTCAGAGCAGGATCAGGAATACAAGCCAAGAGAAAGGAGACCCAGATATTAAACAAAGCAAAATCAGACATATACAATTTAGCAAAATTAGATCTAGACAATAATGATGTTAGATTGTTAAATAAGGGTCTTAATTTTGCACCCAAAATACCACTGAATAAATTTGAAACATATCTGGATTTACAAAAATACATGCGCAAACTCACACTGCAGAGGTATTATATGAAAAATCCATTACAGACTAACAGATCAAATGTCAGTTACCTAGAGAGTGGGGATTTAGACACATTAAAAATCCTTAAAGAGAATTAGAAAAAGAGAATGCCAGTGAGCCTGTTATTCCCCTACAGGAACCCTCTGAGGATCTATTCGAACTATCTATATATGAAACAGAACCTGATATACATCATACTACTTTTAAAAAGAAGTCAACCTTTTATTCATTAAGTGCACAAGGGGATCAAATACCAGTCTTTACTAGAATGGTATTAAAAGATCTAGAAGAAGCCCTAGCCACTAAGAAGAATTCAACTATAAATAAACATCAGGATAATTTGAGTATTTTAGAGAGAAAATCACTTAAAAAACTTTCTGAAAATAAAAATGTGGTCATACGTGCAGCAGATAAGGGAGGGGGGGTGGTCATCCAGTCTAGGGCTGAGTATTTGAAAGAAGCGTACAATCTACTGGGTGACACTGGTACTTATCTTGTTTTAGATATTGATCCCACTCCTAGTTTTATTCTTGAATTAAACAGGTTGCTAATATCAGCAAAAAATAATGGAATTTTAACAAATGAGGAGTATCGGTATCTATATAAACCCTTCCCCAAACAATCTATCTTCTACCACCTCCCTAAAATCCACAAGGACCCTATCAATCCACCGGGAAGACCCATTGTGTCTGGGATAGGGTCCTTGTGTGATAATTTGTCAAAATATGTCGATTACTATCTCCAGCCCATTGTAAAAAGAACTAGAGCATATGTCAAGGACACTCTAGAAGTAATACAAATTTATGAAGGGATACCTTGGGATGACAATTTTTGGTGGGTAACTTGTGATGTGTCCTCCCTCTACACCTGCATCCCACATGATGCAGGTGTGGAGGAGGTTAGATCAGAATTGAATAGATGGAGGATTCCCACTGAACATACAGAATTCCTAATTGATAGTATGAAGTTCATTTTAACACACAATTCTTTCAAATTTGAAGATAAATGCTATTTACAAAAAAGAGGCACAGCGATGGGGACAACATTTGCCCCATCCTATGCCAATTTGTACGTCAATGGGTTTGAACTAAAACATATTTGGACAAATAATCCCTACAGTACCAATATTCAGTATTATAATAGATATATAGATGATATTGTAATCATCTGGAAGGGTATTGTAGGGAGTATTATGGATTTCTACGAGTATCTGAACAATAACAGTTATAATCTAAAATTCACAGGAAAACACTCTCAGGATCAAATAGAATTTCTAGATTTAATACTTTTCAAGGACGAACAAAATCAGGTATCGGTTAAGAACTACAGAAAACCTACAGAGAAAAACAGCTTTATAGATGCTAGTAGTAACCATAAAAAGAACTGGATAGAAAATGTTCCCTATAGCCAGTATCTAAGAGTTAGGAGAAATTGTAGTAAAATCAGTGATTTTGAAAATGAAGCCAGAATTCTAGATAACAAGTTCATTGAGAAAGGATATAAAAACAGTCTATTACAAATTGCCAAATCACGAGCATTAAAGGGACAGTCTAGGCCAAAATAAACTCTCATGATTCAGATAGAGCATGTAATTTTAAAAAAAATTCCAATTTACTTTTATCACCAATTTTGCTTTGTTCTCTTGGTATTCTTAGTTGAAAGCTTAACCTAGTAGGTTCATATGCTAATTTCTTAGACCTTGAAGCCCACCTCTTTCAGATTGCATTTTAACAGTTTTTCACCACTAGAGGGTGTTAGTTCACGTATTTCATATAGATAACACTGTGCTTGTGCACGTGAAGTTATCTGGGAGCCATCACTGATTGGCTACACTGCAAGTCTGTCAAAAGAACTGAAAAAAGGGGCAGTTTGCAGAGGGTTAGATACAAGATAATCACAGAGGTTAAAAGTATATTATTATAACTGTGTTGGTTATGCAAAATTGGGGACTGGGCAATAAAGGGATTATCTATCTTTTAAAACAATAAAAATTCTGGTGTAGACTGTCCCTTTAAATCAAGATAGAAAGGATCTACTAAAATACAAAAATAATACAATAAATGATAAAGTCACGGGGGAACAGAAAAAGAACAGTGACTTTAATAAAGATGCAAAATTTATCACTACTTTCACTGAGGGTTCAAATTTAATCCAAAAAATCTTGAAGAAACACTGGCCAATCTTAAAAGCTGATCCAATTCTGGGATCCACATTGAGTGAATATCCAAAAATCATATACAAAAAAAGTAGGAATTTAAAAAATATTTTAGCACCCAGCAAATTAAAGAGCATTACAACTACAAATAGTAATAACAGTAATTGGTTGTCCAACCAAAAAGGAACAAAAAGGTGTGGTAAATCCAGATGTAGTATGTGTACCCATATCAATCCCTCCATTAAATTTAGTAATCCAGGTCACTCTCAGGAATTTGAAATAAAATTTAAAAATAATTGTGATGCTATATATGTAGTATATCTCCTCACCTGTGGGTGTGGCCTAAAATATGTAGGCCGTACAAAAAGGAAAATAAGAAGACGTTTTAGTGAACATTTATACAATATCAAAATTGAACTAATGAAACACAGTGTATCAAAACATTTTGTAGAAACTCACAACTGTGACCCTAGGTCCCTAAAAATTCAGGTCATTGATTGGATACCACCATCAGTAGAAAATAGACTACTACAATTGAGGAAGCAAGAAACATACTGGATATATAAATTAAATAGTTCAGTACCTAAAGGGTTAAACGTAGATCTAGATATTCAGGCGTTTATGTGACAGATACATAATTAGATAGATCAAATATAGATTTCATAGTTTTAATTGAACTTTTCTATTTTTTATAATCAAATCAAATTTCTTAACAAATATAGGTGAGATTTTAAAATACATTGATTAAGATACGAATATTAAATATTAAATATTAAATTTTAAATTAGAGTTTATTAACATCGTATTCATTTCAGTTATTATGATATACTGCATATTCATTTTTTATGAATTTTAGAATTTATGATGTATTTATGTATTTAAGTGTCTATGTATATATGCATTATTGTATTTTTTGACATTATATCAGTATAGGATTTTCTTATTGCAATTTTTAGGACAATTTTTATCAGACAATTTTTAAGGTTCTTCTCTCAGATGTTTTAAATGCTAGTCTAGATCCCTTTTTGGAAATGTGTATATAATGGAATGTTACTGTTTTATATTTAACAGAACGTTACTATTGTGTATATAAAAATATGTAAAATATAGAGACAATTGTAGACAATAGACTGTGTCTAACATCTGAAGTACGGACACTCTCTGGCAACGTCATTACTAAAAGCGTACCTATTGGTTGCCTTAATCTGGGGGCGTTATTTTCACAAAATTTGCCCAGTTACCAAACCAAATTTTCACCTCTTGAGAAAGCCCGACCGGCGTCAGGGGAAACGCGTTGAGGATCAAGGACAAACAATTTAACTGAACTTTGGACAAGGAACTCTATCTCTACAACCGACCAACCCGCTGTTCCCCTTCATGTGCTTGGATGACACTTTGGGGTGTAAAACGAACCGCATACTGAGATTGCAGGACTGCAGGTGTGAGCGGTGTTGTTGGGAGAAAGCACAAGACAGTCTTTTCAGCGGTGGCTGGAAAGGTTACTCTACAGGCGTAATTTATTTTTAATCTTGTAAGTGCATATTGTTAGCGCTTATTTGTTGTTAATAAATTCTATCACTTGAATCGGAGGATGCGCTTTTTCTTTTTTTCTTAGATTTCTACATTCTTCATCTGAAGCACAAGAGGCAACAGATCAAAGAGCAGCACCCGACACAAGTGTACATATTATTGGGAATTTTGCCTGCAGTGTGCAACACTTCTTTGTGATCTGTCTGCAAGGAAAGAAAGAATATGTACTCAAGCGAGCTGTGACAAATTAATATAATATTTGTATTTTCTGGACAGACCTATTTCCTTCCTTGGACATCAGGTTGTATATCTCCTTAATATAATACAATATAAGGTATAGAATTATTTTTTTAACTGATTCATTTATGTATCTATGTGTATACATATTGCGGTATATATGAGCTTAATCTGATTTACATACGAGCTTATTTCCAACTCCAATAAGCCGTTCAGTTTTACTCTGAGCTTTACATAGACAACAATTACCTATTTTTATTGTATATTATTTTGGGATTCTGTGTGACTTACGTAGAGCGCCTATATATTTCTAGTCTGTACTTAATGAAAATGAAATTCAAGAGAAGGAAGAAAAACACTTAAAATAGCATGACAGTAAAGAGGTGATTTTAATTTCTGCTGTATCTGATTCATGACAGTTTAATGTTAGGTAGACTATCCCTTTGAGCTATCAGGTTAAGATTATATTGAATCAAACATCATTTGAATTTTAAAATCATTATCTAAAATATTACACTGTGTGTCCTAATGCCATCATCAATGTTTAACTTTAATACTAATTTCAAATATACATACTTTCAAAGTATAATACACAATGTAACAAATGGCACTTACAAGTTCTGATGAGTGATCAATGACACAAGTATCGAGCAATATGATTCGTTAGTGATAATAGAAAATGCATCTTTAAATCAGATTGGCTGATGTCATAAATCATGTGATTATGCATTTCCTAATCAAAAGTGGTGGGAAATTTCACTAGTTTGTGGGATGTTTTTGAGTATTGCGTCAAAATTGGTGCAAAAAGTGTTGCGTCAAATTTGGTGTGAAGTGGAGAGTGGGACTTGAATTACATGCCTTAAACATGGTGCAAATAGATTTATCCAAAAAAAGGAAGTTGCACCAAATTTGGAGCAATACTTCGCAATAATATTGTCCCCTTGCTTTGAAATAAATACATTACTACTTATTGATTATGTTACATATTTGTCTCTCATTACATTTTTTTATTTTTTATTTTTTTATTAAGGTTAATAAACAAATACAGACATACTAAGATTACATACATTTACAGAAGCATTTTTGCAACAATAACTTTCCCAATGCAGATTCAACAAGTAATCCATGGATGAGTAGCAATTAATGAAACAATATTTACCTCTTCCTATCCAATTTAGCAGCATAGCTTATTGTACTCTTACAACTCAGTGCCAAGGAAATAATCTCTTGCATAATAAATATAACGTCCATCTAGACTGCAAAATATAACAATAATGTCTGACACATATCTCTGCGCCCATCTAACAGTAACCTTAGGTAGTTGGGAAAAGTTACATTTAACCTATAATGGCCATTAAAGAGCAATTTAAAGGGGAATCTATATTGTATGAAAATATATATTTACTATAAACATATACATCTATCAAAAACAAGTGGGCAAAATTAGTATATAAGGGTTATGTGCTACAAATTTAAATAGGACTTTCAGCTAATCCTAAAAATTAGGCTAGAACTAAATATAAACTACAGATATAAATAGAGCTGCAGATAGCATGCAATTACAGAAACACATTTACATGAACATCTGTCTTGTTTCAGTTTTGATCATGTAAGTCAAGCAGTTAATTACACTTACAGTAAGATTATGTATTTCTACTTAGTTATTTTTTAAGCTAATGCCCTCTCAAATGCTTATATAAAATGATAAGTGAACCTGCTATTCAATGGGTATCATCAGGCAGGGAAAATAATGAGATTCTTGCGTCCCATTACCAAAGAGAACCTTTCTTTCACATCAAATATCACAACAATTCAAACACTCAGATATATTGATAGCGTCTGTCTCACATATCAATTTCTTATGCAACTATAACCTTAGGTTTTAATCTCCCTGCGCTCAAGGAAGTCACTTTTGGACCTCTATGACTAACAGGAAACAACAGTGGGGAGAAATTTTATTATGAGGAAGTAGGCACTATAATCCCATTCAGTTATCACAAATAATAGGGCAATAATAAATTATAAGGGATATGTATTACAAAGTTGAATTGAATAGGGCTACATCTTTCAATAAATGAAGAAAACAAGTAGCTCCAACCTGTTCCTCAATACAATGTGGGAGCCTTGGGGCATTCAAAACATTAATAAAATGTTCCTTCTTTGATAATATACAGCATAGTTATGAAACATTACGGAAAATCACTGACACTCCCACCAAGACTCTGCTTAGAACTTATATCATGACATGAACTTTTTAATAATCAAAAAAAAGAAAAAAACCAGTAACCGATGTCACACTATAGATTGAACTACAAGTCCCACAACTATTTAGAAAGTTTTCCTAAAAGGCCAGATGCGAGACCATAACCGACCAAGATAGTCTCCGTTGTTAAATATATATTGTCCTACCCCACATCAAAGTGCCAGAAGACGTGTCTCAGTGGGGTTTCAGCTGTGAAAAAACTCGGTGAGGTACCCCTGACGGCCGCTTCATCTTCACCGGAACAGAGCACCCGCCATAGGTTCCAAGGCTCTTGTTTTAACTGCTGGTATGAGCGTCCAGCGCTCTCCACCGTATATAGCATCCAGATAAGTAGGTACGGTGCCATGGTCAAGTAGCTAGGGCCCCTCGCTCCCGACCACAACACATCAGGCAGGGTAAGTGGACATTCAGGAAGGCCGCTCAGCATAGGTAGTAAGTTGCCAGGCAGGTGAGCCACTTGTGCTATATATCGCATCTTCGGCACAGTCACACACCACGAGGTCAGGCTGTCCCCCAGCATTTCACTACAGTCAGGCTGTAGATAATTGCTGACAGTCTAGAGGCTGGAGCTCATCCGGTTCAGTACTCTGACCCAAACGTTCAAACTGTCGAATCAGTTCCACTTTAAAGTCCTGAAAGAGAGTTTGTAGCACTTGTTGAATATCGTCCATCTTGAACAGTGTTGGAGACCACGAAAAGTAGCCCTAATCGGTCATAAATCAGGAACAAGGGCTTAAAACAGCGTTAGTATCTGTGTACTTTTTAACCCAGTGGCCTGGGGGGGAATGTATGCGGCAGCCTCAGTCGCGCTTTTTTCTATCACAGAATGTGTAGGCCTTCTTGTTAAAAGTTCTAGGCGACTTACTTGGATAACATAGGTCAGGATGTCGTTTATCAGCTCCTGAGCTTTAAGCAAAGTATGTAGATGATCTCAGCTTCGAGATATGACAATTTCAGTAGAATAGCTTTTCCTATTTGAAGCTGAAAACAAATTTAATCAAATATAAGCAGGAGCTTCACAGAGACACGTCCTGCCGCTCCAAGTGTAGGCTCCGCCCCTCTCATTACATTTTTATCCCTATATCTACTAGTATACTAAATTTGAAACAATACTGCGCACCAAATTTGGAGCAATAATATTGTTTGAATATTGTTTCTATGGCATTCGAGGCCTCAAGGGTGGCAGTTTGAACGATAGGTATGCTGCATCGGAATTGACACGAGCGTACCTGGTGAATGTTTGATAAATTGGCAAGAGGGTCAAATGAAGTCGAATGTGACGGAGGATGATCAGTATTCCGCTCGAATAACACAAGCATCGATCTGCGTCGGATTGATTTCGTGGGAGCGTATATTACTTCACACATTTCAACATTTGACGATCTTGACGCTTTGTTAACTACGGCGGATCAAATTTGCATCAAATTTGATGCAGACTTCAAGCGCATTATCAGTTGAAGCTTTGATAAATCGGCCCCCAGATCTCAATCCAATAGAGCATCTGTGGAGAGATCTCAAAACAGCAGTTGGGTAAAGGAACTCTTCCAATATGAAAGCCCTGAAGCAGTTGGCGAAAGAAGAGTGGTCCAAAATTCCAGTAGAGAGGTGTAAGAAACTCATTGATGGTTACAGGAAGCAATTGATTTCAGTTATTTTTTTCCAAGGGGTGTGCTACCAAATATTAAATTGAGGGTGCCAATAATTTTGTCTAGTCCACTTTTGGAGTTTTGCATGGAATGTGTCAGATTTGGCATTTTTTCTCCACTTTTTTGTGTCATACCAATACAAACAAAAGAAATAAACAAGAGAATGCCTAAACATTTGCAATGGCAACAATTTTCTGGGCGAAGTGGTGCATTATCTGACAGAAATGCCTTGGTACCAATATTTTTGGCCATGACTGTATATATATATATATACACACAAAAGCACACACACATTTGAGCCCTTTCCAGTTGAATACCTGAACACATTAAAAATAATCTTTATTGAAAATTAATATTTAAAGGGACACTGTACCCAAAAATTTTCTTTTGTGATTCAGATTGAGCATGCAATTTTAAGCAACTTTCTAATTTACTCCTATTATCAAATTTTCTTCATTCTCTTAGTATCTTTATTTGAAATGCAAGAATGTAAGTTTAGATGCCGGACCATTTTTGGTGAACAACCTGGGTTGTCCTTGCTGATTGGTGGATAAATTAATCCACCAATAAAAAAGTGCTGTCCGTAGTTCTGAACCCAAAAAAAAATTCAAAAAAAGATAGCAAGAGAACGAAGAAAAATTGATAATAGGAGTAAATTAGAAAGTTGCTTAAAATTGCACACTCTATCTGAATTACAAAAGTTTTTTTTTGGTTCAGTGTTCCTTTAATAATGGTTTTTAATATGTACTAACTTAAAATATTTTACATTTCAATATATTTTTACATAGTATAAGCTGTTCTATATATATATATATATATATATATATATATATATATATATATATATATATATATATATATATATATATATATATATATATATATATATAAAATTAATTAGAACATTTTCTTCTATGTGAAGAACATTTAAATGTAAAATATTCATAATTCACGTTGAGTTTAGTGCACTTGGTTAAACATGGACTGGTTAGCTTGCAAGCAATACATATTTTTTCTGAAAATCCAGCTCAGTTGAAGTCTATGGGAAGAAGTTACCACGGTCACAGTATCTGAAATCCTGAAGTTAGCGCTAAATAACGCTTCACTTGTAATCTAGCCCTATGACTTTAACAGGTGTATTATCAATATGGTAACCTTTATTGCTTACACAGTATACTGTTTTTCCCTTTGTGTTTTTCACCTTTGAGCTTGGTTGCATAATATTTTTTGGGGATATTATTTGGTTATATTAAATGCATGTCTTATTTTAAAACTCAGTAAGAAAATGACTTTATTATTGCAATTTATTAGTCCACCATATACTGTTGTACAAATGTGTACAAAAAATGTACAGTATGTTGTGTAGGTGCAAGAAATCAACTGCAGTTCTCTCCGGCATTTCTGCTGGGACATCACTGGAAATATTTTATTGTATGCTTTGCTGGCTATTTATCTTTCATTAGACGCTACATTTAAACACCTCTATACATCTGTGCAGTCTTTTCATATTAAAATATGCAACACTTTGAAGAGAAGCCCCATAAGGACTATTTATAAAATTTGTTAAGAACAAAATTCTTGAAACAAGCCTGTTATAAAGATAATATATTTAAGGATGTATAGTCTATGAAAGTTTAATATTCTCTAGAGTTAAGTGGAACTTAAATTTATATCAGCAGTGGAAACCAGGTTTCCTATTTATACATTAGAATATTGCATAGCTTTAGATTCTTAAAGCAGATACATAATTACAATGATATGAGGTGGTGCCTTATCTCTGAGCACTCAACAAGAAAATGAAAGTCAATTTTTTTTATTTCTTAAATAATAATCAGATGGTCAGAATTAAATCAAGTTTATAAACATTTCACATATTTTAATATTTTACATAATAATCTCTCTCTCTCTCTCTCTCTCTCTCTCTCTCTCTCTCTCTCTCTCTCTCTCTCTCTCTCTCTCTCTCTATCTATCATCTATCTATCTATCTATAGATATATATATATAAATATAAAGTAGTATTTTACATACATTTATATATAAGGCAAAGTGCTAGGAAATGATGTAGGACATTTGGTAAAGTGTGTATATTACAAACTAAAACTATTTGCAGTCACAACACTGAAATGGAATGTAGGTAGCACTGTGTTCTCTGGAGTGGAAGTTTTGGAAGGATAGAATGGACCAGTTGTCCATCCTACTATTAGGGTGACTGTATGTGTAGAGTCCAGTCCATGTTTTCCCCTAGTTCTTTCTCTGTATAATGAGAATACGTTCACCTGTATTTTGCTAATGCCATATATGTGTTGTGTAACCAAAAAACTTATCTAGCCACAAATATTTCACAATTTAATATTATATATTTTTTTTTTGTAATTTATTTTTATTGAGGGCAATAAAGTATACAACATACAGGTTACTCAATGAAACATATACACATATAACGACTAACATGAATATCTCACAGTATAGTAAGCAAACTGGGGAGCAACCTCTCCGCCACCCTCTATTTTTGTCCCTCCATAATTGCTCAGGCCGCTTTTGGACCCTTGATTACACATCACACTAACTGAGGGGTTTAGCAGGATATAGACCACGTTTGGGCCTATAGATATCTATCGCATAGAATACACAGAAGCAATTATACAAGTCGGGCATAACTGGTAATTAGGTAACATTAGGTAGGTATCTAAGGTCGCTACACGGAATCACATTAAGCCCTTATAGATATTCAGTTTATGGGGGGACTTATTTATACAGATCATATAATAACAAAAAATTAAACGACCCCACAGAAGATTTGCTAAGGATCAGCTGTAATATGTCTAATAAGAACTCACCCATGCTTTAGTTCAAATACACTTTGACAGGGAGTTATATACAAAAGACCAGGACCTCCCCCACCACTAAAGTGGGATTTAGACAATGCTATCCAGAGGCAAAGCCATAGTTAGGTCTATCATTAAATGCTGTGATTCCCCACGCAGAGACAATTCTAGGGCTAAATATTATGCTCATGTAGGTTATCCAGAACTGTCTAGTAATTATTACACACAATTGTGGTGCATTAAACATTGCACAATTACCTATTTAAGACAACAAAAATGATTATAATACTATCATGGGAAAAACATCATACATTCACAAAGTACAGTAGCTAATTTGTTATGCACTGAAAATCCTCTCAGGAAGGTCCTCCAGGACTGTCTAGTAATTATTACATACAACTGTGGTGCACTAAACACCACATAAGTACATATTGAAGGCAACAAAAATGTCTATAATACTATCATGTGAAAAACATCATACATTCACAAAGTACAGTAGCTAATTTGTTATGATCTGAAAATCCTCACAGGAAGGTCATCCAGGACTGTCTAGTGATCATTACACACAGCCGTGGTGCACTAAACACTTCACAATTACATATTTGAGGGAATATAAACGATTATATTACTATCATGTGGTAAACATCATACATTCACAAAGTACAGTAACTGATTTGATATGCTCTGAAAATCCTCTCAGGAAACCATTTGAGTGTCCCATAAATCCAATGTCTTTAAAGTTTTTGCTAGGTGGATATTCAGGCCTAAAGGCCATCATTTAGATGTATCTTTAACCATTTTAGGGCAGGAGCAAAGTCTTTACACAGGTACTGATTTAGGGCATATGTTTCAACAAAGAAGGGGGGGGGAAGGGGGGAAAGGGATGGGGGAGCGGAGCGAGAAGTCAGAAGTTCCCAGAAGTAACACATTAGAGACTCCAAGGGTGCTGGGTTTGTTATCTATCTATTGACACTACATATATCATTGATTGGATTAACTTACGAACAGTGTATAAATGGATCATCATACAGTTATAAGTTGCCAAATACAAGCATGGTAAAGCTCTAACACTCAAAATAATACTACTCAGCACTAATCCACACCTTAGTCAGTAAAAAATGCATTAATACTTCACCACACATGCGGATGAGACAGACCATACATGCAAACCCACATAGTTCCCTATAAAGAATTTGTTATAAATGCAGTGAATTACAGCAAACAGCTATAGGCTTATCATGCGTCTCCAGAGTAAGGAAAAAAAGAAAAACAAATACTGTTACATCACAAATATTTACATTTGTGTAGATACACACAGGAGCCAGAAAAAGGTAAAACATTAGATTTGTGTGCTGTGCGAAGTGTAGCAGTGGGAATCCCCAAGATGTTTGGCAGTCTTGACGGGTATAGTACACCCAAAATCGCCTCTCCCCAAGCGCTCCCCCTAACCAATACCTGCTTTGATTGACTGCATCAGACTAAACATGGCTCGTAACCCGGAACAGAGATCCAAAGGGGAGTAATGAAACATAGCCTGATACTGCCATAGTGACTGGAGGTGTTCCCAGCAAGGAGGCTGTGGTAAGCCTGTAAAGCTGTTGACAGAGAAGAGCGTGTTGGGGATGACATGAACACTGCCGTGCCCTGAGGTGCCGGGCTCTATGCGTGGGTGGTCAATCTGTATTCTCTTCCATGTAGACAGTCTGCTCGAAGCAGCAGAGGAAAAGTGAGGCTCCATCTCAAGGCTTGCATCTGCTGTTGTCAATGGCGAGGAGCGCGCCTGGAGAGCTGCAGGCACCTTGTTGCTTTGCGGCTCCCGTATTTCTATGCGCTTCTCTGCAGCATTGTCGCCACGTGTACGAGCCGCTTGTATTGAGCCTATAAGGGCATCAAGCCTCTCGCACATCTTCTTCCCATATTCCTCCAGTAAATCCTTGAGAACCATATAAAGCACTTGGCTCCTCATGTTGGGCAGCAGTGCATCCCGACATCCAGTAGACATTATAATACGGCTTGGAAGATTATTAGTTGCTTCTAACTGTTGCTGTGCCTAACCCCCACTAAGTGTCTGCTGTGCTGTTCTTGTAAGCTTGTGTGCTAGCCTTGTGCAATTTGCAGCTTGATTGCTATTACTGTCCTATAGAGACAGATATCACAAATATAAAAGTTGCTGGGTCTCTGCAGGAGTATAATAGTCTTTTTGAACTTAAAGATGGCGATTTTCCCGCCTCTCCAAACCTGCAGGCTCAGTCTCCTCAGTATATCCCAATAATTTCTACTTTAAATAAAAAGCCAGGGAGCAGAGAAAAAAAAAGCTTATTTTATGTAGGCTAAAGTCCGGAGTGTGCTCTTCCCACTTATGCTTTTATGAATTGTTTAGCTCCTACCTCCGGTTCCGATGTAGGCCGCAGCCGTGGTCTTATCTGTCGGCAATAATATGAGGTTTGAGAGGGTTTTAATCAATTTTTGTGCTGGAGCTCTATCTGAACACAGCTTCTCTCTATGACGGCTAGCTCCGCCTTAATATTATATTTTGTATCCCAAAAATTGCAATAATGTTCTGGTTAATAAATTATGATATAATGAGGAACATGTGCTAAGCATAAACACTATACTTTGAGTAATACAACACAAAAATTACTTTAGTAGCACTTAAGATTTTATATAGTTCTCACAGTGTATTGTCACTTAAAATAATTTTGCTTGGAACTATTTGTTCCAGAAATTATTAGGCTTCAAACAATAGCTGGGCTGCTATATTATTCAGGTTTTTAGTTGATCTGTATACTACATATCCTAGAACAATTTGTAGGTAGACAGGATATTATTAAAATATAGAGAGTCTATGTTCTCGATATAATAATAAAACTGCTAAATTAATGTTGAATTCTTTATTAAAAAATCCCCAAGTTGTTATCTGGTGATAACCAATATTATTAACGTTGAAAGGATTAGTTATCATATAAATTATGTTTATCAAACTAGAAAATGAGGAATGTGAATTAAATAATGCTGACCTTGCCTCTAAACAGTATGGTAAATACTACTTTTGATCCTCTGCTCCAAAGCTTTGTGAGCTATACACATAAATCCACTGCTGTGCCACAAGGAAATGGGTGTTTTTTGTTTTTTGTAATAGAGTGCCTGTCATACTGATAACGGTGCATCAAAACATTTACAGAAATAGAAAGTAAAATAGCACAAACAAACAAGCTACAAGTAAAAATTGCAGTCTAACATATTTTGCCTGAAGGCTTTTTCATAGGGCTAATCAGAATGTACCTGATCAAACATATTTAAATATATGATATCTCCAGTGTTAGAAAAAAAGGCAGGCAAAGGGCTTTAACATTGAGATACATACATATACATGTCTAAATATGTATATGTATGTATATATATATATATCGATATATGTGCACATATGTATTTATATGTGTATAAATGTATTTACAGACATATATATGTATTTACAGACATATATACACATATTAACACATAAGTACATATGTACACATATATAGACATATATAGAAGTGCATTAGAGCCCTTTGCAGTTAAACAGATGAAAACATTTGAGAGGAATGACCAAATGAGACAGCTTCACCCCAAACAGACTTTTACTCACATCTCCTAGAGCTACTAAAGCACTAAATAAAGCACTTAATACACATTCTATATGAATTACTAGATCTATTGTGAAAAGCCTTTATTTTCAACAGACATGGGGGTCAATTTATTATAGTGTGAGCGGACATGATACGATATTTATATGCCAATATATCTGGCCTGGAATAACCTCTTATTCAGCAACAATAAAACAAATTTTAAAATATATTGCAATAACTGTAATTAACTTATTATATTAAAATACAAAAATAATTTCTAAACATTAATATTTAATACCAGTATACTTACTACCCTTGGTCTAATTAATATTAAATATAAGAATACATTTTCTTTTAACTAACAGCTACAATTTAACTTTAGTTTTTACCTTGATTTAAAACATTAAAAATATAGAGCAACCGTATAAATAAAACAATTTAAAAGTTTCATCTTTTTCAGATAAATCCGTTCACCATCATATGAGGGGTATTGCAAATCAGAGAACAAAAGGTTTAGGCCCAATGTTGCTTTCTGCAAACCAAGGCAGCAAGATAAGTCAGTGACTCAAATTCAGCAGCATATGTCCTCTTTCTTTCTTTCTCTGTGCATGAGACTTTATCAAGTGATAAAGTCCACCTTTATTCTAATCATTGGTGAACATTTTGGATACAAACTATTGGTGCTGTCTTTCCATTGGCCCTAACGGAGCTGTTTTTCCTTTGGCCCTACAAAGCTGAACATTTCATTGGCTTATTGGGAATGTATGGGTTTTAACAGTCAACTCGTTTGACTGTTACACCAGTTGTAGTCCATTAAGGGGGCAGCATACATAGAAAAACTGGTTCACCATCAACACTGCTAGAGGAAATACATATATTCTTATATATTTCCAAACGTATACCGTATTTATTATACTCATTATTTTCTGCACCAGCAAACAAATAAGTCCAATATATATGGGATCATTTAATACTATTTAACCTGAGTATTTTCATACTAAACATAATATATTGTTTATAATATTTTAAAAGATGTATTTTACAGTCACATTTTCTATGAAAGAATTTAAAAGGATTATAATACTTTCAGCATGGATCCAACTACTTTTTAAGTTATCATCTTAATATCACATACATACCTTGTGAGTAGCAGTCTGATGTAATTTCATATAGCTATATTTACATTTGATTATTATCACATATTAATATAAATATTTCATATCTGTGGATATTATTTTAATATTTAGTGTATACGCTATATGATATGATTCAGGGCACACATTATATAGGCAATTATCTCAGATCCATTTATTTATACATCTTATATGGACAGTCTGAGGCACATATTAAATATTTGAAAATCAGATACAATATTTTTAAATCCAAGACCTACATTTTTATATGCATACAGCTTTCACAGGGTTACAAGCTGTTTCTCTTACTGCTCTTCACAGGGACCTGACATATGGAATTTATCCATATGGTAATTTTGTTACATAGAAGAAAGATCCTCTGTAAAGTGACATCCTAATTTTTCCAAATGTCCATTTCTTTGTTCTTGAAATATGTGTTTCAGAACAAAAGGGGGGTCGATACCACCCATTTTAGTATCATTCACAGTGCAGCCAAATCAATTCATAGTAGATATTAGCTAAATGAGATATTAAATTATGTGATATCCAATGCCATTCAGCCATACCCTGACAGACTAATGCATTCTATTAACAGTTACTGATGTAGTTAAATAATAAAATAACCTGTAAACATACTTGCAGGTCATAAGTGGTAGTTTTGGATATTGGTAGAAATAGAATAAGAATAGAATTAAACAAAATGCAAAGGAAAAGGTGAATTTTAGTAATAAGGTTAGGTTAAGCATATTGATAGTGTTAAAAAAAATATCACAAATAGGTTTTAAATTTCTAGACACACACAAAAAAATCAAGATAGTTTCTGGAATCAATAATGAAACACTGAAAGAGCCAGTGTACAAAATTCACTAAGATGTCATCACTTCCCTTACCAGCTGCCTATCTCCATGGTAACCAGCTGCCTAGATCACCATACAGCTGAAGAGCCCACTTCATTTTGATTAGTTTTTTACATAGAAGTTATTTCCGGTTTTCGAATGTTACTTTCATTTTCAAATGTTCATAATTAGATCGAATATCCACATTCATAATTTTGAATGTAACATTCAATTTAAAAAATACTATTCAGAAGTTCAATAGTTAATGTGGTAGGGAATTTAGTAAAATTATATATAATAGATACAAATATATTGATTCTGTAAAAGTGTAGTTTAGCATCCCAAATTCAAGCGCACGGTTGGAAGGTACCACATCCCACAGTGGGGGGACCAGGGAAAGGTTCCTAGTGGCAGTTGCGGTGCCCGGGAACGATATTGGAACAGAGCATTGTGCCGCCTGGGGAAAACTCCACATTTACCTTATATTTTTTAATTAAACATGTTATATTTTTACCGTGGGAATTACTTCAGAAACGTACACTTTACCGTGGGAATTATTTTAGAAAGTAGAAACATACACTTTACTGTGGGAATTACTTCAGAAAGGTAACGTGAGGGGTGAGGGTTACCATGGATAGGTTCCCAGCGGCAGTGCCCGGAGCAGGTATTGGAACAGGAATAAATTATTCCTATTTAAAGCTAAATACTTACCTGTAAAATAAACCCTAATATAGCTACAATATAAATAATAATTATATTGTAGCTATTTTAGGATTAATATTTATTTTACAGGCAACTTTGTATTTATTTTAACCAGGTACAATAGCTATTAAATAGTTAATAACTATTTAATAGCTACCTAGTTAATATAATTACAAAATTACCTGTAAAATAAATCCTAACCTAAGTTACAATTAAACCTAACACTACACTATCAATAAATTAATTACATACAAATACCTACAAATAAATACAATTAAATAAACTAACTAAAGTACAAAAAATAAAAAAAGAACAAAGTTACAAAAAATAATAATAATTTACAAACATTATAAAAATATTACAACAATTTTAAGCTAATTACACCTACTTTAAGCCCCCTAATAAAATAACAAAGCCCTCCAAAATAAAAAAATGCCCTACCCTATTCTAAAATAAAAATTGAAAAGCTCTTTTACCTTACCAGCCCTTAAAAGGGCCTTTTACCCCCCAATATTACAACCCACCACCCACATACCCCTAATCTAACCCAAACCCCCCTTAAATAAACCTAACACTAAGCCCCTGAAGATCTCCCTACCTTGTCTTCACCATGCCGGGTATCACCGATCCATCCAGAAGAGGGTCCGAAGTCTTCATCCAAGCCCAAGCGGGGGCTGAAGAGGTCCATAATCTGGCTTAAGTCTTGATCCAAGCGGGGGCTGAAGATGTCCATCATCCGGCTGAAGTCTTGATCCAAGCGGGGGCTGAAGAGGTCCATCATCCGGCTGAAGTCTTGATCCAAGCGGGGGCTGAAGAGGTCGATCATCCGGCTGAAGTCTTGATCCAAGCGGGGGCTGAAGAGGTCCATCATCCGGATGAAGTTTTCTATCAAGCGGCATCTTCAATCTTCTTTCTTCCGGCTCCATCTTCATTCCGCCGACACGGAACATCCATCCTGGCCGATGACTTCCCGACGAATGACGGTTCCTTTAAGGGACGTCTTCCAAGATGGCGTCCCTCGAATTCTGATTGGCTGATAGGATTTTATCAGCCAATCAGAATTAAGGTAGGAAAATTCTGAGCCAATCAGATTCAAGTTCAATCCGACTGGCTGATCCAATCAGCCAATCAGATTTAGCTTGCATTCTATTGGCTGATCGGAACAGCCAATAGAATGCGAGCTCAATCTGATTGGCTGATTGGATCAGCCAATCGGATTGAACTTCAATCTGATTGGCTTGGATGAAGACTTCGGACCCTCTTCTGGACGGATCGGTGATACCCGGCGTGGTGAAGACAAGGTAGGGAGATCTTCAGGGATTTAGTGTTAGGTTTATTTAAGGGGGGTTTGGGTTAGATTAGGGGTATGTGGGTGGTGGGTTGTAATGTTGGGGGGGGGTATTGTATGTTTTTTTTTACAGGCAAAAGAGCAGAATTCTTTGGGGCATGCCCCGCAAAAGGCCCTTTTAAGGGCTGGTAAGGTAAAAGAGCTTTTCAATTTTTATTTTAGAATAGGGTAGGGCGTTTTTTTATTTTGGGGGAATTTGTTACTTTATTAGGGGGCTTAGAGTAGGTGTAATTAGCTACTATTAAGTGGACTTTCTAAAGATACCATTATTTTCATCATATCTTATAATTTACTATAAAAAAATATAAAATATGAGGAAAAAATGGAAAAAAACACACTTTTTCTAACTTTGACCGCCAAAATCTGTTACACATCTACAACCACCAAAAAAAAACCATGCTAAATAGTTTCTAAATTTTGTCCTGAGTTTAGAAATACCCAATGTTTACATGTTCTTTGCTTTTTTTGCAAGTTATAGGGCAATAACTACAAGTAGCACTTTGCTATTTCCAAACCACTTTTTTTCAAATTTAGCGCTAGTTACATTGGGACACTGATATCTTTCAGGAATCCCTGAATATCCCTTGACATTTATATGGTATTTATTTTTTTTAGAAGACATCTCAAATTATTGATCTAGGCCCATTTTGGTATATTTCATGCCACCATTTCACCGCCAAATGAGATCAAATAAAAAAAATTGTTAACTTTTTCACAAATTTTTTCACAAACTTTAGGTTTCTCACTGAAATTATTTGCAAACAACTTATGCAATTATGGCATAAATGGTTGTAAACGCTTCTCTGGGATCCCCTTTGTTCAGAAATAGCAGACATATATGGCTTTGGCGTTGCTTTTTGGTAATTAGAAGGCCGCTAAATGTCACTGCGCACCACACATGTATTATGCCCAGCAGTGAAGGGGTTAATTAGGGAGCATGTAGGGAGCTTCTGGGGTTAATTTTAGTTTTAGTTTAGTGTAGTAGACAACCCCAAGTATTGATCTAGGCCCATCTTGGTATATTTCATGTCACCGCCAAATGTGATCAAATAAAAAAAAAGTTAACTTTTTCACAATTTTAGGTTTTGACACTGAAATTATTTACAAACAGCTTGTGCAATTATGGCACAAATGGTTGTAAAAGCTTCTCTGGGATCCCCTTTGTTCAGAAATAGCAGACATATATGGCTTTGGCGTTGCTTCTTGGTAATTAGAAGGCCGCTGAATGCTGCTGCGCACCACACGTGTATTATGCCCAGCAGTGAAGGGGTTAATTAGGAAGCTTCTAGGGAGTTTGTAGGGTTAATTTTAGCTTTAGTGTAGTGTAGTAGACAACCCCAAGTATTGATCTAGGCCCATCTTGGTATATTTCATGCCACCATTTCCCCGCCAAATGCGATCAAATAAAAAAAAACGTTCACTTTTTCACAAACATTTTCGCAAACTTTAGGTTTCTCACTGAAATTATTTACAAACAGCTTGTGCAATTATGGCGCAAATGGTTGTAAATGCTTCTCTGGGATCTCCTTTGTTCAGAAATAGCAGACATATATGGCTTTGGCGTTGTTTTTTGGTAATTAGAAGGCCGCTAAATGCCGCTGCGCATCACACGTGTATTATGTCTAGCAGTGAAAGGGTTAATTAGGTAGCTTGTAGGGAGCTTTCAGGGTTAACTTTAGCTTTAGTGTAGAGATCAGCCTCCCCCCTGACACATCACACCCCCTGATCTCTCCCCTGATTGTCCCCGCCATCTTAAGTACTGGCAGAATGTCTGCCAGTACTAAAATAAAAGGTATCATTTAAAATATGTTTATTTTTTTAAGCATATTTACATATGCTGATGTGTAGGATCCCCCCTTAGCCCCCAAACTCCCTGATCCCCCCCAAACAGCTCTCTAACCCTCCCCTCTACCTTATTGGTAGCCATCTTGGGTACTGGCAGCTGTCTGCCAGTACCCAGTTTTCTAAAAAAAAATGCTTTGATTTTATTTTTTTTATCCTCCGTGCACGCCCCCGTCAATCCCACCCACGATCCCACCCCCTCAACGTCATAGGGCCCATCGATGGCCACCCACCCGTCTCCGACGTCGGCTCCCACCCACCAACGATACTGGCCATTGATGTCCGGTGCAGAGAGGGCCACAGAGTGGCTCTCTCTGCATCGGATGGCCAAGGGGTGTTATTGCAGGATGCCTTGATATCGAGGCATCACTGCAATAACCAGATCAGGATCGCTTCCACCGCTTGAAACCCCTAAGGACGTACAGGGTATGTCCTTGGTCGTTAACTGACATCTTTTGTAGGAGGTACCCTGTACGTCCTTGGGGCGCGATCCGATAAAGGTCGTAGTTTGTGGGGCAAGAGAGGGAACCCCCGCCGCCCGTAGTTTCAGCTAACAACTCGAGCTATCCTATATACGGCGCCGTCAGAGGCTAAAGTGCCGTAAGTCTGATAAACCAGCGATGTCCAGAAATCTGCGTAAGTACAAATTTCTGGAGTTGCCAGTGACTTACGGCACTTTAGATACTGCCGGCACCTTCAAAACCTTACTAAGTTATTAAATCACCCGTACTGTCTAACACGCCTCCCAAACATAGCCCGACACGTCTAACCCTCTATCCGCTATCCCCCCTCACTATCCTAACAATAAAAAATGTATTAACCCCTAAACCACCGCTCCCAGACCCCGCCGCCACCTAATAAATTTATTAATCCCTAAACCGCCGCTCCTGGACCCTGCAGCCAGCTATATTAAATCTATAACTCCCTAATGTGAGCCCCTACCCCGCCGCCATCTACCTTACCTACCCCTAAAGTGAGCCCCTTACACCGCCGCCATCTACCTTACCTACGCCCTAATGTGAGCCCCTTACCCCGCCGCGATCTACCTTACCTACCCCCTAATGTGAGCCCCTTACACCGCCACCATCTACCTTACCTACCCCCTAAAGTGAGCCCCTACCCCGCCGCCATCTACCTTACCTACCCCCTAAAGTGAGCCCCTTACACCGCCGCCATCTACCTTACCTACCCCCTAAAGTGAGCTCCTACCCCGCCGCCATCTATTTTAAAAATATTAACCCCTAATTTAATCCCCCTACACCGCCGCCGCCTATATTAAACACATTAACCCCTAATCTAATCCCCCTACACCGCCGCCAGCTATATTAACTATATTAACCCTAATTATATTAGGGTTAATATAGTTAATATAGTTATTATATTATATATATTAACTATATTAACCCTAATTATATTAGGTTTAATATAGTTAATATCATTATTATATTATATATATATATTAAGTATAATAACCCTATCCAACGCTAACATCCCTAACTAAATTCTTATTAAAATAGATCTAATTAATATTAATATTATTAATTAAAATATTCCTATTTAAATCTAAATACTTACCTATAAAATAAACCCTAAGATAGCTACAATGTAATTAATAATTACATTGTAGCTATTTTAGGGTTTATATTTATTTTACAGGTAACTTGGTATTTATTTTAACTAGGTACAATAGCTATTAAATAGTTAATAACTATTTAATAGTTACCTAGTTAAAATAATGACCAATTTACCTGTAAAATAAATCCTAACCTAAGTCACAAATACACCTACACTATCAATAAATTAAATAAACTACAAATATCTAAACTAAAATACAATTAAATAAACTAAACTAAATTACAAAAAAAACCCGACTAAATTACAAAAAATAAAAAAATATTACAAGATTTTTAAGCTAATTACACCTATTCTAAGCCCCCTAATAAAATAATAAAGCCCCCCAAAATAAAAAAAAATCCCTACCCTATTCTAAATTAAAAAAGTTAACAGCTCTATTACCTTACCAGCCCTTAAAATGGCCTTTTGCGGGGCATGCCCCAAAGAAAACAGCTCTTTTGCCTGTAAAAAAAACCCACAATACCACCCCCCAACATTACAACCCACCACCCACATACCCCTATTCTAAACCCACCCAAACCCCCTTAAAAAAACCTAACACTACCCCCCTGAAGATCTCCCTACCTTGTCTTCACCCAGCCGGGAAGAACTCTTCATCCGATCCGGGCAATGTCCAATCAAGCGGCAGAGAAGTCTTCTTCCATCCGGGCGATGTCTTCAATCAAGCGGCAGTGAAGTCTTCTTCCATCCGGCGATGTCTTCAATCAAGAGGCAGTGAAGTCTTCTTCCATCCAGCGATGTCTTCAATCAAGCGGCAGTGAAGTCTTCTTCTATCCGGCGATGTCTTCAAGCAAAGCGGCATCTTCAATCTTCTTTCTTCGCTCCTCCGCCGCGGAGCATCCATCCGGCACGAAGACTGAACGAGGAATGAGGTACCTTTAAATGACGTAATCCAAGATGGCATCCGTCGAATTCCGATTGGCTGATAGGATTCTATCAGCCAATCGGAATTAAGGTAGAAAAATCTGATTGGCTGATTGAATCAGCCAATCAGATTCAAGTTCAATCCGATTGGCTGAACCAAAGGCTTACTAAGGCTGCATTTTGTGGCGAGGTGAAAATGGAGTAAGATTTCTCCATTTTCGCCACGTAAGTCCTTACGCTGTATATTGGATACCAAACTGCGCTGGTTTGGTATACCTGCCTGTGGCCCAAAAAACTACGGGCGAAGGCAGAAATATACGAGCATAACTTCTAGGTTACGCCGTATATAGGATACCAAACCAGCGCAAATTTCGTCGTCGCCGGCTTTTGCGGGCGACGCTGCATATCGGATCAGGCCCCTGGTCGTTAAGGGGTTAAGGAAGCAATTTATTATGCAACTAATACTAGTAGTAGCAGTGTAATTATGTTTTACTTAAAATGCCCTGTTAAAATATTTAAAGGGACAGTCTACTCCAAATTTTGCATTGTTTAAAAAGATAGATAATCCCTTTATTACCTATTCCCCAGTTTTGCATAAGCAACACTGTTATATTAATGCACTTTTTACCTCTGTGATTACCTTGTATCTAAGCCTCTGCAGACTACCCCCTTATCTCAGTTCTTTTGACAGATTTGCATTTTAGCCAACTAGCAGTGTCTAACTGTGAAAAACTGCCAAAATGCACTGAGATAAGAGGTGGCCTTTAACGACTTAGAAATCAGTTTATGAGCCTAGTTAGGTTTAGCTTTCAACAAAGCATACCAAGAAAACAAAGCAAATTTGATGATAAAGGTAAATTAGAAAGTTTTTTTAAAATTGCATGTCCTATCTGAATCATAAAAGTTTAATTTGACTTGACTGTCCCTTTAAAGGAAGTGCTTATATCAGTACTACAAGCATTAATGAGATCAAATATTAAAAACGGTTTTATGTGTTTCTTAAAAAAGTTTTTTACTTTTAAATTATTCATAAAATGAATCAATATTATCTGAAATTCACTTGTCATGAATTAATATTATTAGTTAGGTGAGAAAATCTGCATTTAAATGTATTTCTCAGCCATCGTCAATGATATAATAATTATATTTTTTATTTATTATTTTGTTTTGGCCCATTCTGTGAAAGTCTCTGGAAACCCTTAGAAAACAGTTTTTAAATATCTTTATATATATATAAATGATTAGTGTAGGGTTTTAATTTTCTCACATAATTTCCTACTTAAAACTTTTTTTTTATTCAGTCAACATTTTTAATTAATTATAACAAACTTGATAAAAAATATTTTCGAATACGTTATATAATAAAGATAGGGATAGTGGTAATGGAAGTTGTATTTAATGATTCCCCGTCAAGTATTAGCTTACCAAAATTTAACCAATAAAAGTAGTCACCCAAATTGGGGACAATAATACTAATATCTGATATAATGAAGTATAGACTAGTAATACCAGGGGAGGGTGCTCACTGTTCAAGTAAATGTAGAAAAAATAGGAGACAAGCGAACAGAAAGTAGATCACTCGCAAAGGGAGACTAGTATAAGTGGCTATTCAGTGGGTATATAATATTAAAACTTAACATTTATTATTAAAAAAAAAATGATAAAAAACTACTATATAAGTAGTGATTAATACTTAGATTAAAACACAAACAAATAGTAAACGGCTGTATATCCACAATGACCCCAGAATGTATACCATAGAAACTCAGAATAGAGTAGGAGGGATTTTTAGGCAGATATACACCAAAAAATGGTTCACGGATTGCACCAAAATCTATCTATAAAAGAGGATTGACCTCAAACAAAATTATACTAACTAGTGCAATACTGGACCGGTGTAGGTCTGTCCAAAATATTCCCTATGACAAAATTAGTATAGTGACTAAGAGGGGAAGTGTAGGTAGCAAGATTCACATAGTCCATACATTCAGCATATTACACAGACCCATTTGTATAGGCAAGAGTGAAGTGTTCACAAACACAAATTAAACCAAAAATACGATCAATGAAAGGTAATATGATTCTATAGATATGTTATAATAAACACATTGACTAGTGAAATGTGACTTGCATAGTTACACTTAGTGGTTGATACAGCCGTAGGAAGGTTTTATTAAGCAGGTAGTTTAGGGAGTTACGGGGCTCCAATACTCAGCATAAGGCTTACTACAGCTGCATTTTGTGGCGAGGTGAAAATGGAGTAAGATTTCTCCATTTTCGCCACGTAAGTCCTTACGCTGTATATTGGATACCAAACTGCGCTGGTTTGATATACCTGCCTATGGCCCAAAAAACTACGGGCAAATGCAGAAATATACGAGCGTAACTTCTAGGTTACGCCGTATATAGGATACCAAACCAGCGCAAATTTTGGCGTCGCCGGCTTTTGCGGGCGACGCTGCATATCGGATCAGGCCCCTGGTCGTTAAGGGTTTAAGGAAGCAATTTATTATGCAACTAATACTAGTAGTAGCAGTGTAATTATGTTTTACTTAAAATGCCCTGTTAAAATATTTAAAGGGACAGTCTACTCCAAATTTTGCATTGTTTAAAAAGATAGATAATCCCTTTATTACCCATTCCCCAGTTTTGCATAAGCAACACTGTTATATTAATGCACTTTTTACCTCTGTGATTACCTTGTATCTAAGCCTCTGCAGACTACCCCCTTATCTCAGTTCTTTTGACAGACTTGCATTTTAGCCAACTAGCAGTGTCTAACTGTGAAAAACTGCCAAAATGCACTGAGATAAGAGGCGGCCTTTAACGACTTAGAAATCAGTTTATGAGCCTAGTTAGGTTTAGCTTTCAACAAAGCATACCAAGAAAACAAAGCAAATTTGATGATAAAGGTAAATTAGAAAGTTTTTTTAAAATTGCATGTCCTATCTGAATCATAAAAGTTTAATTTGACTTGACTGTCCCTTTAAAGGAAGTGCTTATATCAGTACTACAAGCATTAATGAGATCAAATATTAAAAACGGTTTTATGTGTTTCTTAAAAAAGTTTTTTACTTTTAAATTATTCATAAAATGAATCAATATTATCTGAAATTCACTTGTCATGAATTAATATTATTAGTTAGGTGAGAAAATCTGCATTTAAATGTATTTCTCAGCCATCGTCAATGATATAATAATTATATTTTTTATTTATTATTTTGTTTTGGCCCATTCTGTGAAAGTCTCTGGAAACCCTTAGAAAACTGTTTTTAAATATCTTTATATATATGTAAATGATTAGTGTAGGGTTTTAATTTTCTCACATAATTTCCTACTTAAAACTTTTTTTTTTTTATTCAGTCAACATTTTTAATTAATTCTAACAACTTTAAACTTGATAAAAAATATTTTCGAATACAAATTTAAAGGTTTATGAAGGGGGACTAAAGAGACAAACATTTTTTTATGCGCTAACAAATTATAGCATTTTTAAGTCTCTTTATTTTATGTATATGAGAAGAGTCAGACAGTGTCACCATCAGTAAGTGTGCAGTGTTTAGGCAAATTACAAATTATTGATTGTTTCTTTCTCTTTCTTTTGAATTCTTTGGTATCATTTCCTCATCCTGCTAGCTTAAATTCCATGAATGAAATGTGCTGCTGCCTGGAAACCTCAGATTCACTGCCTCTCAGCTTTCACTGTGCAATTCTCAAGGGGGCACTTATAAACAGGATGCTTTGGTCAAGGTTCTGTGGAGTTTATTCTTTTTTATATGAGACATGCTAGTTCATTGTTGCTTTAGAAGGAAATATACAATACTTGTTAAATTTAGAAATGTAAAAATAACGGGAACAATCTGACTGGAAAACGTCAAACACCCGTTTCTCGTTTTTTTTTATAATGAATGCAGCATCATACCTTGTTTCTATTGCTATTTCATCCCCTTGGGAAACAAAATGAACAGTTGACCTTAGTTATCTACAATAAGTAAAAGGGCAATTAGAGGGAACACTATACAGTTCATGTCCCTGACATTTATGGCATCTTTAATTAACTTTAAACTGGAGTCTAAATGTAATCACTGATAACGCCAATCAGGGAGCTAAATGACTGGCAATGAAAATGAACTGAATGCAACTGTTAGCAAACAGTGCTCTCATTTTGCTAATGTCATCAGATTGTGTGGAAGAGAAAAAAAAATCTTGAAATCAAAGGAAAATAAGACAAGGAGTAATTTGGACAACATGATTTCTTATTTGTGAGCAGGAATTACAGCTAGAATGTCTCCTTATGACAGCTACAGACACTAAGGCCTAGTGCACTATAAATATTTGCAGTATTGTACGTTAGCATCGCTTGCGAGCAATCAATAGTGCTTCTATTTTTGTGTCCAACTCCATATACTATACTCTACTATTTTCGCTTGAATGGGAGAGTTTAAAGGGACTTTAAACTGCTTTTTCTCCTGTGCCTGCAGCTGTCTTCAAAGTCATTCTCTTATTTTAACCCCTTACAAGCATTAGTTAGTGAAGCTCTGCATCTTCACACTGGGCGTGAAATGTAAGGTTTCCGCTCTTTATTATGTGAGCTAAACTGAAGTGAAAGGTAAAGCTGTCAGAAAGCAGATCTGTTAAAGTGCACCGCTCTTATCACAGGATGCAGCAATACATGCGCTACAAGATGGCGGAGCACAGTATACAATGCACAGCCTTATCAGCTGGCTTCTATAATGAGTTAAAATAAGAGTACAGCCTTAAAGAGAACATCGGGCACAGGAGGAAAAACAAATTGTATGGTGAGTAATAACCATGTTACTGTAGTTGTACCCAACAATTTTTTGTCCCTTAAAGTGATAGTAAATCCTAGTGTTTGTGAAACGCTAGGATTTACCATTGGGACAAATAAAGGGGACTTTCAGTCATAAAGTATAAAATACTTTATTCTGAAATCTCCATTATTTGTTGGAAGCGTTCGCTGCACTGAGCTGCTCAGGCAAAACTCTATTTGTTCTGAGGTGACGTTTCCAGCTCTTATCAAATAGCTGTGCGTTCCAACTGGCACCAAGTCGGATAGTCTGTATGGCTATTGACTAAGAGGTGGAAACTTCACCTCACAGCAAAAAAGCTTTCTGCCGTGGGCTGCTTGAGCAGCTCAGTGCGGAGAATACTTCCAGCAAATAAAGGAGCTTTCAGCATAAAGTATTTTATACTTCATTACTAAAAGTCCCCTTTATTTGTTCCAATTGTAAATCCTAGCATTTCACAAACGCTAGGATTTACAATAACTTTAAATGTCAAAATATCCATGCTTTTAGAGTGCAATAAAGAGTGTAGTTTGTGTATGTGTGTAGTGCCTGTATGTGTGTTTGTATTTATATTATGTAATAAAAAATGCTGGCAAAACTTAAAAAACATTGCTTGGGTTGGGTCAAGATTTTTTTACATAATCAGATAACACAGATCTTCTTAAAGCAGTTTGTTAATAGGATTCAAAGTCCGAAAAACAATGAGTGTTTAGATGAAACATTTGGGATGGGTGTTGAAGAAAAGGTTTCCTTGTATTATTTAAATTTTGTTTCCTGCCTACTTCATCCTTGGGAGGGATCCTGGAGGAGCAACAAATATTTTATCAGATATTGTTTTCTTCTAGGCTCATTTATTGTTATATAGATCTGAAAAAGATCCACCTCTTTAATACATTTACTCCCTTGCAAACTTGTCAGTGCTGGTAATTTATGGTTTTACATCATCATGATCAGGGAGTTAGCTTAAGCACTTATAGATATTAGATAAGCAAAGTGGTATTCATAGACTTACTTACCAAGCAACATTTATATTTAAATACAATCACCAGAGCTTTTAATCAAATAGGATAACACAATAAGCCCATACACACACTGTACAAAACATTTAGGTTAACTAATTATTTATAGACAACACAAGTATTAACTACTATATTTACAGTAAATATAAGAATGATCAACACAATGATGTGATACTGCTTCATGGAATGCTTCAGGCACAGATTATATGGTATGGGGAAGATTTCAGATACCCCCAGTTAAAGCTAATTTATCACTGTGTGAAGTCAGTCAGTGATCAATCATCATCAGCCCTTTGCTGATTGCTGAGGTGGGAACTGTTTAGTAATCTCTTATTACTCATACACCAGTCAGTGCACTTCATTGCCCTTTATATTAATATTTTGTAATTACAGGCAGCTGGAGACAATCAGTTACTAAGCCTAGAAAAAGACATGCACAAGCTTCCTGAGAAAGTTTGCCTTGGGTAAACTGGTAGTGGGCAATCCTAAGGTTAACCCCTTAACTACACAATGTATTACTAACCTCTTTTACCAAGCAAAAAGATCCATTGAATGCAGCACAATCTGTAACATACAATAAATGTCAATTGGCTAATATTGCATTTATATAGAGTTGTCCTTTACATTCATCCTCATATGATAGTTTATGATGTATAACTAGCAGAAATGAATGAATAAGTGCTTTTTATTAGTTTGTTTTGCACTAAAAATCCATTCTTACAAGTTAGATGGCAAGTACAGCTGGTTTCTCACACATATTACATAGAGGTCAAATTTATTGTGTCACAACTCTGCAGAAAGTTCCATGTAAACTGTGTTCTATAGTCCATAGGACTAAGTAGTAGATACCCACTGCAAGTGCATCCCATTTTTTTCATTTTTTTATTTATTTATGTTTATGTTAGGGCTGCAACTAACGATTATTTTCATAATCGATTAATCGGCCGATTATTTTTTCGATTAATCGACTAATCGGATAAAAAAGAGAATCATTAATAGTTTTCTATGTTTTAAATAAAATCCACATAATGAGTATTACAAATATAAACTTCAGACTAAAACTTTACATTAACAACCGTTTCTTTAATTTTTAAGCAGCAGAGCACAGTTTTATAATTAAACAAAACCACAAACTGTTTGAAAGAGGTAGAACTAGAAAGAGTTAGACTATCACTGTTAATAACATTCTGTTATTCACTCTTTCAGAAACTTTGCATTGAAATGCAAACATCTCAACATGTCCACATGCTTCTGGCTAAGGCTGGTTCTCTGTTTGCAGCTATATTTCCTGCAGCAGAGAAAAGGCTGTTGAGGTGTATAAGTAGGGTTTTGCCAATTTCACCAAAGTGGGATATTTATCTTTGTTAGCTCTTCACCAATGCTAAGTGTTTTCTACCTTGGCAAGGGGCCTTTCAATAAAGTAACCCTTGACTTCATTCTAACATAAAAAATATCTTGAATATCTATATGCAATGGTAAATAACCAGCTATAAGGTTAGGGGAAATATCTAGTCCGCTCTAAAAATAACGAATATATACTTTTAAAGGTTGAATCTGGTACATGTTATCACAATTTATTAAAAACAATAAAACAAAAAACTAAAAGCGCTAAGGACTTTATATCAATAACAGGACAAAGCCTTACACATTTATTTATACAGTACATATAATCAGCAATAGCAAGCAATACGCTAATAATTGTGCAAACAGATAATAGTGCACATCAATTTAAATAACTTCCATCAATATAGGGGCAAGGTGTAAATAACAAGCTCAGCACTATATCATGCAAAGCATAGTTCCAAATTACCTGATTTAATATAAACAATCCAAATGATGACTATTATATGTGGGTTGCACATAAGCCAGGGGTAGTTGTAAATGTATACTGTCCTGAAAAAGTGAAAAGTAGACGTCTGTAGACGTCCTTAAGGCTAAGGACATAACCATAAAATACAATACCATATGCAGGAGTTAATTGGAGTGAAGCAGCTGGTGTTGTGCACAGACCAACTAATTGCATACCAACTAATCGATTAATCGATTATGAGATTCGTTGACAACTATTTTCATAATCGATTATGACGATTAGTTTTTGCAGCTCTAGTTTATGTATTTGTTTTTTGCTGATAATCTCCATTTAAGAATTTTCTTCCATCTACATAATTCCCTGTAATATACTCTAATAACAGCTGGTTGCAACAGCATGGAGGACCAGAACTGCAGGACGTTATGGATGTCTAGTTTGCTAGGTAAATGTAGCAGGAGATTTATCAAGTCAGTTACTTTAATTGCTTGCAGAACTGTGTTGTAATCAAGATGGATGTTGAGACCTTCCACTTGGTTAATTATACGTCTGCAACGTTAACTGCAGTAGAGACAGGTAGTTATAAGTCCATACTGTTTATCTATAGGTGATATCGTTATATAGGGTTCTTGGTTTCTGTAGTAGGATGTAAGCGGACAGCAGAAGAAATCTCTGTAGGAACAGTCTATACAGTGCTCTAAACTTTATGCGGCAGGACCGTTCCTTACTTTATTAGAGCTGCAGCACCTGGAGGCGGGAGATCCCTAGAGGAATACTGGACCCGAATTTGATGCAGCGTCTTTACCTTGGCTCTCCGGCTGACAATAGAATCTCTCTATTGGACATAAGGGGGATGTGGCTCTGGTCACAGGATTGCCTGCGGTAAATGGTGCTCCTGAGTTCCCGGCAATGCTGCAGGTAGAGAAGCCGACGGACTTCTAAGGAAGTGGCTGAGGAATTGGTAGCTTAAAGGGACAGTATACTATAAAATAGTTTTTTCCCTTAATGTGTTTCCAATTACTTTTTTTTTTACAACCTGCAGAGTATAAAAAAATCTGAGATATTCTTTTTAAGGTTTATTTGTGTATATTTGAAGCCACAACCTAATAAAATGGGTTGAGCTTGGAGATATAATCAGATCTCATTACTTTATCACATTGTGTAGATATACCTTAAGGCCAAAAACTTTCAGGATAGGTAGGGATACCACAGGATAAATCAACTATTTCAAATGCCAATATAAGGGTAATGGAAATACTTTTAAACAATTTAATACACTCCAGCAGGTAAAGTGAATCATTGGGAACAAGGTTTTTGAGTAAACTGTTGCTTAAAGCTGCTACAATGGTTCATAGAAGTGCTCCTTTCAGTGAGGAGGAATTAGATAAAAGCAAAACTAGTTTAAATCTCAGTTACAGTGTACCAGGCAATGAGACATTACCAGGAAATGTGGTAATGAAGATTCTGATCTTTTAAAGGTAAAGATGTCACTACCTGGGAGAGTTTAACATGCGAAATATAATTTGTTTAAGGGGTATGCACCTATATATTACAGTAGCCCACCCCCAAGGAAGGCACTCAGGGGCTTCATGGTTTAGGTTTCATAGAGTATCTATAATACAATTCTGATACTAGCCTGGTAGCATGTACATTGTGATGATTCACCCATGTGTCCTCTTCAGAACCATAACCTTTCCATCTTATGAGATATTAAAGTTGCCTTTGATGGATCCGAGAATCTAGTATTTTCCCAATTTCATATTCTAATTCACCTTGTATTTTAAGAGGTGCAGGAGGAGTCATTTGTCAGAATGAAAATGTATTTTATCTGTGATTTTTTAATAATGAAGCATAGAAGTTTGGATGCATTTTGTAAGCGAGTTGGAGTTCCAACTTCACAGCAACTTCAATTGGGAAAGGTCCTATGTAAAGGCTGCTCAATTTTTGGGATGGAGAGTTTAGTTTCACGTTTTTAAGGGAAAGCCATACTAAGGGCTAGATTACAAGTGGCATGGTATTTTTTAATTTTTTTTGCTTATGCGAAAACTCCATTTAGATTTAAATTTTTCTGCTTTTCGTGTTGCATTTGTATTACAAGTTCCAAAAAAACTTATTTTGCGCTAGCGTTAACCCAAAAGGCGCAAAAAACAAACTTACTTTTTCGCGTGCTGGACGTGTATTCCCAAATAGAGATCAATGGAGATAAAAAAAATGGAAAAACACCGAAAAAAAAAAACGTAACACCCGAGATTGTGCAAACTCCATCGCCTTTTTGCATTCCCCAAAGAAGTCATGGGAAAATAATTGTTGAAAAAAACCCCACCATTGCGCTAACAACACAGCATATTCACATTAGTTAATGTGACATTTTTTCAGTAAATACATAGTTAAAATCTTTATTAAGTATGAATAGTGCATAAATATCTTTTTTATCTTGTATTTATCTGCTTAATGGCAAAGGGCTATAATGCACTTATATATGTTTATATATGTGTACATATATATTAATATTTTTATATGTGTATATATGACTGTAAAAATACATCTTTAGCAATGTATATGTACAGTATGTGTCTCAATGGTAAAGCCCTTTGGCTGCCTTTTTTTTCTAACACCCGAGATCTCATATCTTTGAGCCCTTATAATTGTTTTGTGCAATATTATTTTGAAATATTTTTTATTAAATAGTGTTAATATGAGTGTAACAGTACTTTTTAATGTATTTTTGATGTGTTTAGTGTAACTTTTTAGTTTCGGAAAACAGTTAACCACAGCTCTGAGAAACCTAGATTACAAGTTTTGCGCTATAGAGGGTGCGAACCGAACGCAACAAAAGTTGAGTTATTTCACCCTCCATAGCGCTGCCATTACAAGCTTTTAAAAAGCCACCTTGTGCGTGTGATATGGTTGCGATGAGCTCCATTCAGCACAAAATCCAAGGGCTGAGAATACGTGCTCGTGCACGCTTTCCCCATAGACATCAATAGGGAGAGCATGTTAGAAAAAAACACCTGAAGCACGGAATGGTGATCGCCGTAATGCAACCCCATCGATGTTTATGGAAAAAAAAGTTACGTTTATACCTAACAACCTAACAAACACCCCTAATCTGCTGCCCCCGACAATGCAGATACCTACATATACTTATTAACCCCTAATCTGCCGCTCCCAACATCGCTGCCACCTAAACAGTTATTAACCCCTATTCCGCCTCTCCCCAACATCACAGCCACTATAATAAAGTTATTAACCCCTATTTCCCTGCACCCCAACATCGCCCACACTATAATAAAGATATGAACCCCTATTCTGCCGCTCCATGACATCGCCGCCACTAAATAAAGTTATTAACCCCTAAACCTCTGGCCTCCCACATCACTGCCACTAAATAAACCTATTAACCCCTAAATCGACAGCCCCCACATCGCTAAAAACTAAATTAAACTATTAACCCCTAAACCTATCACCCTCTAACTTTAAATTAAAATTACAATATCCCTATCTTAAAATAAATAAAAACTTATCTGTGAAATTAAAAAAACTACAAATTAAATAAACTAAATTACACTTAAAAAAAAAACTCACACTACTATAAAAATGTAAATCTACAATTACAAAAAATAAAAAATACTAAATTACAAAAAATAAAAAACACTAAATTAAAAAAATAACAAACACTAAATTGCGAAAAATAACAAACGAAATTATCCATAATATAAACAATTACACCTAATCTAATAGTCCTATAAAAATAAACCCCCCCTGTGACCAATCAAACTCTCAGCGTCACAATAGAGGGGTGTAGGCATGAAGGGGCTAATGGCACACAGCTCTGGTTCCCTTATCCTTGCAACTCTGCAAAAGGACCTTAAAAGGGACACCTCATTAGCCCCTAGATCTTGTCCATACTGCTCTAGTTAACAATTTCCCTGCTGCCACCACCAAAACTTTTAAACTAAAGGGGAGTTTTGGGGAACCCCTAAAAACTCACACTATTTTACAATTAGGTAACGTGCCTTTAACCTTGTCTCAACAGGAGTGAGAATTTGGATATTAGAGCCCAAAAGACAGAAGTAGATTTTCTACGTGTTTAATAACAAAATATCAATACAGGTTACACAGTGCAAAATTATACAGACATTCAAAATAACATACAATTGCAAAGCTACAGTTCTTTAAAAAGAATAGGGGACATAAAAATAATAGAAACACAATATCTTACTTATTATCAAATTCCTTTAGATATGTGGAGAGCTGCTGATCATGTTGATGTCTTTTGTCCCCGGGTAGTTCTGCCCAAAAAAGTCTCTCTGTTACATATTTAAACCAAACTTTCTTTGTCCTGTCAAAGACAACGCCCTGGTCATAATTTACAACGAGTCCAGCCAATGCAAAGAAGTCTTAGCTCCCACTATCAGTCTCCAAGGGGAGGAGCGTTCTGCATTCCTGCACACAGTTACACAAAAAAACACTAGCCTAAGGAGTGTGGGGGGGGGGGCCTCAGCTCACAGCCTTTCTGAAAGCAGATTTAACACAGAAAAAGGCAATTCACATTAACCTTTTCCAGGCTGAGGACACAATACCACCTCTGCCGAGTAGCCAATCCAGGTATCAACTACTCCACATGATTGTATCATGATACCTCCCCTTTGAAAATGGTGGATATAGGGGGTCAGCCCACGCTGATCCCCTATGTCAACCTAAATCCTAGTCTTTCCTTGTTCATAAGACCAGATCTGCCCTTTCTGCACACTCTCAGCATTCATTTGCTCCCTGTAACAATTAGTATCAGCTGACACAATTTCTCTCGTGGAGGACATTTCCTTGCAGGATATCACACATTCGCTCTCACTCATAAAGGGATCTAGCACCCCCTCAGGGTAGCTCACTAGGGGACTAAGATAAATTCTTGCTATGCTTAGGCCAGATACTCCACTGTTCACATCTACCCCAGTATGCTCTGTAGGAGTAGCAGGTTCATTAGTCACTGCAAATACATCTCCCTCCCCCTCTTCTTCACATCTGCCATTCCTGTAGGGGAGGTCCACAACCACACCCAGGGTCCCATCCTGTTTTACTCTCTGTAACAGGGCAGGATGTACTCTGGCCCCTACACCAGCCATGCCATTCACTCCTCCTTGCACATGCAATGCTGGTTCTAGCACAGAAGGGTATACACACTCAGTCTGCCCTTCTGCCCAGCCCTGCTGCTCTCTCACATTCCCACACACTGCATCAGGCATCCCATCGTCACAATCAATGGCAGTATAACCCTTTTCACTGGCACAATAAAGTACTGGTACAGGTTCATGTAAATCATCATTAACCCTAGGCTCTTCCTCTCAGCACCCAGGTTCAATAGAAGTAACATTGTCACAAACATTCCCAATACATCCCTCTTCATCAGAACAAGACATTACTGGTGTACACAAAGGCAGAGCTGCATTAACCCTCAGCCCCCCCCCCCTCCCAGCAATCATGTTCAAGGGAATCATTCTTCATTCTTTGGTGGGATACCTCCAGCTCTGGTGCAGCTAGCGATGTGTCCATCCCTAGCTTTCCCTCTGGGTCCCCCAAAGTGTCACACAGTACCTCAGTTGGTGCAGGGCCCTCTACTGGCCCTTCCAGGTTGCAGGTGTTGTCCTCTGGGGCGTACTGACAAAGCTTCCGGCCCAAATCATCGTACAGCAAAACATCAACAGGGATATCCACAAAAATCCCCACATCCCGCAAACATTTTCCCACACCCAATCAAGGTACACTTGTGCCACAGGCACTGCAGGGCAAACTCCCCCAATTTCTTGAATGGACACAGTCCTCCCTGGTATAATGTTCTCCAGCTTTACCATTTCAGGATGCACCAAGGTAACCAAAGCTCCACTATCCCTGAGTCCTGTTGCCACCTAGTCACCCACAGATACCCTCTGTAGGTTATCTCTCTGCTTTTGCCTTGGGAACCCACCCACAAACAAAACAGATGCTGGTTCCCCAGCCACATTCCCACCCTCAGGCTTCTTCTTTTCTGGGCAGGTGAAACTCAAATGCCCCATCTGGTTACAAGTGAAACACCGGCGGGTATCCCCCTGTCCCGGTGTGGCCCCTGCCCCTCTGGCTGTAGGGTGTAGATTAGATGGTCTCTCTGCTGCCTTGTTTGCTCTTTTCCACTTAGGAGACACAGCTTTAATAGCTGCCTGCCTTGTTTCAGGTGCTCTGTTTTTGGCGTAATCATTAGCCAGATCTGCAGCCTCTGCCACTGTTTTGGCCTTTCTGTCCAGAATCCATACTCTGGCATCATTACTTCGCGTTTGCATGAACTGCTCCAGGATCATCATATCATCCAAAGCCTCATGAGTGAGGACTTTTAGGCCCCCAGTCCATTGCTTAAAAGCAGACCTTAGCTGTGCAACATATTCTGTGCAGCTGTCATCTGCACTTTGGTGAAGACTCCGAAATTTTGTCCTGTAGAATTCCGGAGTGAGGTTAAAACTTTTTAATAAGGCTGTTTTTATAGCCTCATAGTCCTGGTCATCCTCCACTGGAAGTGAAGCAAATACATCCAGTGCTTTACCCTTCAGACGAGGAGATAAATAGCAAACCCATTGCTCTGGGGGCAGCTGATACTGCTTGCATACCTTCTCAAAGCCCCTCAGAAAAACATCCAAGTCAGTGTCTCTTTCCAACATTGGAAAATACTCCAGGCGGGGCCTCTCTGTTGCTGTTTCCCCGCGTTCACTGGTTTGGGGACACAGGCTGATTCTGTTCCTCTGCATAACCTCCAGCTCATGTCTCCGTTGAGCATCCTTTTCCTCTCTCTCTCTTTCTCTCTCTTTCTCTTTCTGCAGCCTTCCTCTCTGCAGCTTCTCTCTCTCTTTCTCTCTCTCTTTCTCTTTCTGCAGCCTCTCTCTCTTCTTTTCTTTCTCTCATTGCAGCCTCTTGAAACTTGAGGATCAATTCCATTCTTAGGTTGGGATCAGCATCCCCCAAGAAACTGAATACTGTTTGTAGCTCAGACTCCTTTTCACTCACAGGGGTAACAGCAGTAGGTATCATCTCCTGGGTTACCAGTTCCACAGTAACCCTCTCTGTGCCTGTTTCATGCTCTGCTGGAATGTCATCTGCCTGCTGCAGTTCCTGGACCAACTGCTCCTTTGTTTTGCCAAAAGTTGCAATGGCTCTCTCCTGACAAATTAGCTCCAGGGATTCTTTTGGCATCTTTCTATATGCTTCCATAATGAGAGTAGCAATGAACAAACAAGAGGAAGGGAAAAAGAATTGCTTATTTGCACTGTATGTCTCTCTAATTAGGCACTGAGTTCTGTCTTTGGGAAATTACACAAAAACATGTCATTTATTTTAGTACTATAGAAATAGCACTAAAAAACTCTAAATATCCCACCGCTGCAACCAGTTTGTGATGAATCAAACCTCAGCGTCACAATAGAGGGGTGTGGGCATGAAGGGGCTAATGGCACACAACTCTGGTTCCCTTATCCTTGCAACTCTGCAAAAGGACCTTCAAAGGGACACCTCATTAGCCCCCAGATCTTGTCCACACTGCTCTAGTTAACAATTTCCCTGCTGCCACCACCAAAACTTTTAAATTAAAGGGGATTTTTGGGGAACCCCTAAAAACTCACACTATTTAAGAATTAGGTAACCCCCAAATAAAAAAAACCCATTGCCCTAAAGAAATCAGCTCTTTTCCCCAAAAAAAAATGCAAAGACCCTCCCAACAATAAAACCCACAACCCAACCAACCCCCCAAAATAAAAACCTAACTCTAACAAAAACCTAAGCTACCCATTGCCCTGAAAAGGGCATTTTTATGGGCATTGCCCTTAAAAGGGCATTCAGCTCTTTTTCATTGCCCTGAAAAGGGCATTTAGCTCTTTTAAGAATGCCCAAACCCTAATCTAAAAAAAAAAACCCACCCAAAAAAAGTTTAAAAAACCTAACACTAACCCCCGACGATCCACTTACAGTTTCTGAAGTCCGGACATCCAGATGGCGAGAAGTCTTCATCCAGGTGGCGAGGTCTCATCCATCCAGGCGGCGTCTTCTATCTTCATCCAGGTGGCATCTTCTATCTTCATCCCGGCGACGTGGAGCGGGTCTATCCTTCAAGACATCCGCCGCAGAGCGTCCTCTTCATACGGTCGCCGCCGTACACTGCCAATAGAATTTCAGTAGCTCTTATCCTATTGGCTGATTTGAACAGCCAATATGATCTCAGTTGCTCTAATCCTATTGGCTGATTTGAATTTCAAAAATCAAATCAGCCAATAGGAATGTAAGGGACACCATTTTGAAATGGCTCCCTTGCATTGAAGATTCAGTGTATGGCGGCGACCGTATGAAGAGGATGCTCCACGCCTGATGTCTGAAGGATGGACCCGCTCCGCGCCGCAGGGATGAAGATAGAAGATGCCACCTGGATGAAGATAGAAGACACTGCCTGGATGGATGAAGACCACGCCGCCTGGATGAAGACTTCTCGCCGTCTGGATGTCCAGACTTCTGAAACTGTAAGTGGATTGTCGGGGGGTTAGTGTTACTATTTTTTTACTTTTTTGGGTGTTTTTTTTTAGATTACGATTTGGGGGTTCTTAAAAGAGCTAAATGCTCATTTCAGGGCAATGAAAAAGAGGTGAATGCCCTTTTAAGGGCAATGCCCATACAAATGCCCTTTTCAGGACAATGGATAGCTTAGGTTTTTGTTAGAGTTAGGTATTTTATTTTGGGGGTTGGTTGGGTGGTGGGTTTTACTGTTAGGGGTTTTTGTATTTTTTTTCCAGGGAAAAGAGCTGATTTCTTTAGGGCAATGCCCTACAAAAGGCCCTTTTAAGGGCTATTTGTAGCTTATTGTAGGCTAGGGGGTTTTTTTTACTTTGGGGGGGCTTTTTTATTTTTATTGGGCTATTAGATTAGGTGTAATTGTTTTTATTTTGGATAATTTCGTTTGTTATTTTTCGTAATTTAGTGTTTTTTATTTTTTGTAATTTAGTATTTTTTATTTTTTGTAATTGTAGATTTACATTTTTTTAGTAGTGTTAGGTTTTTTAATGTGTAATTTATTTTAATTTGTAGTTATTTTAATTTTAGTATAATAGTAATGTTAGTTTAATATATAGTTTAAACTTAGGTTTTTTTGATTTCACAGGTAAGTTTTTATTTATTTTAAGATAGGGATATTGTAATTGTATTAAAAGATAGGGGGTTGTTAGGTTTAGGGGTTAATAGTTTAATTTAATTTTTTGCGATGTGGGAAGCAAGAGGTTTAGGGGTTAATAACTTTATTTAGTGGCGGCAATGTCGGGGAACAGCAGAATAGGGGTTAATATCTTTAATATAGTGTGGGCGATGTTGGGGTGTGGGGGAATAGGGGTTAATAACTTTATTTTAGTGGCAGGAATGTCGGGGAGCGGCGGAATAGGGGTTACTAAATTGTATTAGTGGCGGCGATGTCGGGACAGCAGATTAGGGGTTAATAAATTTATGCGGGAGGGCGGCGGAATATGGGTTAATAGGTAGTTTATGGGTGTTAGTATACTTTGTAACATTTTAGTTATAAGTTTTGTGTAACAGTTTTGTTGTGTAAAACTCATAACTACTGGTCTCAGATTGTGGAACGGATCGTATCGGTATAGGCTGTAACGCAAGCATTTTAGCCTCACCGCACAACTTGTAATGGCAGCGCTATGGAAATCCCATGCAAAAACTTCATTTTTTTGAAAGTGGGATTGACGTTGCGTTACAGGCTACAATGCATGCGGTACAGCTATACCGACAAGACTTGTAATGGAGGCGTTCCAGTTTTTATGCTGAAATGGCCATTTTTTCAGCATTAAAACCGGAACGCTAAACTAGTAATCTAGGTGAGAATGCAGAAAGGATTGAAGAGTAAACAGCGATTTTGTTAGAGCAAGCATGATTTTGCTCCACTTGTAATATCAGTGAAATGAAAGTGGCTTGCAAAAACACGATTGTGCTAGCACAAAACCGTCTGCGCCTCACTTGTAATCTAGCCCTAAATCTCCAACTTTAAAAACTGGTGAATCTTGTCATCAGAGATCATACTAATATTTCTGTCTATTCTGTGATGTTGAATTAAATGAGCTTAAATCCGTTTTGAATTTTATCCACTAACTTAGTGACAGAAGGACAGAAGTTGAATTGGAGGAAGGAGCTGGTAAAAAAGTAGGATGGAACCCATAATTGGCGTAGAACGTTTTTTGTTTCATGGTGTGGCTTACAGAATTGTTATATGGGAACTCACCATGGGTAAGAGATTAACCCAACCATCTTGTAAATGTGTTCAATAATACGTATAATTTGTTAAAGGTGTATGTACCTATATGTTACATTCTCATTGCTAGAAAATGGTGATGATTTATCTTCTATTTGTTTTTTTAGGCCAGAGACTAGTGAAATGTATTCTATACCTTATGTGCATAGCAGCAGTGGGTGGTTTGACTCACCAACACTTTTTCCTATATTTTTATTTCTTTGGTGCCATATTGTGACAATTTTGAATATGACTAATTTCTCTTTCCCATAGCCTACTGTAACCTAAGATCTGCCTTTGAACGATGCTGTTCTTAGAGAATATTTTTCTCTTCAAGAACATCTCATTAGTGACCACAAACAAAAACCTGGATATGATTAGAAATAGCATTAGCCTATTATCAGTCCTTAGAAATACCTGATAGGTTAAACATTTTAATAATTTAATGAATGCACTAAACGCCTATAAAAGATAGAACATGCCTATAAGACCTCATTGGCCAAAAACACCTCTACCAAACCAAGACTCAGTGGCTATAGGGGTATGTTTCTTTCTTTGCAATTATCTTCCCTATCTTTTAAGCTCTTGGCTACCACAAATACCACAAATACTTTCCATTGTTTTTAAGTGGATACACACTAATAGTGGAAAAAGAATACATAGTATATTTCACCAGTTGATGTCCTTATTTGAGACTATATACATGTATATCTTTTTCTTTTTATAACAAGTGTAAAAATAATATTTATACTGTACTGATACATAAACTATAGAGTAAAAAAATCCCCAAAGTGTGGTTATTATCCTTTTTCCTACCCCTAGCCTAGAGCACCAGGACTTAATAACCCCTCTCTGTATCTTAGACTTGTCTATCCTGGAACTTATTTGAGGAAATTCCCTTGTACTCGGCAATAGGGAAGTCTTTAGTGCTAGCTCTACCTACTTCCCTAGCCAAGTAGATGAAAACATGTTAAAGCATATTTATGCAATATTCATATTTAATAAATTGTTTAACTGATTATCTAATGTAAATATTTCACATTCCAATGATCTTCACATAGCAGAATATGTTCTAAGTTAAATAGATATTCCTATTTTATATATCATGTTGGGTTAGAGAACTTGAGAAAATGTGAGTAGGGTTTGAGTTTTTTTCCACTTTTCTTGCTCCATTGAAGTCTATAGAGGAATACATTAACCAGGTTGCGATATTCTAAGTTTAGCTTTTTGCGCACAAGCGAAAACTTTTTACTTTCAACTTGTAATACGAACACTACCTGACACGTCTAAAAAAAGCTTACTTCTAGCGGAGTTAGCGCACAAGTGGGAGCGATAAATAGCGCTCCACTTATAATCTAACCATGTCTTTTGTAAACAGAGATCATTTGAGATCCGGGGGGCGATTTATCTTGTGTCTGGTGGACATGGTCCTTGTGAAATACTTGTGCAATGCCACCCCCTGCAGATTTGCTACTAATCGGCCGCTAGCAGGGGGGTGTCAATCAACCCGATTGTAGGCGATCGGGTGGATTGCTGTCTGCCGCCTCAGAGGTGGTGGGCGAGTTAAGGAGCAGCGGTCTTAAGACCGCTGCTTCTTAACTTATGTTTCCGGTGAGCATGAAGGCTCGCGCAGAAACAGCTTCGTATAGCAGCATTCAGGCCGTGATAAATCGGCCCCCTGGCCTCTAAATCTCTGTGGTATTTTCTACACCTGCTTTAATTTATGTTACCCTTTCCTTGTACTTATTTGTGAATTTTTATTGGAATACAATTGGTAGCATAAGCCTGAATCACTGTCAAGTTTTACACCATCATCATTAACATTTAAAATCTGTAGCAAATGTATTATTACTAGGGGCATCCTTTTATTGACTGGAGCTATTGATGCAATAGAAAATAATAATAATAATACATAATACTTTTGTAAGGCAATGAATAACTTTTTAAGATAGATTATATTCATTAACAGGGTGAGAGGTTAAACAAACAAAGAAGAGGGGCCCAACTGGAACTAAAATTGAACTCATAATCAACATATTTTTACTTCTTTCACTAGTTGCAATCATATTAAAACTGTAATGTTTTCTTTTACATTAATGAAGATTAATACTAGAGTTTTGTTTTCCTGATTACAATGATTTAGTTTTTAACCAGTATAATTTTCACAGAGAATATGGCATCTTTGAGTAAAGAGCAATAATCAATAACATAATTGAAGTAAACTGAGTACTTTGAGTTATAACATATGTGTGGTAATAGCAGGCATATGGACTATAAAGAATGTATGTATATTGCTATTAGCTTGCCTATGGTCCATATTTTCTAGGTTATTTAAACACTCTTAAAGGGACATGGTAATCAAAAAATGTATTTGCTTCATCTAAAGTAGAATGTTTCAATATGCTTTGTGTTCTGAAAAATAGTTGTTCCTGTGCTGAAAAAAACATCTTTTTCTGTGTGAGTTGTTTCTAACATCCAATGAGCATTAGAGTTAAACTGGGGGACTTTGGGTATTTGTATATAACTTTGATGAGCATATAAGGGCTGCCATAAGCTTCTACTTAAATAAATGCACATTCATTCATACCAAGTGATCACTATTACTGAAGTGATTGCCTGGCTATTAAAATATATAGGACCATATTATGAGTGGAGCGCAAAAGTTGGCTTGCAAGTGATAAGGGGTTTATCGTCGGGGTTTGTGCTCATCGGGCTTACAGCTCGTATTTACGCTAGAATAATTGCCTCAAGTTCAGAAGTTTGGTTAACTGTTTTGTGAAACAAAAAAAATTGCACAAAACACATAAAAAATGCATTGCAATGTATGGTTATACTTATAATAACTGAAAGATATGAGGTCTCAGAAGATAGAGAAAAAAAAAGGCAGGCAAAAGGGCTTTAAAATAGAGATACATACATATACATGTCTAAAGATGGATATGTAAGTATATATGTTTAAATATGTGTACATATGTATTTATGTATTTATATATATATATATATATATATATGTATTTACAGACATATATACACATTTGTAATGTCCGTTGCCAGTTGCGCACGTATCCTCAATGGAATGTTGGTAGCGCGAGGACAAAAGAATTCGCTGCATCCAGGTGAATTCTGAAAATGGCAGGGTGGTGAAAGAATCCACCACCACCACACCCTGCCATTTTCGCAATCCACTGGGATGCAGCGTAGGCAAGCGGAGAATTACAAAAACAACACCTAATCTCCCACATTAAAGTATTTTTTTTTTTAAAACTAACCGCCTGCATCAAGTATTAAAAAAAAACACACCACCCGCACGAAACATAACAAAAAAATAAAGTATTAACTTTTAAACCGCAAACCCCCCACATCGCAATAAACCTATTTACCCTATTAACCCCTAAACCCCTGCATCACAATAAACCTATTTACCCTATTAACCCCTAAACCGCAAAACCCCTACATCGCAATAAACCTATTTACCCCATTAATCCCTAAACCCCTACATTGCAATAAACCTATTTACCCTATTAACCCCTAAACCCCTACATCGCAATAAACCTATTTACCCTATTAACCCCTAAACCCCTACATCGCAATAAACCTATTTACCCTATTAACCCCTAAACCCCTACATCGCAATAAACCTATTTACCCTATTAACCCCTAAACCGCAAAACCCCTACATCGCAATAAACCTATTTACCCTATTAACCCCTAAACCACAAAACCTCTACATCGCAATAAACCTATTTACCCTATTAACCCCTAAACCGCAAAACCCCTACATCGCAATAAACCTATTTACCCTATTAACCCCTAAACCCCTACATCGCAATAAACCTATTTACCCTATTAACCCCTAAACCCCTACATCGCAATAAACCTATTTACCCTATTAACCCCTAAACCGCAAAACCCCTACATCGCAATAAACCTATTTATCCTATTAACCCCTAAACCCCTACATCGCAATAAACCTATTAACCCTATTAACCCCTACATCGCGATAAACCTATTTATCCTATTAACCCCTAAACCGCAAAACCCCACATCACAATAAACCAATTTACCCTATTAACCCCTAAACAGCAAAACCCCTACATCGCAATAAACCTATTTAACTTATTAACCCTTTAAACTGCCAAAACCCACAACGCAAATAACTATTTAAATAACTAAGTACAGTACACTAACCGAACACCCTCTAACCTAACACCCCCTAACCTAACACCCCATTAAATAAACCCAAATTACTTAAACTAATACATTCTAAATTTACAAAAAAGTAAAAAAAAATAACGGGTAAATTACGAGTTTTGTGTTAATTTCCAAACAAATGCCCTTTTCAGGGCAATGGGTAGTTTAGGTTTTATAGTGTTAGGTTATTTTATTTGGGGGGATTGGTGGGTGGGGTGGGGGGTTACTGTTAGGGGGGCTTTGTGTATTTTCTTGAAAAAGAGCTGATTATCTTGGGGCAATGAACTGCAAAAAGCCCTTTTAAGGGCTACTGGTAGTTTATTCTTAGGGTAGGGGGTGTTTTTATTTTGGGAGTTCTTTTTTATTTTCATAGGGATTAGGTTTCATTTTGATAAATTTGGTAATTTGCTTTTTTTATTTTCTGTAATGTTAGCTTTTTTAATTTTTTGTAAACTTATTTTTTTATTTTTTTGTAACTTTAGAATGTATTAGTTTAGGTAATATGGGTTTATTTAATGGGGTGTTAGGTTAGGGGCTGTTAGGTTAGGGGGTGTTAGGTTAGGGGGTGTTAGGTTAGTGTACTGTACCTAGTTATTTAAATAGTTATTTGCATTGTGGGTTTTGGCGGGTTAAAGGGTTAATAAGTTAAATAGGTTTATTGCGATGTAGGGGTTTTGCAGTTTAGGGGTTAATAGGGTAAATAGGTTTATTGCAATGTAGGGGTATTGCGGTTTAGGGGTTAATAGGGTAAATAGGTTTATAGCAATGTAGGGGTTTTGCGGTTTAGGGGTTATGTATATAAAGAAATATACTTAAAGTAGATATAATTTAAAAAGAAGAAAATTTCGGCTAGATTACGAGTTGGGCGTTAGGGTAAAAAAGCAGCGTTAAGAGGTCCTAACGCTGCTTTTTTTATGCCCGCTGGTATTACGAGTCTTGACGGTTTAGGTGTAACGCACACTTCTTTGGCCTTACCGCAAAATGACTTACGTAAACTTTGTAAAGTCTTTTTTCTATGGGACTTCCATAGCGCTGATATTACGAGTCTGTCCTGGGAGGCCAAAAAGTGAGCGGTACACCCTACCCTGTCAAGAGTCCTAACGCATTTAAAAGTCAGTAGTTATGAGTTTTATGGTACAACGCCATAACATAAAACTCATAACTAAAGTGCTAAAAAGTACACTAACATGCATAAACTACCTATTAACCCCTAAACCGAGGCACTCCCTCAACGCAAACACTAATCTGCCGCTCCGGACACCGCCGCCACCTACATTATATTTATGAACCCCTAATCTGCTGCCCCCAACATCGCCGACACCTACCTACATTTATTAACCCCTAATCTGCCGCCCCCAATGTCGCCGCCACTATATTAAAGTTATTAACCCCTAAACTTAAGTCTAACCCTAACACCCCCTAACTTAAATATAATTTAAATAAATCTAAATAAATATTACTATCATTAACTAAATTATTCCTATTTAAAACTAAATACTTACCTGTAAAATAAACCCTAAGATAGCTACAATATAACTAATAGTTACATTGTAGCTATCTTAGGGTTTATTTTTATTTTACAGGCAAGTTTGTATTTATTTTAACTAGGTAGAATAGTTATTAAATAGTTATTAACTATTTAATAACTGCCTAGCTAAAATAAATACAAAAGTACCTGTAAAATAAAACCTAACCTAAGTTACACCAACACTACACTATAATTAAATAAATTAACTAAATTAAATACAATTACTTACCTAAATTAAATTAGCTAAAGTACAAAAAAAAACCAAACACTAAATTACAGAAAACAATAAACTAATTACAGATATTTAAACTAATTACACCTAATCTAATAGCCCTATTAAAAGAAACCCCCCCCAATAAAAAAACCCTAGCCTAAACTAAACTACCAATAGCCCTTAAAAGGGCCTTTTGTGGGGCATTGCCCCAAAGTAATCAGCTCTTTTACCTGTAAAAAAAAATACAAACAACCCCCCCAACAGTAAAATCCACCACCCACACAACCAACTCCCCAAATAAAATACTATCTAAAAAATCTAAGCTCCCCATTGCCCTGAAAAGGGCATTTGGATGGGCATTGTCCTTAAAAGGGCAGTTAGCTCGTGAGCACATACGACCAGCTCACCGCTGACTTAAGCAGCGCTGGTATTGAAGTGCGGTAATGAGCAAAATTTTGCTCAACGCTCACTTCTTGTCTTTTAATGACGGGTTTCTGAAAACTCATAATACCTGTGCTGCAGGTAAGTGAGCAGTGAGACAAAACTGCACAGCCTCTAACGCAAAACTCATAATCTGGGCCTTAGTATTTATTTAGGACAGTTTGTCCAATTAGAGTGTGGCTATATCTGTAGTTTATTATATAGAAAATATTTTTGATATATTTAAGATAGTAGTCCATTAAAATTATAGTATTGCTACACCTGTGGCTTACATTGTTATATAAAAGAGAGTTACAAAATACATTCGCCTAGATTTAGAGTTCTGCGTTAGGGTTAAAAAGCAGCGTTAAGGGGTCCTAACGCTGCTTTTTAACGCCCACTGGTATTTAGAGTCAGGCAGGAAAGGGTCTACCGCTCACTTTCTTTCCGTGACTCGAGGCTACCGCAGATCCCCTTACGTCAATTGCATATCCTATCTTTTCAATGGGATCTGCCTAATGCTGGTATTATGAGTCTTGGAAGAAGTGAGTGGTAGACCCTCTACCGACAAGACTCCAACCGCAAAAAAAAAGTCAGTAGTTAAGAGTTTTATGGGCTAACGCGGGAACATAAAGCTATTAACTACTGTGCTATAAAGTACACTAACACCCATAAACTACCTATGAACCCCTAAACTGAGGCCCCCCACATCGTAAACCCTATAATACATTTTTTAACCCCTAATCTCCCGCTCCGGACACCGCCGCAAACTACACTATACATATGAACCCCTAATCTGCTGCCCCTAACATCGCCGACACCTATATTATATTTATTACCCCCTAATCTGCCTAATCTGTACCTAGTTAAAATAAATACAAAGTTGCCTGTAAAATAAATATAAATCCTAAAATAGCTACAATGTAACTATTAGTTATATTGTAGCTATATTAACGTTTATTTTATAGGTAAGTATTTAGTTTTAAATAGAATGAATTTATTTAATGATAGTAAATTTAGTTTGTTGAATTTAAATTATATTTAAGTTAGGGGGGTGTTAGGGGTAGACTTAGGTTTAGGGGTTAATAACTTTATTATAGTAGCGGCGATGTTGGGGCAGGAGATTAGGGGTTAATAATTGTAGGTAGGTGGCGGCGATGTTAAGGAGGGCAGATTAGGGGTTAATAAAATTTATTATAGTGTTTGCGAGGCAGGAGTGCGGCGGTTTAGGGGTTAATACATTTATTATAGTGGCGGCGAGGTCCGGTCGGCAGATTAGGGGTTAATAAGTGTAGGTAGGTGGCGGCGGCGACGTTGGGGGGGGGCAGATTAGGGGGTAATAAATATAATATAGGTGTCGGCGATGTTAGGGACAGCAGATTAGGGGTTCATAGGGATAATGTAGGTTGCGGCGGTGTCCGGAGCGGCAGATTAGGGGTTAATAATAAAATGCAGGCATCAGCGATAGTGGGGGCGGCAGATTAGGGGTTAATAAGTGTAAGGTTAGGGGTGTTTAGACTCGGGGTTCATGTTAGGGTGTTAGGTGCAGACTTAGAAAGTGTTTCCCCATAGGAAACAATGGGGCTGCGTTAAGAGCTGAACGCTGCTTTTTTGCAGGTGTTAGGTTTTTTTTCAGCAAGCTCAGCCCCATTGTTTCCTATGGGGATATCGTGCACAAGCACCTTTTTCCAGCTTACCGCTACCTTAGGCAACGCTGGTATTGAGGGTTGAAGTGGAGCTAAATTATGCTCAACGCTCCCTTTTCTGAGGCTAACGCGGACATTCAGACAACTCTTAATACCAGCGTTGTCTTAAGGGTGCGCTTGAAAAAAAAGCCTCGTTAGCACCGCGGGTCTTTACCGACAAAACTCTAAATCTAGGCGATTGTTTCTACATCTGTAGTTTAAAAAAATACTTAAACTGCCCTCTGGGCAGACTTATCGACTAGTAAACACATAAATACATATGAACACACGCACGCACATATATGCATACAGTATATATATACATGCATACATATATGTATATATATATATACATATATACTGTATATGTGCATTGGAGCATTGGAGCCCTTTACAGTTAAGTAGATGAAAACATGAAAAAACATATTTATTCATTATTCATTTTTAATAAAGGCTTTAACTATGCATTTAATGTAAATATATCGCATTCCAATGTTCTGTAGATAGCAGAATATGTTCCAAGTTTTTTTAAACAGATATTCCTATATACAGTATATCTATAACCATATAAAATCATGTATATATATATATATATATATATATAAAAATATATATAAATATATGTATAGATATACTGTATATAGTACAAAAATACCATCAGATTATGAATAAATAGAAAACATTCTGTTATGTGAAGATCATTGGAATGTGAAATATTTATATTTTCATGTCGGGTTAGTGCACATGAGAATATGCGATTCGTCTTTTTGCCCTCATCGGGTCAGCGCAAGAGCGAAAACAGTTTACTTTTAACTCATATAATGAGCGCAAATAACTTACTTCTAGCGTAATTAACGCTAGAGTGGGAGCGTTAATTAGATCTCTAAATTTGTAATCGAGTGCATAGAGATGCTTTCTTTTAAAGAGGAACTTTTAGTCTTTAATATATGAAGTCTTGGAAGTCTCTATGCCTTTTTGATGGGCTATTATATGTGCCTATAAATCCAGTTAGCAGTACAAATATAGCAACTGTTTCCAATTGGTAGTTGATAACACAAGTGAAGTACTACCTAATATTGACCCATGATCATGTAAGTGTATGTTGTGGCTGCTTAGCAAAAATAAGTTATCACCACTTAAACTCATTCATCAAATTGACATTAATTTACAAGCAGAAGGAATGTTACATTTTGAATATAGCTGTGCCTTTTAAATAAACTCATTCCTGGCTTTCCTTCAAGCCTTGATTATAGCATTCTTAAGTACAATACATGGGATGAGGAGTAGATATCCGTCCCAATCTCATTAGCTTTGGCTGTACACTTATTTAGATGTATATCCATTTATAGGTTTAGCTGATAAACACAAGTGTTTCATGTCTAAAACTAGGACATTTTGTCACATCGTGTTTTAGAATAAAAAATGCTGCATACTTTTATTTTATTTTTTATTTTAAACAGAGGAGTCATAAATATGGGAATGGATGTTCAACAAAAATAATGGCAAATAAAATTATTCAAAATATTTTTACATGAAAAAAATTAAAGCTAAAGTTAAACTTACATTCACACTAACAAGTATGTATATTGTATGCTTGTGGACAACTGATTTCTAGGAATAATTTGCCCACTGGCTGGTAAAGTATCTTCCTCATATCTATTGGTTAAAAGACACAGTCCTCAACAAGCTGGAAAATATATGTATACACACACACATATACATATACATATATATATATATATATATATATATATATATATGTATATATATATATATATAGACAAAGCTATTTAGAAATACAAAAAACATTGGAATGTAAAATATTTACAGTAAGACGTTAAACGTTAAAATTGATTTAAAATTATTTTTCATGTTTAAATGTATTTGAGAGTGGAAAGGGCTCCAAAGTGTATATATGTATGTGTATATACAGTATGTATATGTATGTGTATATATATATATATATATATATATATATATATAAAAACACATACATCAGTATACATGCATATGCACATATACACATACACATATTTAGACATATATACATTATAGCCCTTTCCAGTCAAATGCCTTGTCATACACCATATACCTTTTAACCCTTATAAAACAAGTTTATTAATATTTATATGTATATTTAAAAAAAACATATATCAGAAAGTTTACATATGAGTGTAATAGTTTATTGTAATGTATTTATCTTACGTTTGGTACAACTTTTTTTAACCCTTGCACTTTCTGCTATTTCTTCAGGCGAGCTAATCGGTAGAGTGCAAATTTTGTTTGCGCTCAAGTGCAACAATTTAATTTTCAACTTGTAAAATGTGCGCTAGTTAGAGCAGTCGTGATATTACTTTTCGTATCCCGTGCTAATAATAGCATGCCACTTGTAATCTAGCCCCCAATAGGTAATACACAGACCAGGAAAAGAAAAAATAGGCAAGGGTGTTAACCCTTTAATCTTTCAGCCCTATTATTGTAAAAGTAGTAACACACTTACGCAAACACAGACTCATACAGACACACAGACAAACCTACTCACACACTCACAGAAACACTCACACAAATTCAAACAGACACCCAAGGAAACAGACAAAGGCACACACAAACACACACAAAGACATACACTCACACACACAAAGATATACACCCACACACACACAAAGATATACACCCAGACACACACACACACACACATAAAAACATACACTCACAGACACACATACACACACACAAAGAGATACACTCACACACACAAATATATACACTCAGACACAGATATTTAAATTTGCACAACAATATTATTTTTATGAACGTACAATAAATCGGTATCTTTATAAATAATACAGATGCCTACCATAATCTTAGTAGGATCAGGTGTTCTGCAGCTCGAGATGTGCCATGAGATGTAGCACACAGCATAGAAGGTACAACGCTATTTTATTGCAGAGCATAGAAGTATACAGCTTGTACAATACATCTAATTTGGTAACTGCGACATAGACAATCACGGCTGTAGGCCACGCCCCCATCCAGTGATGTCACCTCCCACTCTCATCACATCTTCCCCTTTTTCAAAAGACAAAGCATACATTTTCTTTTTTGAGTTCATCAAATAACAAGGTATACAAGAAGCATACAAAAATAATTTTGTTTAGTGTAAAACAAATAACAAGTTAAAGAGAATATATATATGAACAACAAGCAATACAATCCTGACTTGAAAATCAGGGGAGACTACCCTAGTCCACAGTGACCATGGGATTATTCTGCCCATTCTTCTGGTCACTGCTCTAACTAGTGCTAATCCCGATATCGGGTTGGAAGTTTCACCACTCTTCCCCTTGACATTTTACATGAACTGTCTTCTGATACAGAAGAAGGTGATTGAGAGTCTGCTGGAAGCAAGGAAGTATCCCTGCTGTGATCTTGCTGAGGGGAAATCACCCCTCTTAAAACAGGGGATCCCACTGGCGGTGGCTCTGAGGTATCCAGTCCCAAACTCTCAGGTAATGGCTGAAGATGTCTTCTATTTCGACGTGTGACTGTTCCTCCATCAGTAAGGACTACATAAGACCTTGGTTCTGGAGAGTGTCCAATTACCATAGCAGGCGTCTTCCATTTCTTTTCATCATTCAGTTTAACTCTGACACCTTGCCCTACATTCAGCTCCTGCACGTGCCTCACAGAGTGTTTTCTGTCGTAGAAGAATCCATAACCCCTTTTAGCCTCTTCATCCCTTCGAAGGACCTCATCCTGAGGAACAGAGCTGGTCAGCTGGAAGACACCCACAGAGGGTAAAGTCATGCGAATCTGACTTCCTAGCATCAGCTGTACCATGTTAAAACCTGTGGCCTGGATGGGAGTCACCCTATAGGCCAAGAGAGCTAGGTATGGCTCAGATTGCTTCAAAATGAACTTTGTTGTTTTAACTGCCCTTTCAGCCATTGCATTGGTCTGCAGGTAATGTGGACTTGACATAGAATGGACAAAATCATATTCACTGCTGAAAGAACTGAATTTCATGGAAGCAAAATGCATTCCGTTATCACTCACTAACTCCATTGGTATGCCCCACTGGGCAAACAAGCTCATGAGACGAGTGATAATGGCTTCAAGGGTGGAATCTCCAAATACCGAGAATAGTAGTCAATCACTACTAGGTACTTTTCCAGTGCAGTTCACACAAATCAGCAGCTATTTTCTGCCATGGGCCTGCAGGCAGCGGAGTAGAAATCAAGGGCTTCCTTCTCTGAGTAGACTGGCGTTCCCAGCAAAAGGCACATTTTGACACATGGCTTGCAATGTCGGAACTGACCCCAGGCCACCATACTGCCGTAGCTGCCCTTACTCTGCACTTTGTAATGCCCAATTGGCTATCATGAATCCTGCTTAACATCTCCTGCCGCATGCTAACAGGAATAACAATAGGGTTCTGGAACAGCACCAACCCATCCAGCTCTGTGAGCTGCAACATCTCTGACTGGTAAGAATTTTAAAATATCCAGGCTGCCCGGCTCTCGGGCCAACCTTCCTTTATGTACTTAATAACTTCTTGAAGGTCTGTATCTAAACGTGTCTCCTTTCTTATTTCCTCTAGCTTCCCTGTCAAAATAGATTTGGATGCCAGAACATCAGTAAACCTCCACCATGTTTGACTGTAGGAACTGTATTCTTATCTTTAAAAGGCTCATTTCTTTTTCTGAAAACAGTAGAATGATGGGCTTTACCAAAAAGCTGTAATTTTGTTTCGTCTGTCCACAGCACATTCTCCCAAAAGGATTTTGACTTCCTAAAGTAAGTTTTGGCAAACTCCAATCTGGCTTTTTTATGTTTCTGTGTCAACAGATTTGACTTTTTTTTTCTACACTTTTTGTTTCATACCAATACAAACAAAATCAATAGACATGAGAATGCCTAAACATTTGTAACTGCAAATTGGCCATGACTGTAGCTTTTCTTTACCCAGTAGTTAAAGGGACATTAAACCAATTTGTTTTTTTTCATGATTCATATAGAGCATGCAATTTTAAACATCTTTCCAATTTACTTCTATTATCACATTTGTTTTGTTCTCTTTGTATCCTTTGTTATTATTATTATTATCGGTTATTTGTAGAGCGCCAACAGATTCCGCTGAAAAGGATACCTAGGTAGGCTCAAGAGCTGCTGATTGGTAGCGGCACATTTATGCCTCATGTTATTGGCTTACATAATGCTTTCAGCTAGCTCCTTGTAGTGCATTCTTGCTTCTTCAAAGGATAACAAAGTGAAATTGATAACAGAAGTACATTAGAAAGTTGTTGAAAATGAAATGCTCTATCGGAATCATGAAAGGAAAAATTGGGTTTTGTGCCCCTTTAGTATTAAAATGTTCCGTATAGGTGAGGATATAACAGGCAAATGACAAATTAAATGATAAGGATCTATCTGTAAACAATTTAATACAATACAGCAGGTAAAATGAATCATTGCAAACATGGTAATGAGGAGAAAATAAAGTGCTATACACTATCCCTTTAGTCTATACAAAAAATCCAGAAACCTTTTAGTTATCATTTACTGCACTGTAAAACAATCTTAGTGACTGTGAATATGCTTTGCTAAATCTCCCCAGATCTTTAAATATGGAGAGAACAAATGGGAATTTCCACATTACTAGGATTTTAGTATTTTATGGCAGACACTTAAAGCTGTTTAAGGGCTAAAAAAAAAGCCCAAACAGCTAACAACATCACTAGCTGAACGTCTTTGTGGAATGTTACTACTTGTAAAGCTGGTGAGAATAAATAAAGGGGTGATGAGCCCTGATGAAGTGCCAGTCGTGGCACGAAATGCATATTCTGCTACATTCTTGATATCTGCTGATTTTGTGACTAAGAACCGCTTCTTTTAAGGATTATAAATAAACGTTACATTTTATTCATCCCCTCAACTTTTGGGGCTTTGTATTTGTACTCTTTCCCTTTAATGCTGGAAGAGGATAGTTAGGTATGTGACAAAGGGTTAATCCTTACAATGACAGGAATTGGGCCAAACCTCTGTTCTCACAGTAAAAATTAGCTAACTACTAAGCCGTGAGTCTTTATAAAGATAAAATAATATGTGTTAAAAAAAATCACTAACTCATTTGCAAAATAAAATAAAAATGTAGAAGAAACAATCACCATATTTGCATAATTGAAAGGGCTCCCGATTCTTAAAGGGACATGATAACTTAATGTTGAAGCACTTTAAAGTGATGCAGCATAGCTGTAAAAAGCTGACTAGATAATATCACATGAACATCTCTATGTAAAAACAAAATTTATGCTTGCCTCATAAATTTCTTTTTTTCCAGATATGGAGAGTCCACAACGTCATTCAATTACTAGTGGGATTATTACTCCTGGCCAGCAGGAGGAGGCAAAGAGCACCACAGCAAAGTTGTTAAGTGTCACTCCCCTACCCATAAGCCCCAGTGATTCGACCAAAGGAAAATGGAAAAGGAATAACACAAAGGTGTAGAGGTGCCTGAGGGTTAGTCAAAAATAAATGTCATAATAAAGGGTGGGGTTGTGGACTCTCCATATCCAGAAAGAAAGAAATGTAGCAGGTAAGCATAAATGTTGTTTTCTTTCCTAAGGTATCGAGAGTCCACAATGTCATTCAATTACTAGTGGGAACCAATACCCAAGCTAGAGGACACAGAATGAACAGGGAGGGAGAACAAGACAGGCAGACCTAAACAGAAGGCACTACCACTTGAAGAACCTTTCTCCCAAAAGAGGCCTCAGCCAAGGCAAAAGTACCAAATTTGGAAAATTTGGAAAAAGTATGCAGAGAGGACCAAGTTGCAGCCTTGCAAACCTGTTCCACAGAAGCTTCATTTTTGAAAGCCCAGGAAGAGGAGACAGCCCTAGTGGAATGAGCTGTAATTCTCTCAGGGGGCTGCTGTCCAGCAGTCTCATAAGCAAAACGAATTATACTTCTCAACCAGAGGGATAGAGACGTAGCAGTAGCCTTGCAAACCTGTTCCACAGAAGCTTCATTTTTGAAAGCCCAGGAAGAGGAGACAGCCTTAGTTGAATGAGCTGTAATTCTCTCAGGGGGCTGCTGTCCAGCAGTCTCATAAGCAAAACGAATTATACTTCTCAACCAGAGGGATAGAGACGTAGCAGTAGCCTTGCAAACCTGTTCCACAGAAGCTTAATTTTTGAAAGCCCAGGAAGAGGAGACAGCCTTAGTGGAATGAGCTGTAATTCTCTCAGGGGCTACTGTCCAGCAGTCTCATAAGCAAAATGAATTATACTTCTCAACCAGAGGGATAGAGAAGTAGCAGTAGCCTTGCAAACCTGTTCCACAGAAGCTTCATTTTTGAAAGCCCAGGAAGAGGAGAAAAGCCCTAGTGGAATGAGCTGTAATTCTTTCAGGGGGCTGCTGTCCAGCAGTCTCATAAGCAAAATGAATTATACTTCTCAACCAGAGGGATAGAGAAGTAGCAGTAGCCGTTTGACCCTTACGCTTTCCTGAGAAACAAACAAACAGGGCAAAAGACTTTCAAAAATCCTTAGTCGTCTGTAGGTAGAATTTAAGAGCACGCACAGCATCCAAGTTGTGCAATAGATGTTCTTTATGAGAAGAAGGATTGGAATAGAGAGAAGGAACAACAATTTCCTGATTAATATTTCTATCCGAAACCAGTTTAGGAAGAAACTCAAATTTAGGGCTTGGACTGCTCCTGCTTGGAAGAGGGAGAGGAATACTTTTGACCTTTGAAGTTACGAAAGGAACGAAAATTACTTTGATGTCCTTTGAGTCTGTTTTTCTTGTCTTGCGGTAAAAAAAGACCCTTTTCCACCCGTAATGTCAGAAATTATTTTTGCCAGACCAGGTCTGAACAAGGTCTTATCCTTGTAAGGAAGCGCCAGAAGCTTGGACTTAGAAGTAACATCTGCTGACCAAGATTTTAGCCACAATGCCCTGCGGGCTAGGACAGTGAAGCCAGACATCTTGGCTCCCAGTCTAATAACGTGCATGTTAGCAACAGAAATAAAGGAATTGGCTAGTTTTAGAGCCTTAATCCTATCTTGTATCTCCTCCAATGGAGCCTCTACTAAAATTGATTCAGACAAGGCGTTGCACCAATAAGATGCCTCACTTGCTACTGTGGCAATCCAAACTGCAGGTTGCCATTGAAGACCTTGATGAACATACATCTTCTTCAAAAAAGTTTCTAGCTTTTTGTCCATGGGATCCTTAAAGGAGGAGCTATTCTCTATAGGGATTGTAGTTCTCTTAGCCAGAATAGAAATAGCCCCTTCTACTTTAGGCACTGTGAACCAAGAATCTTTAATGGAGTCAGCAAAGGAAACATCTTTTTAAATACGGGAGATGGGGAGAAAGGAATCCCTGGCTTCTCCCATTCCTGTGAAATAATCTCTGTCACACGGTCTGGGACAGGAAAAACTTCCACACAGGAAGGAACATCATAGTATTTATTAAGTTTACTAGACTTCTTAGGGTTGACAACGACAGAAGTATCGGAGTTGTCCAAAGTAGCCAATACCTCATTTAATAGTACACAAAGGTGTGCAAGCTTAAATCTGAAGTTTACTTCTTCAGTATCAGATGAAGGAATAATACTGTCCAAATCTGAGATTTCACCCTCAGAGGCTACTAACGTATCCTCCTCATCAGACTTATTCAGGAGGGCAACCTACATAGCAGTAGGTAGAACAGAAACCTTACTATCTGAATGTCTAATTTTCTTCTTGCATTTTCCCAGCATAGGAAAAGCAGATAATGCTGCAGATACCGCAGAAGATATCTGTGAAGCAAAATCTGCAGGCAAATAAACTCCTCCAGGAGGCTGAAAGGAATTGCAGGGCACTGTAAGTGATGCCATAGAACAGCAGCATCCTGAGTGACATTGGGCTCAGAGGGCAACAACTTATCCTTGAATTGAAGTGTTCTAGCTAAGCATGCAGCACAGAATTGCATAGGCAAAACAATTTGTGACTCTAGGCATAACAAGCATTTGTCAAAAGACATAGACTCTTGGTCCATGTCCATAATACTAAATAAAAAAAGTCCCCAAATTGTAGAATTTTTTTAAATACACTGTCACTTTAAGAATTTTTAATACCACAGCCGCTTAACGTTATGGAAATATTATTTAAAATAAGAAACCAATCAGGTCGCCTACACCTCAGACAGGCTGAGGTGCCTTACCATAAAACTTATACACAATTTGGCTGCCAGAAGTCTCTAAAACGATCGTATAGTAGATCGACACTGAAGAGACTAAAATTCAATGACGCCGCTTCGCTCCATGAATATCCGACAGCAGAGAGAAGTCACATGACCGGCAGAGAGAGGAAACTATGCAGCAAGTAAAAGGCGCACGTTTCCCTCTGCCTACAGGAGCTTAATTTACCCAAACGCTCAAGCAGTCTGTCAGTTAGCCTCTTCTAGCTAAGCAAGCAAAGAAAACCAACTGCCAAATTTTAAGTTCATACATATATCCCTGTATAAAACATAAGCCACACACATACTAAAAAAGTATTTCAACAAAATTAGCCCAAAGAGGAAAAACATCACAATAAAGGGAAGATTAACCCTTAGTCTCAACATACATAATGTTCCTGCCCACTGCCAAAGAAAATCCTGTATAAAGGATTTTAAAAATGTCCCTATCTACTGCATATGAAATATTCTTCTGAAGTTAAAGTCTCCAAGACCTAGAAGACAATAGCACTTACCTGCAGTCTAGCTGTGCGGCAAGAAGACAGCTCACAAGGCGTGAAAGGACACATACTCCTTACGGAGACCTGTAGAAAAAGAAAGAACAGAATAACCGACTCTGGCTTTCTGTACCATGGGTAGCAATGTGTTAGGAAATAAAGCAAGGACTGCATCACAACTTCCTAACTGCTTAAAAGTCACCACTACTCTACTGAAGAGATTGACGTGGACTCAGCTAAACCCAAATCCTTGTTTGCAGGGAAAAGTACCCGAAAAAGTGATTAAATTCTTCAGACACCAAACTTCACCTCCTCCATTGAGAGAGGCGAAGAGAATGACTGGGGATTACGGGTAGGGGAGTGACACTTAACAGCTTTGCTGTTGTGCTCTTTGCCTCCTCCTGTTGGCCAGGAGTGATATTCCCACTAGTAATTGAATGACGTTGTGGACCCTCCATATCTTAGGAAAGAAAATATATTTACCTCATAGTTTCATAAGTATTCACACCCCACTATAAAGAGACGTTTTAGTCCCAGGACTTTCAAGGCAGTGTGCATCTGGAATGTGCAGGCACAGCATGTTATTTTCCTATTCAGTTTAAAGGGACACTGAACCCAAATGTTTTCTTTTGTGATTCAGATAGAGCATGCAATTTTAAGCAACTTTCTAATTTACTCCTATTATCAATTTTTCTTCGTTCTCTTGCTATCTTTATTTGAAAAAGAAGGCATCTAGGCTTTTTTTTATTCAGAACTCTGGACAGCACCTTTTTATTGGTGGATGAATTTATCCACCAATCAGCAAGAATAACCCAGGTTATTCACCAAAAATGGGCCGGCATCTAAACTTACATTCTTGCATTTCAAATAAAGATATCAAGAGAATGAAGAAAATTTGATAATAGGAGTAAATTAGAAAGTTGCTTAAAATTCCATGCTCTATCTGAATCACAAAAGAAAAAAAAAAATGGGTTCAGTGTCCCTTTAAGTTAAATCTTATGAGATCACAACAACGCAATTCAAGATCTCAACACTGCTGAATGGCAATTGTGTATTTTTGTTGTTGCTGTTTGTTTTTTTAACTTGTAGCTTTACAGCAGCTCTAACTGCTCACAAAGCACTAACTGTGGTGACTTTAAGAAATTTTGAGGTAAAATAGGTTCCCTTTTTACATAGAGATGTTTAGGTGATATTTTCATGTCAGCTTTTTACCGTTATGCTACATCACTTTAAAGTATTATGTCCCTTTAAGATTTATATTTGACACCTAGCAATTGTGTTTAAATCCAATTTGTTTGTGAGAAAGAGTGGAATATGGAAAAGGTGAGTGAATATGGTATACAAGTGTGGTTTTTTTAGGATTTAATAGAGCATATGTATTTCCTGGAAGTAAAAATTAGAAAGGCGGCTGCAGGAGATGCCTCCAAGGATGAGGTTTGGGAACATCAGTTGCCCACCCCCTAGGTTCTCAGGTTTAGAAAGACTAGAGAGATGTGCTGACCTGTAACATAACAGTCTAATTACATCATGATAATAAAATCTAGAATGCAAACGTGTACCTTAAAAACATTACTGCCATGTATATAAAAAGTAACAACACACTAATATGTGCACTATATTTTAAACCATATAAAATGCAGAAATAAAAACACACTAACATATGAGCTACATTGGCAGTTCTTATCTCTGCTGTAGCATCCCCAGTGAGAAGCTTGGCATGCTGTTCTCATATGCTAGAGGCCAGTGGTGTCAGTAGGGTTGGTGTCACCCAGTGCAGTAAGTTATGGTGTCACCCATCCCCCAGAAAGCAAACACACACAAACACAAAAACACAGGCACACACACATACAAACACTCAGATGCACACACAAACACTCAGAAACAAACACTTAGACACACACACACAAAAAAACACTCAGGCACACACACAAAAACTCAGACACACACACATACACACACAAAAACACTCAGACATACACACAAAAACACTCAGGCACAGACACAGAAACACTCAGGCACAGACACACAAAAACACTCAGACACACACACAAAAACTCAGACACACACACATACAAAATATGTAAACTGCACTGCATTAATGATAAAGATCATGCCTAGAGCTGCTCTCTGGCTCAGCAGAACATCAAATGAAAGATAAACAGAGCACTCTAAAAATAAATCACTAAAGAAAAGGTTTAGGCACGCAAACTATGAAAATTCTGCTCTCTGACTCTGTTCCAAGTCTGTCAGTGCACAGCCCCAGGCCGCGTGTCTACCGCTCCTTATGGCCAATCACCTCTGCACTCTGCCCACCCCCAGACCCCCGCCCGCCCTCCCCTCCTACCTCTTCAGTATGCACTTAGTGTACTGTACCCATACCTGTCTGTGGGCATCATACGTGGCTCCTTAACTTTAGAGACAGTGTCAGACAGTCATGCTGTCAGGTGCCAGGCATCCCCCTCACGATTTCCCGGTTCCCGTTTAGAGAGACAGCACAGCATTGAGTGACTCCACTGCTCCCCATGTCACTGAGCAGTGAGGACAGATGGGCAGGCAGGTTTAGGCTAGCAGCGCAACTTCACAAGCCCCACGGCACGCCCACAACATTCATAGTGAAATTGGGCAGGGGAAGAGCAAAGTACAAACAAGCAAAAGCAGCCGGGAAAAATTGCAGCGCTGGCTCAGGGGGCAAAAAAATTAAGTGTCTACCACTTCCCCAGTCCCACTAAAGTTCACAAATGCTGTCCCCTCTAATAAAAAATCTGTGCATCTCTACATTGTATTTCTTTGAATTTCAATAAATGAAAAAAATATATATATAATTTTTTTTTCTGGTGGTGTAACCCCCTGGAGGGTGTCACCCGGGTGCGCCCCCCCCCCGCACCCCCTAGTGACGCCATTGCTAGAGGCAGAACTAGGCTCCTCCAGCATCTCCAGGTCACACTGCTGCTCTGCTGTATCCAGCCATTCCTGCAGACCAAAGATAGTGTGTACAACGCTCTTCAGTGCAGTGCCTTAACTTCTTCCTGTTCCAGCATCCTAGAGTCACTGTGCTGCTCCTGAGTACTGAATTATATGCAGTATCATTACAGTTGTTACAGGAGTGATTGCAGGGCTAGGCAGGCCCTCTATATGTTGTGCGGGCCTTGTTACATTGGTCATCTGAGACCCCTATAGTTGCACGCATGCACTTTACAGATAAGCTTAGTACAATTGATATCACACCACATCTTTTTGACATTTTAAAAGTTGGTCAATTTAGGTTCCACTGTTCAACTAGTATACTAGGTTCCAACTAGTATAGCTCAGGTTTCCAGCCAACAATCTGTAGTATATTTGCATGAACTGTCCAAGTGAATGAAAGTGAATGAAAGTGACAAACCAGATATAACTACTGTATATTTCAAACTTTATGTACAAACTAGTGGCCATAGAGATCTATATAATGTAGTGTTGATTAGTGTGCTAATGTATGTTGTGTATAATGTAGTGCTGATTAGTGTGCTAATGTATGTTGTGTATAATGTAGTGCTGATTAGTGTGCTAATGTATGTTGTGTATAATGTAGTGCTGATTAGTGTGCTAATGTATGTGGTGTATAATGTAGTGCTGATTAGTGTGCTAATGTATGTTGTGTATAATGTAGTGCTGATTAGTGTGCTAATGTATGTGGTGTATAATGTAGTGCTGATTAGTGTGCTAATGTATGTGGTGTATAATGTAGTGCTGATTAGTGTGCTAATGTATGTGGTGTATAATGTAGTGCTGATTAGTGTGCTAATGTATGTTGTGTATAATGTAGTGCTGATTAGTGTGCTAATGTATGTGGTGTATAATGTAGTGCTGATTAGTGTGCTAATGTATGTTGTGTATACAGGGAGTGCAGAATTATTAGGCAAGTTGTATTTTTGAGGATTAATTTTATTATTGAACAACAACCATGTTCTCAATGAACCCAAAAAACTCATTAATATCAAAGCTGAATAGTTTTGGAAGTAGTTTTTAGTTTGTTTTTAGTTATAGCTATTTTAGGGGGATATCTGTGTGTGCAGGTGACTATTACTGTGCATAATTATTAGGCAACTTAACAAAAACCAAATATATACCCATTTCAATTATTTATTTTTACCAGTGAAACCAATATAACATCTCAACATTCACAAATATACATTTCTGATATTCAAAAACAAAACAAAAACAAATCAGTGACCAATATAGCCACCTTTCTTTGCAAGGACACTCAAAAGCCTGCCATCCATGGATTCTGTCAGTGTTTTGATCTGTTCACCATCAACATTGCGTGCAGCAGCAACCACAGCCTCCCAGACACTGTTCAGAGAGGTGTACTGTTTTCCCTCCTTGTAAATCTCACATTTGATGATGGACCACAGGTTCTCAATGGGGTTCAGATCAGGTGAACAAGGAGGCCATGTCATTAGATTTTCTTCTTTTATACCCTTTCTTGCCAGCCACGCTGTGGAGTACTTGGACGCGTGTGATGGAGCATTGTCCTGCATGAAAATCATGCTTTTCTTGAAGAATGCAGACTTCTTCCTGTACAACTGCTTGAAGAAGGTGTCTTCCAGAAACTGGCAGTAGGACTGGGAGTTGAGCTTGACTCCATCCTCAACCCGAAAAGGCCCCACAAGCTCATCTTTGATGATACCAGCCCAAACCAGTAATCCACCTCCACCTTGCTGGCGTCTGAGTCGGACTGGAGCTCTCTGCCCTTTACCAATCCAGCCACGGGCCCATCCATCTGGCCCATCAAGACTCACTCTCATTTCATCAGTCCATAAAACCTTAGAAAAATCAGTCTTGAGATATTTCTTGGCCCAGTCTTGACGTTTCAGCTTGTGTGTCTTGTTCAGTGGTGGTCGTCTTTCAGCCTTTCTTACCTTGGCCATGTCTCTGAGTATTGCACACCTTGTGCTTTTGGGCACTCCAGTGATGTTGCAGCTTTGAAATGTGGCCAAACTGGTGGCAAGTGGCATCTTGGCAGCTGCACGCTTGACTTTTCTCAGTTCATGGGCAGTTATTTTGCGCCTTGGTTTTTCCACACGCTTCTTGCGACCCTGTTGACTATTTTGAATGAAACGCTTGATTGTTCGATGATCACGCTTCAGAAGCTTTGCAATTTTAAGAGTGCTGCATCCCTCTGCAAGATATCTCACTATTTTTGACTTTTCTGAGCCTGTCAAGTCCTTCTTTTGACCCATTTTGCCAAAGGAAAGGAAGTTGCCTAATAATTATGCACACCTGATATAGGGTGTTGATGTCATTAGACTACACCCCTTCTCATTACAGAGATGCACATCACCTAATATGCTTAATTGGTAGTAGGCTTTCGAGCCTATACAGCTTGGAGTAAGACAACATGCATAAAGAGGATGATGTGGTCAAAATACTCATTTGCCTAATAATTCTGCACTCCCTGTAATGTAGTGCTGATTAGTGTGCTAATGTATGTGGTGTATAATGTAGTGCTGATTAGTGTGCTAATGTATGTGGTGTATAATGTAGTGCTGATTAGTGTGCTAATGTATGTGGTGTATAATGTAGTGCTGATTAGTGTGCTAATGTATGTGGTGTATAATGTAGTGCTGATTAGTGTGCTAATGTATGTGGTGTATAATGTATGTTAATGTAAAAATGTATAAACGATCTAATAAGCTGAAAAACGTGTGCTAAAGGACCGTACGTGTATCTGGAGCACTATATGGAAGTCGTTTTGCAAGCATGTTATCCATTTGCAAGATCACTAGATGGCACTGGCAGCACCATTTCCTGTCATGTAGTGCTCCAAGTGCCTACCTAGATATCTCGTCAACTCAGAATACCATAGGAACAAAGCAAATTTGATGACAGAATTACATTTTTAAAAAATTTTAATGCTCTGGGGCATATTTATCAAGATCTGTATGGAGCTTGATGCCCCATGTTTCATCTTGCCAGAAACACAAGTAATGAAGCAGCGGTCTAAAGACCGCTGCTCCATAACCTGTCCACCTGCTCTGAGGCGGCATACAGAAATCCACCTGATCGAATACGATCGGGTTGATTGACACCCCCTGCTAGCGACTGATTGGTTGCGAATCTGCAGGGGGCGGCGCTGTACCAGCAGTTCACCAAAACCGCTGGTGCAATGATAAATGCCGACAGCATATGCTGTCCGCATTTATCGATGTGCAGCGGATATGATCCGCTATATCGGATCATGTCCGCTCGTACTATAATAAATAGGCCCCTCTGTCTGAATCACAACATTTTGAGTTTCATATCCCTTTAGCAATAACTGGAAACCCTGTTTTTCTAAAACAATAGGCTTCCTGATATACATCTATGGCAATTATGGCATATCTGGATGTCCTGCATTTGGAATGGGTAAGCACTATATAGATATGTAAGTAACAGGGAGTTTCAAAAGCTTTGCACAGATCTAATAATAATTAATTGCCAACCCTTTCCTTATCCTTTTGTGTTAAAGGGACACATTAAAGTCAGAATTAAACTTACAAGGATTGGATAGAGCATGGCATTTTAATAAACTTTCCAATTTACTTCTATTACCAATTTTGCTTAGTTATCTTGGTATTTTTTGATAAAGAGTAATGCTAGCTGAGTTTAGGTTCAAGCACGTGTCTTTAGCCATCTGGTAGTAGAAGTTTGATTATACATATTTGGAAACACTGCTGCCAGAGACTGCTAAAGACACGTACCCGCTCCTGAGCTCCTATCAGGCTACCTAGATTAACTGTTCAACAAAAGATACCAAGAGAGCAAAGTAAATTTGATATTATTATTATTATTCTTTATTTATAAAGCGCCAACAGATTCTGCAGCACTGCCCATGGATACAAGGATAAAGGTACAACGCAGAAACAGTACAATAAGAGACAACATTTTACAGACAAATACAGGGGGAATTGAGGGCCATATTCCCGTAAGAACTTACAATCTAGATGGGTAGGAGGATGGGAAACAGGAGGTGGGGAATGCAAAGGTGAGAATGATATTAGTGAGCAGATAGATAAGGGCAACTGTTAGGTAAGTGAAGTTAGTATGTTAATGAGTTGGGTGATAAGCTTCCCTGAACTTCCCTGGTCTTTAGGGAATGTTTAAAGGAGGAGAGGTTAGAAAGTCTGACAGCTCAAGGAAGTGCATTCCAGAGGGTTGATGCCGCACAAGAGAAGTCCTGTAGTCTAGCATGAGAGGAGGTGATGGTAGAGGACTCAAGAAGCAGGTCATTGTTGAATAGTAGGGGGCGGGCTGGAGTATATTTGTTGATGAGTGAGGACAGGTAGGGTGGGGAAGCATTGGTGAGGGCTTTGTAGGTCAGGGTGAGAATTTTGAATTTAATTCTGCTGTGAATGGGGAGCCAGTGAAGGGACTCACAGAGAGGTGCAGCAGACACAGAGCATCAAGAGAGGTGGATTAGCCTTGCAGATGCATTTAGGATGGATTGAAGGGGAGAGAGGCGGGAGAGAGGCCAGATAGTAAGTTATTACAGTAGTCAAGTCGGGGAATTACCAGGGAGAGGATTAGCTGTTTAGTAGTTTCAGCACTCAGAAGCAGACATATTTTGGAGATATTCTGTAGGTGGTTGCGGCAGGATAAAGCGAGCAATTGGATGTGGGGAATGAAGGACAGATTTGAGTCAAGTGTGACTCAGAAGCAGCGGACTTGTGGTGATGGGGAGATAGTGGTGCCGCCAACAGTGATGGAAAAATTAGAAACTGGAGTAGAGTTAGAGGGGTGGATTAGAAGTAGTTCGGTCTTGGACATGTTTATTTTTAGGGGGTGAGAGGCCATCCAGGAGGAAATGCCAGATAAGCAGTTGCTTATGTGAGAATTGTGGAGAAGGAGAGAGTGCAGGGGTGGAAAGGTAGATCTGGGTATCATCAACATAGAGGTGATAGTTGAAACCATTGCTATTGATGAGTTTACCCAGTAAAGAAGTGTAAATAGAGAAGAGTAGAGGACCCAGGACAAAGCCTTGAGGTACTCCAACAGACAGAAGAAATGGAGAGGAGGAGTCACCAGCAAAAAAGATGGAAAGGGATCTGTAAGAGAGATAAGAGTGAATCCCGGAGAGGGCAGTGTCACAGAGCCCAAGAGAGCTGAGAGTCTGTAGGAGAAGGAGATGGTCAACAGTGTCAAAGGCAGCAGAGAGGTCAAGTAAATGAGTATAGAGTAGTAGCCTATGTTTTTAGCAGAAAGGAGATTGTTAGTAACCATGGTGAGGGCAGTCTCAGTTGAGTGTTGGGGACGAAAGCCAGATTGCAGGGGGTCAAGCAATGAGTTGGGGGACAAGAAGTGTGTTAGGCAATCAAAAGCTAGTGTTTCAAGAAATTTTTAAGCTAGGGGGAGCAGTGATATGAGGAGGTAGTTTGCAGGAGAGTTAGGGTCAAGGGAGGGTTTATTGAGGATGGGGGTGACCTTTGCATGTTTGAAGGAGGCAGGGAATGAGCTGGTAGAAAGGGATAGGTTGAATATATGAGTAAGATCCAGAGTGAGGGTGGGAGACGGAGAAGATATTAGATGTGAAGGAATAGGGTCAAGTGGGCAGGTAGTGAAGTATGAGGAAGACATTAGGGAAGTAACTTCACTCTCAGTGGTTGGGAGGAGGGTGCAGAGAGTGGCAGAGGGGGTGACTGGGAGTGAAGTTGGGAGATTGCAGGCATGTGTTGGGATGTTTCTTCGGATGGTAAGTGTTTTATTGAAAAAGTAGTCAGCCAGGTCTTGAGCCAGGTGAGGGGGGGGGGCATGTGGGTAGAGGAGAGATTTGAAAATGGAGAAGAGTCTTTTAGGGTTTGAGGAGTGAGTAGATATAAGAAAAGAGAAGTTTGCTTATCTAGGTGAAGGGGAGAGGTGTAAGAGGGAAGAATGAACTTATAGTGCATGAAATCAGGTTCAGAGCGGGATTTCCTCCAGGCACGTTAAGCAGTGCTGGAGCATTTTTGCAGGTGGCATGTTTGCTGGGAGTGCCAGGGCTGGAGCTGATTACGTAGAGCTTTGCGAAGTTGGGGTGGAGCGAGAGTGTCAAGTGCAGAGGAGAGAAATTGATTATAGTATAGCAAGGTCAGGGCAGGATATTGTGGAAGTGTGGGGGAGGCGTATTTGAATAAGGTTGGAGAGTTGGGGAGGCTCTACAGTGTGCAGATTTCTACAGGTGCGGGGGCAAGGGGGGGAAGCAGGTTTAGCCTGTATATTAAGATTAAAGGTGAGTAGATGGTGGTCTGAGATGGGAAATAGGTGACAGGCAACATCAGAGAGAGAGCAGAGATAGGAGAATACCAAATCAATAGAGTGTCCATCACGGTTGGTAAGGAATAGTGTGGATTGTGAGAGGCCGAACGAGTTAGTGAGTGAGAGAAGTTTAGAGGCAGCAGGGGCAGATGGGTTGTCAATAGGGATGTTGAAGTCTCCCAGAATTAGAGTAGGTGTATTAGTAGAGAGAAAGTAAGGAAGCCAAGCAGAAAAGTTGTCAAGGAATTGGGAGGTTTGTCCAGGAGGGGCGATAGATAACTGCCACTCTGAGAGAGAGGGGGGAGAACAGGCGAATGCAGTGGACTTCAAAGGAAGAAAAGGAGAGAAATGGAAATGGAGATAGGTACTAATAGGAGCAGGAGGGGGAGAGTAAGATGCCAACACCGCCACCATGTCTCTCACCTGGCCTAGGTGTGTGGCTAAAGTGGAAACCACCATGTGTGAGAGAAGCAATGGAAGCAGTGTCAGCGGAAGATAGCCAGGTTTCAGTAATTGCTAAAAGGTTGAAAGCGTTGGAAACCAACAGGTCGTGAACAGTTGTAAGTCTGTTACAGACTGAGCGAGTATTCCAGAGGGCACAAGAAAAGAGAGGGGATAAATGCTGTGGGTTAATGGAGATGAGATTGTTGGTATAGCGTGACCTATAATTTTTGCAGTGGGAGACAGAGAGAGAGTGTAAAAGTGTGGTGATTGCTGCATGGCCAGGGTTAGGAGAGACATCACCAGCAGCAAGCAGTAGTAGCAGTGAGAGGGACAGAAGGTGAGAGTGAGACTTATAGGAGAGCGTATGACTAGACACAGAAGAGTTAGATGGGGAAGTGTTTCTAAGGAAACAGAGTAGTTCATGAATGGACAGCATAGGGGATGAGAGAAGGAAGGGTGAGATATGGATAGTGTGGGAATTGTTGTTATAGGGACATGCAGTGAGTTTTAGGAGAAGGGCAAACAGAGAGAGCAGAAAAGACATAGGGGCCGAATTATCATTGTGCGAGCAGACATGATCCGATATTGCAGATCATGTCCGCTGCACATCGATAAATGCCGACAGCATACACTGTTGGCATTTATCACTGCACCAGCAGTTCTTGTGAACTGCTTGTGCAATGCCGCACCTTGCAGATTAGTGGCCGCTAGCAGGGGGTGTCAATCAACCCGATCGTATTCGATCGGGTTGATTTCTGGCGATGTCTGTACGTTGCAGGCGGACAGGTTATGGAGCAGCGGTCTTTAGAGCTTGATAAATATGCCCCATAGAGGAATTTGAAAGCATATTTACAATTGTGTGCTCTATCTGAATCATGAATATTTAATTTTGACTTTACTGTCCTTTTAAAGGTACAACGTTTCATTATTCAGACAGAGCATGTAATTTAAACAACATACAGGTTTTTCATTTAAAGGGACACTATAGTCAACTTTTTGTATTTCAGTTTTTAATTTCTCGAAATTTTTTGGTTCTGTCCTGAATAAATTAGTTGCAGAAGTTTGTCCCTTTTCACCAGTAAAAGGAGTTGTTCCTCTCAGCCAGTCAGAATTAGTAGGAAGTACAAAACACAATATTGCAGTATTAGTTTAAACGTAAATTTAAACAGCTTTTTAGGTCAAAAATAATAATTTTAAAACAAGTGTAAATGCTGCTCTTTGATATACATAATAGAAATGTTTTGTTTACAGTATTCCTTTAAATAGTAATAACCATTTTGGATGTGTGCAATTAATTATTTAATATATTCTCGTGTAGTGTTATAATTGATCATTTTTTTTTCAGTACTTAAATATTAAGTGCAATTATAAATTAACATTCAAATTATATTTGGGGACTCATTGGAAAGTATCTAATAGGTTTTTATGATGAAGAAAGGACCATTAAATACATTAGAATTGCATAATTAACAAGTGCAGAATAAAAAGACAATGCAATAACTTTTACTCTGAATTTTACAAAAGCACTAGATTTTTTTTCTGGCAAATGCATTTTTTTCCCATTTTCCGGCCCCCTGTATCATGTGACAGACATCAGCCAATCACAGTATACGTATACCCTGTGAGCTTGTGCACATCCTCAGTCAAAGCTGGTGCCTCAACAAAAAGTGCATATAAAAAGATCTTGTAAAATTTGATAATGGAAGTAAATTGGAAAAATTCTTAAAATTGTGTGCTCTTTCTGAATCATGAAAGCTTAATTTTGACTTGAGTGTCCCTTTAAATGTACTTATTGGAATGGCCTTGCATTTGAAAAACATGCACAAATACACACAACACACTTGTAATAGATACTTTACTTTTTTTATATGCCAAGTATACAGAGTGGGCTTTAAAGGCTGATATGCATGTACATTTTTAACATAAATATGTTTAGATGCACATTGTTATAATCAATTCTTCATGGAAAACAATATTCTTTTAATGGTCAGAAAATAAAATGCCAAAGCTTATGTCATATAGAAACCATTTAATTTGGCATTGTGATACCTTCCAATGCACTATGTTTTGGCACTGTATTGTTATAGAAATATTTTAATAGTAAACATATACTTTATCTTGGTTAGTTTTCATTCTATGTACTTATGAATGATAGCATAAGTAATACACATTGGAAGAGTTAAAATGCTATTTTGGCACTTGAAAAGATAGTGAAGAAATAAAAGGCTATAAACATTAGTATTAGAATTAGTATTCCCCAACTTCACAGTTGTGACAAAATAGCTTTATTGCTAAAAATAATTTATAAATAAATAAAATTTAAAAATTGAAGGCCATGACAAAAAATTGATATAATGTTATATAATTGTAAAATTAATATTTTCAAGCATTCAAGCACCTCAGTGAAATAATTAGTCAACTTCTGGATTATTGTACATAATTAGAGTATATAATTGAAGTATGAATTGAGCAATATTGTTTTTACTAAAGCAAAATTATTGTTTTATTGAGAAGTGAGCAGAGCATATGCAAAAAAAAAAAAAAAAATAAGAATAAAAAAAATCCATTAGAGCTGCCAAGAGATGCCATCTTAAACAAGCCAAAAAGGATTTTCAAGGCTGTTGAATTTAACTATCCTTCAAAAACTGCTGGACTGGATTAGAGCTGTTGAATTGTCTCCATGCAAAGTTTAGGAGTGTTACAGTACCATGGAAATTCAGAATCCTTTCCAGTTAATTTTAATGCATAAATGAAACCTATATATAGCAGCACAAATGCTTTTTTCTTTCTTTAGCATTTTCCAAACCATTCTAATCAATATGGAGATTCCCCAAATAAAAAAGGAAAGCTTGAATGAGAAAATAATATAACTACTATAACTAGCTACAGTAAATACATACTAAAAACCTATAAGAAAACACGAATATTGCAGGATTTTTTAAACATATTGTAATCCCCTAACACATTATTCCAATCAAAACAAACATTTAAATTATATTGAATTTTTGTACAAATTGCATAGTTAAAAATGTAATTTTTACTTTACTTAACTTTTTATTAAAATAAAAGCTGTGTTGAATTCTAGTGGGCTTGGGCATCCGACATGGCGGCTTGAAGATGGATCTCCGACTACTTTGTAGCACAACCACTATCTGCAGCCAGCCCAGCACCCCAGACTTGTGGATCCTTGGTGGGAGAGAAAGGGCCCACTCGAACTAGAGTGCAGAGAGGAACCTTGGAAGTTCATAACATATAGAGGAGTGTGGAGAATTGTTGAGTGGCAGTTAGGCCTAACTACACCACAAACATTTGAAAGAGCCAATGAACCTAGGGCCATATGGCTTTAGCCTGACTCCCAGACTTCCTTTCAGGGCGAGAGTGGTATGGTCATAGGGGAGATTAACGGACTGTACTTCTGATACAAAATTCAGCTAGAACTCATATTGCATTATAGCATAATTGGGAAGGTGCTCCCAGTGTTTTGGGCTCTGCATGAGAAGATACTTTAACATTTATAAGAAGACAACAGACACAATGTCTGGAAAGCAGACAGACAAAAGACTTCAACACCAGGCAGAAGTCCATGTTGAGTCTAATACCTTACCTGCCAAGCCAACATAGAGGCTTCCTTATAAGAGGCTCATCTAATAGTGGCCCACTTCTACTACCTAAAATAGAGCAGTTACAAACTGTAGTAGATTCACTCTCTTCTGAATTTAAATGCTTTTCTACAAGATTAACTAATGTAGAACAAAATTTTACAGAGGGAGAATACAGAATAAGAGAAACCGCAACTAGCATCTCAAATCTACAGACGCAGAATAAAATCTTGCAAGCCATATTGGATGATCTTGAAAATATAGATCTCAGCATAGCAATTTAAGGGGAGACTGCTAGAATCTCTCCCTAACTTTACTCCTATGGACTTTGAGTAAAACATTTGCCTCAACTTCTCAAACTTCCAAAAAAAACCCCCACCATGCATTGCCAAAAGAGCACATATAATTGGGAACACAGAGAAACATGACATGCCCATAGCACCCCCTGCTAGGTGATGACATTTCAAGGATACAATCCTACTGCTGAGAGATTACAGACAAATTCCTACCTTAACCTATGAAGGGAAAATACTACTATATATCTTTCACGATTATTCTGCATAAGTTGCAAAAAGGCAAAGAGAGTTCTCCCCATATTGTAAGCAGCTTATTAAGAAAGACTGCTCAGTAGCCCTATTATACTTGGCCCACTTAAAGCTGCAAATGACTTAAAGGGGCAGTATACTATAACATTATTTTTCTCTTAATGTGTTTCCAATTACTTTTTTTTACCAGCGGTAGAGTATAAAATGTATGAGATTTGCTTTTTAAGGTTTATTTGTGTATATGAATTAGCCGGTTTTGTGTTTTGAAGCCATAACCTAATAAAATGGGTTAAGCTTGTAGGTACAGGTGACCCTCGGTTTATGCCGGTTCAATTTGCGCCGTTTCAGAATAACAACCTTTTTTTCAGTCATGTGCACTAATTAAAATAGCCAGTAGGTGGAGCTGTCTGCTTGTTCTGCAGTAAAGTTATGCAACTTAACAGGTCTGAAATTGATCTGTGTACACAGAACAGACATTAGCTATCGAGCACCCACTTCCCTATTATCTTCCTGTCCAGCTGCTTCAGGTGAAGGTGCCTAACTGCCTATTAATCGCTGCAGATTGAAATGCATACAATAGGTGCAGACCAATATTATGATTGCAGATTGCAGAAAAATGCAAGTTTTGGTTCATTAAACTTAGTTTGATGATGATGCAGTCTGTTGTGTAATTATTTTATTAGGTGATGTTTAGCAAATGTTTTTGCTCATTAAACTTAGTTTAATGATGATACAATCTATATTATTAGGTTTATAATGCTGTTTAGGATTTAAAGTCTTCATTTCAAAGCTTTAAAAATAATGTATTAGGTGTTACTTATGACAATTTTGAGAGGGGCCTGGAACCTAACTCCCTCACTTCCCATTGACTTACATTATAAACTGGGTTTCAATTTACAACGGTTTCGATTTATAAACATTCCTCCTGGAACCTAACCCCGGCGTAAACTGAGGGCTACCTGTATAATCAGATTGCATTATTTTATCACATTGTGTACATATACATGCTTCTTTATCTTATATTTGTCCATAAAGCAATCACTAATACTTGGAGAGAACAATGGAAAATTAACATTTTATTACGTTATCTCTTCCATACCCCGCTGGGAGTTTAATTTCTTCTACTGGCTGTGTTAACACAGCTTGGCCTTAAGGCCAAAAACATTCAGGATAGGTGGGGATACCACAGGCTAAATCAACAATTTCAAATGCCAATATAAGGGTAATGGAAATACTTCTAAACAAGTTAATACACTCCAGGCTGGTAAAGTGGATCATTGGAAACAAATTAAAGGGAGAACATTTTTGAGTAAACTGTCCCTTTAAGAACCCAAGATTTTTGAAACACAGAAGCACCTTCAAATATTCCTGAACAAGGAAGAATTTCAGAACCCACTGGAGATACCAGAGAATAGTGCCTGAACTCTTCGACCAAGTACCTTTATTGTCTACATATAAGAGACCGTGTATTGTAGTGCATTTACCTTGAATGAAGACTTTCATGGATACTGTTATGGATCACCAGCCTTAAATCTATTTATCCTTTTTGTGAAGGGGAAGTCAATATGATTAAACAAAATAAAGTTCACACTAGTTTTTTGCTTTGTGTTCATATTTCTATAATTGTTCTATAGTTATCTTTGTTGTTTTTTGCATTCATATCACATAACCTCGAAAATTTCTGCATTATTGTATATAGGTATATAACAGAGAAGGCTATATAGGCATATTTTCCCCAGGGTACCAGACCATTTAAACAGAAAACATCTATTCACACCATATGAGAACAAAAGAGCACTTGGAGTAGCTCATCTTTTGGGGAAAAATTAGAGCACACTATTAAACAATATGACACAGATCAAGAAGGGAGATACCTCATAGTCCACATAGAAACCTGGGGGGCCAATTAGTGATCAGTGGGGTATATGGCCCAAACAATAAAAAAGAGGAGTTTTGGGGCAGATTTAGAGCTCAATTTATGCTCTTTGATGATGTCCCAATTATAATAGGTGACTTTAACATCGCCTCGCAAACACTTGCAGATAGGTTAAAAAAAACAGCAATTGACAAAAGTCAAACCCATATAGACCGAGTTACTATATCAGACAATGCATCTATTTCAATAACTGTGAACATTACACCATACACAAAAGGAGGGGTGCCTGGGAGATGCCAGCTTATCTCTATTATGGTCTTAATTTGCCAAACACCTTTTAGGAGAATAGAATGCATACAAATTTTTAAATGCCCAACACCTAAATGACACATTACTGAACAGGGATACTGCAAAAGCAGTGTTAAGAGAGGTGGTGATGTCATATGTGGCGGGAGTAAATAAAAAGTACAAATAACAAGAGGAATTCCTGCTCCTACAAGTATTAAATGCCAGGAATCGATATTTGCAAAACCCTACAGATAAAACCAGAGATAAATATAAAGAAATTAAAACTCTTAGGGACACATTCCTTATACAGTCCTCAAATAGGGCCTTTGCCAAGACTAAAGCTAAGTTTTACAATTTCGGAAACAAGACAGGAAAATTTCTTGCAAAAAATAACTAAAGTAACTAGAAAACCCAATAGTATTTTAGTTCTAAAAGAAGGTGACCCAATTCACACTGAAATTGCTGGTATTATTATTATTATTATCAGGTATTTATAAAGCACCAGCAGATTACGTAGAGCTATACAAGAAATAATGGAACATTAAATGGATGCATTAAATACACAAACAAGTACAATATTGGGGTACATTACAGTTGTAGGTGCAATAATTAAGTTATACAAAAGGAGAGGAATGCCCAGCCCTTGAGCACAATCAGTAGTAGTTCACTTTAAATACAAAGTGGCCTACAGGTAGAGAGGTTCTCAAGCTTACAATCTAAAGAAGAGGGAATGGACACAAAAGGTGAGGGAGAAGGGAAATATGTTTGATATAAGGCAGTGTAAACTGAGTGTGAGTGAAATGTGTGGTGAGTAAATGAGGGTTGGAAAAGTGTAACAGAATATGATAAAGTGTCAGTTCAGAGGCTGTGAGTGTGAAGTAGTGTCTCTATCCTGGATCATTAGTGACAGCTGCACCTAATTGCTGTTAGGTGTTTACATATTAAGGTAAACCCCAGGGTGGGAGGTAGAGGGAGGCTTGGTGGGTTAGTGCGTGCAGTGAGGTCTTCAAATGTTTGTTTGCAGAAAGGGATCTTTAAATGTATGTTTGCAGAGAGTCTGTAGGATTGCTTGTTGCAGTGAGGTCTTCGTGAGAAAGAGAGTTTTAAATGTAAAACTTCCTGTTGATAAAGAGTAGGTGTATGGGGGGGGGGGGGAGGTGTAGCTGGGAGAGGGGAATGTTAAAACCAATTCCAAATTAGCCCAACAGATATAAAAATAAAATGTGCTCATTGTCTTGATTGGAGATAGATGAATTACCTTCAAATGTTTGTTTGGAGAAAGGGATCTTTAAATGTATGTTTGCAGAGAGTATGTAGGATTGCTTGTTGTAGTGAGGTCTCCAACGAGTGTTTAGTGAGTATTATTAAAACCTATACCAAGGAAATTAGATTAATCCCACGTTAAAAGATAAAATTTTGGCGAGCTTTAAAATTACTATCACTACGAGAAGACCGCTTGCAGATTCTAAATGATCCTAAATCTGAGAATGAAGTGGAAAAGTGCATGGGTGATTTGCCATTGGAAAAGGTACCTGAGCCAGCTGTTTTACCAGTGAAATTCTATAAAATACTTAAAATTAAAATAGCTGGTACTTTTACCCATCTGTATAATAAGATCATGACAGGAGAAATAACACTCTCACAGAGATTTGCTGAAGCAAACATTAGTCTACTTTACAAACCGGGTAGGGACAATTTGCTCCCAGAAATGTACCATCAAATACCCCTCCTATTCTGGTGAATAGGTTGGCTCTTTTTCTTCAAGACCTTATTCATATGGATCAGACAGGTTTTGTCAAAGGGAGATCCTCAGTACAAAATATTACTGGAAGCTCAGAAAAGAGGGTCATAGAGGGGGTTTCTCAGAGGCTTTAGCTCTATTGATAGATGCTGAAAAAGAATTTGATAAAATACACTGGAACCATCTGTTCATGATGGAAAAAATTGAGATACAAGGTCTTTTCATGTGAGCAGTGCAGAATTTATACCACTCCCCACAATCTTCCATTATAATCAGTAGAGAGGCCTCCATTCTCCTTACAAAAAGGCACAAGACAGAGATTTCCCCCCTGTCCCCGGTTCTCTTTGACCTATCTATTAAGATGATACAATACATGGAGGGTCTCCATAAAGGTAACGTCGTTAATCATTTATCACTGGTCGCTGATGACATGATCCCGTATATACAGAAATGAGCTAACATCCCAAAAGTAATGAATATAATTGAGGAATTTAGTCAAATATCTGGTTACCAACTTAATATGGATAAAACTGAGTTTGTTTGGCTAAACTTACACTCTACTTCAGTACCGTTGGGTTACGATTTTAAAGTAGTTACTGATATCTTTAAATACCTAGGGATAACTTTGACTCAATATCCAAGTAAATGGTATGAATGTAATTACAGACCCTTCTTTAAAGAACTTCATCATCTTATTTCTCACTGGGCCAAACTTAATCTGACGATGACAGGTTGAAATGGACTAATCAAGATGATATTATTTCCTAAGCTGCTCTACCTTTTCCAGTTGAAACCAGAAATATTACATAAAACAGTTTTTACAGTCTTTAATGCTTGATTTTGTCTGGATGCATAAGAAACATAAAATTTATTTAATTAAATTAATGGTGACTGTCTTTAATGAAGGTTTTACTCTCCCTAATTTTGAATATTATAATTGGGCAGCAGAAGCCAAATTATGTACTAGACTGGTTGACAGGTAAAAATCACTTTTCAAATTTGGAGCTAGGGGGGCAGGTAGTTAAACCCCAGACACTAATCATGCTGCCGCATATGACACCGTCACAAGTTGAACCTAAAGTTGTGAGTTACCCACTAGTAGGTCAGCCCATACAAGCATGGCTTAACATATGTAACATAGTAACATAGTAGATGAGGTTGAAAAAAGACTGAAGTCCATCGAGTTCAACCTATACAAATCTAAAATATATACAAAAAACTCGAGTTAATCTTAAATAATCCCACTAAAAGGTGAACCATTTAATACTAGCAATCATATCCATGAATTTTGTTTATAGACAGAAATGTATCCAAATAATTTTTAAATGTATCTAGGGTATTGGCATTCACTACCTCCTTTGGTAATGAGTTCCACAATTTTATTGCTCTTTAGTGAAAAAACGTTTTTGTTGCAGGAGATTAAATCTCCTTTCCTCCAACCTTAAATTGTGACCTCTGGTCACAAAACAATTTTCTTGGAATAAACAGAGCTTCTGCCATCTCTGCATATGGGCCTTGAATATATTTATATAAAGTAATCATGTCACCTATTAAGCACCTTTTTTCTAAAGAAAACAGACCCAGTTTGGCTAGCCTCTCCTCATAGGTTAAATTCTCCAATCCCCTTATTAGCTTTGTGGCCCTTCTCTGAACTTTTTCTAGTTCTGCAATCTTTTTTTGCAATTGGTCCCCAGAACTGCACTCCATACTCAAGGTGAGGTCTTACCAGGGCTTTATATAGTGACAGAATAATGCTTTATCCCTTGAGTCAATGCCTCTTTTAATACATGCTAGTATCTTATTAGCCTTTGAAGCTGCTGCCCTGCATTGTGCACCCATCTTTAGCTTGTTATCTATTACTACCCCCAAATCCCTTTCCTCCTGTGTTTGGCTAAGTCTTGTCCCATTTAAATAATACATTGCCTGATTATTTTTACTTCCAAAATGTAGAACCTTGCATTTTCCCGTATTAAATCTCATTTTCCATTTACCTGCCCATACTTCTAATTTTTGCAGGTCCCTTTGTAACGAAAGTTCATCCTGCTCTGACCTAATGACCTAACTTAACTTAGTATCACCTGCAAAAATAGAGATGCTGCTATTTAATCCTAGCTCCAAGTCATTTATAAAAATATTAAAAAGAATAGGGCCCAGCACTGATCCCTGGGGTACTCCACTGATTACCTTTGTCCAATCTGAGTATGATCCATTTACTACTACTCATTGCTCCCTATCTTTTATCCAGTTATTTATCCACAAACTAACATTTTCAGCTATTCCCAGTCCCTTAATTGTGTGCATTAATCTCTCATGTGGCACAGTATCAAACACCTTTGCAAAATCTAAGTATATCACATCAACTGATTCCCCTGTATCTATATTTTTACTTACTTCCTCATAGAATCTAATTAGATTAGTTTGGCATGATCTATTTCTCATAAAACCATGCTGATTAGAACTCATAATCTTTTTACACGAATATGCTCATCAATATATTCCCTTATAATCCCTTCAAATATCTTCCCCACTATTGATGTCAGACTAACTGGTCTATAGCTTCCTGGATCATCCCTACTTCCCTTTTTGAAGAGTGGCACCACATCAGCTTTACGCTAATCCTTGGGTACCATGCCTGAGGATAATGAGTCTTGAAAAATTAAGAATAGAGGTTTGTCTATAACAGTGCTAATTTCCCTTAACACCCTTGGGTGTTTTCCATCTGGGCCTGGAGTTTTATTTACCTTAATATTATCCAATTTATTCCTGATATCCTCTATACATAGCCCAATTAATGGTATAGGCTGGCATGTTCTATTTTGTTCCAAAGTATCATCCACTGGTTCCTCTCTTGTGTATACTGAAGAAAAAAACTGATTTAGTATCTCAGCCTTCTCCCTGTCACTGTTAATCATGCTACCCTCCCCGCAGTTTAATGTATCTATATTGTCTTTCTTAGATTTCTTGCTATTTATCTACTTAAAGAACCTTTTAGGGTTAGATTAGAATCCTTTGCAATTAATTTTTCATTTTCAATTTTGGCTAATTTGATTGCTTTTTTGCATGCTTTGTTACATTCCTTATAAATATGGAATTTTGAGTCTGTACTATTTTCTTTGAATAATTGAAATGCCCTACGTTTTTTCCAAACTTCTCTTAACACATTTATATTCAGCCACATTGGCTTGGATTTTTTATTTTTATTTTTAGAACCATATGGTATTTGTTGATATGTATATTCATTTAACAAACTTTTAAATGTTATCCATTTATCCTCTGTATTTTTATTAGAGAATACTTTGTCCCAATTTATGTTATTTAATGATTTCCTTAAATCATAATCAAAAGTCTTGGTTAAACCTTTAAGTCACTGTTTATAAAAAGAAATTTCAAATGTGACCATGTTATGATCACTGTTACCCAAATGTTCTTTGACTTCTATGTTTGATATTATATCTGTATTATTTGATAGCACTAAATCCAATATAGCATTACTCCTAGTTGGCTCCTCTATTAATTGTGACAAGAAGTTATTCCTGAGAAAATTTATAAATCTATCCCCCTTAGCTGAATTATTAGTTTCATTGGCCCAGTTTATATCAGGGAAGTTAAAATCTCCCACAATTACAGCACTGTTATTAGCAGCATTACATTATTTGTATTAGTAGTTGAGTTTCATCCAGGTCACTAATGTCGGGGGCTTGTAGCATGTTCCTAGTAATATTTTTTTAGGATTCCCCCCCCCCCCACTCTTTATTTCCACCCACAGGGTCTCTACATTGTCGCCTGTATCAGAAATACCTTATTGTAGGTTTAAGGTTAGGTTTAATATAAATGCAGATTCTTCCACCATTTTTATTATTTCTGTCCCTCCTAAAAAAAGTATACCCCTCTAAGTTAACTGCCCAGTCATGTGAATCATCCCACCAAGTTTCAGTTATACTGATAACATCATAGTCCTCTTCTGCAACTAAGAGCTTCAGCTCCCCCATTTTACCTGTCATGCTTCTTGCATTTGTTGTCATACATTTAATTTTCCTGTGCTTTCTGCTGATACTTGGTGTGATTTCCTCCATACTTTCTAATGTGACATTTCTTAAGTCATCTCTTCCTTGAGATATCAAAGGACTGACAGATTCACAGACTGATCTCTCTGTTCTATTGTGTTCTAACTGAGGTTGAGGTAAATGAGTAGGAACTAACCGTGAGGTTATTAAATATCTTCCTCTTTAGGGCAATCCAGACTTCCCAGCAGGATTCACTAAAAAAACCATTTCAAATATGGAAAGCATTAGGGTTATAATCTATCTCAGAAGATGAGGTCTGAACCCGTACATTCAGGGAACTACAAGAACAAATTGGGCTCGATGACTGAAAGCTGGTGAGATTATTAAAGAATGCTCGCCAGTCCTTCTATTTCCATGGTGGAATGCTCTAAAGGGGTGTCCCACTAAGGGTCTTATACTGCATTTTCATATGAAAAGTGAACAATAAAATTCGTATTTTAAGCATCATACAAAACAAATATTTGAACCATTTTCACAAAAATAGGCAGAGATAAATTGTATTGTTAAGGTACATAAAAAATCGTAACAAAATTCTTCACTAAAAATCGTATTTTAACAAAAACATAAAATTTGTATGTAATTTACACAGGAATAAATTGTATTAAATATGCACAGCATAAATTGTAATTGTAGTACACTGGATGAGCAAAAATCACACAGAAATTTGTGCTTATAAATACAAAATGCAAAGTGTAATTGTTGTTTTTTTGTAAAATGGGCTGAACATAGGCGTTATATGGGCGTATATGAAAATGTCTCTCTAATCCCAGTGCAATTCTGTGAAGATTTTCGCACTACAGATCTCACAGTTTTTTCTTGCCAACTAAAAGGTGGCGAGTTCTAAAAACATTACGAAAACTTAATACCGTAATAGAAAAACACATGCATACGAAAATATAGGGGAATGTAAGATGCTATATGCAGAAAGCAGTGTAATGTGATTTATATTGGCTGCAGGATTTAGATTTAAAAGTGCGCCCCCCGCTCACTGCTAACTTTGCTCTAAGGAGTGAAGTGTCCCTATCCATCAAGCTCTATTACTTTCAATAGGAGCCATCTTACCACTCACAGTGACTGCCCCTTTTTATGATCATTCCACCAGGGCAGCCCTGTGAGAGTCGGCGAGAAAAAATAGGTTTGAGCTGACTAAGTTTATATCATCTAGCCCTATGTCACTGTGTATACAGAATACAGAATACAATAATAATATTTATAAAATGATTAGCCTGCAAGTGGTGTGACTTCAATATCACCAAAATACACATTTTTATTAGAAACATATAATGTTTCCACACTGACTCACATTAGCTGAATTAAAGAAACCATTCCTGAAACTAAAGTTAGAAAGGCTACTCTATCAACAGACTTTAGAGAGGCTAATACTAAACTACGGTACTTCACAACGCATATATCCCCCCCCCCACTACTATACAAATTGAGTCCCATGTCTACAGGCCGATGTCCAAAATGTTTCTCAGTGGAGGCCAATATTTTACATATGATATGGGGATGCCGAAACTGTATACATTTTTGGGAATTATATAAGTATGGCTACAAAATGTGTGTCTTCCACAAGTTAAGTTATCACCCAAAACAATTGTTCTTCTACAGATAGATACCCTGCCAAAAGATACAAAACTTTTTTTATATAATGTTATGCTCTTAGCTAGAAGACTCATCTTTAGATAGACAAAAAAAACTGAACTTAACCCAGTTAAAAAACAAGCTGCTACTACAGATTCTTTAAGAGCAAGCAGATATATTGGGAGACATCCAAGCAAGAATGACCTTATTTATGAGGGTGTAGGAGCCCTATTTACCAACATTACAGACTAATCTACAAGAACAAATACTATACCCACTTAGAAATTCAGATTTTCTGCTGAATGCACAGTTGAGGGGTAAGTGACAGAGACTATTCAGCATCTTCATGAGAGGGGAGATCAAGTATCAGAGAGGTGAATGGTTGGCACCCTGGGGATGAATCACGACTATATGACTATAAATTTGGTATTTTTCACTTATATAATACAAAATGCAGTGAAATAAGATATTATGGCTTTGAGATGGTTATTAATATGATTGATTGTTCTTAAATTCTTAAAAAAATAGGTATGAATTACCCAACAATTCAGTCTATTTATTTATGAATCAGTTTATCATCTATTTTCTACCATATATGGACTATAAGAACCACCTGTACTCATCTGTCTTAAGATCACTATAATAATATTTGGACCATGGATTGTTATGTATGTGTCTATTTGTAATATCATCTACATAAATAAAGTTTTAAAAAACAAAACAAATTGTGTTATTAACGTGTATAATTCTGTTCACACAATTTAAAAAAATAAAATAAATTTAAAACCACATATTGTATTTGTCATATTTTTTTCGCAGTTCTATGAATAAACCTATAAAATATTACAAAATGCACTGATTTTAAAGTTTCTATTAATATGGTTTTATGTATTTTTTTATGTATTTTTTTAATTCTTAGAATAACAGTAACAGTATGGTCGTGTTAATGAATAACAATTTTAGCTGACTGTAAAGCTCTATTGTTTTTTTAACACTTTCACATGACATTGGATAATTCCACTTTTAAAATACAAAATAGAAACCAGCTTGCTTTTTTATAGACTATTAGGTAAATATGTGTTGTTATACCTCATGTGACACTCAAATTACATTGTTTTTTCATATCGGCCATCAGATTAATATGATAAAAAGAAAATATACATAAATTTGTTGGATTGTAAAATATATGCTGATGTATCTTATATGACGTCAAAAGTGACTTTATTGATACTAGTACATATTAGATTCTTCTTAAAGAAAAATGGGGGAAAAAAATGACTGCATTCACAAAGATCAGACTCTAGACTTATTTCCAAGCCAGGAGTCGGTGTATGTAAAGGAATGTTTGTATAGGTAAACCTTATACAGTTTAACATAATTGATAATTGACACATTGTTTAATTGTTCGTATATAAACACCTGTGTATGAGTGGCACACTATGCAATTAGGTAACATAATATTATACTTTATGGAACTATTTGCTTACTTGGGATTAATTTCTAGTTATGATGGCAGAAAATGGTCATTCTTTATATGAACATCACCTAATTGTTGAATGTTAATATATTTTGCTTGGATCTGAAAGTAACACATTTGTTTTGAAATGTTACTGAATTTTTCCTACAGTTATATTTTGTATCAAATATATGGATACTATTATTTGAGTAGCCTATTATGATTGAAAGTTATGTGTTTTTTCTTTTTTATATTTTTCTTTCTATTTAAGTTAACTTAAAACTTCACATTTTTTTGTTATTAAAACATCAAAATAGTTAAAAGTTAAAATTCAACTAGTTTTTGGGGTGCAAATTGGGTCTTCTTAATAGCAAATCTTGGTGCACACTCCTCTATCTTTTAACTTGTAATAGTTTTTTTCTTAAAGGAATACTAAACCCAATTTTTTTCTTTCATGATTCAGATAGTGCATGCAATTTTAAGCAACTTTATAATTTACTCCTATTATCCAATTTTCTTCGTTCTCTTACTATCTTTATTTAAAAAGCATAAATGTAAAGCTTAAAGGGCCACTGTAAGTAAATATTTTCTATGCCTGTTAAAAACTAACTACCCCAAATACGCTTTTTATCAATAGCATTTCATTAACATATCTTTACCGTATATCAGAAATCTTCTCTGCAAATTTAATTGTTTTCCAAACCCACTCCGTGGGTATCCTTTTCTCTGTACCAATCCGTTTACAATACCTAGGTTTCAAAATGGCACTTTAAACACAAAGTTATTGGTTTAAGTATTTTGAACACTCAGTGCTGAAAATAGTGGGCAGAATAACGTGACATTATCGGCGAATAAAATATATAACTTTTAGAACGTTATGAAACTTCGTTTTGGAGAAAATATAGGTCAGTAGGTTTTAATTAATGTTTATTAACTTTAATATGTTAGTTGTTTAGCTTAAAAATTATAACAGAAAGTAATCCTTTAATTTAGGCTCAGCACCCTGGATAATGCTTGATTATTGGTGGCTACATTTAGCCACCAATAAGCAAAGTGTAACCCAGGTTCTGAACCAAAAATGGACTGGCTCCAGCTTAATATTCCTGCTTTTTAAATAAAGATAACAAGAGAATTAAGAAAATTTGATAATAGGAATAAATTAGAAAGTTGCTTAAAATTGCATGCACTCTCTGAAGCACTAAAGAAAAAAATGGGTTTAGTGTCCCTTTAAGGTTTGTCTGCCTGGAGCTTTATATATACATTAAATATGTTTATAAGGGGCCTGCACTTTAGTACCCAGTGGTTTTAAATAACCGGAACAGGGAAACAGGAAAGCTCAGTGAGTTGGTTCCCCATAATTTTAGCCCCAATAGGGCCTACACTAATAAAAGCAATTTTTCAGGAAACCTTTTGTACTTGTGGATCCTGTGCCATTGCTGCTTGCCCCCAGTATAGATTACTTTAATCCACATTTATTTATTTTTACAGATTTTAGTTTTATAGTGAGGGGTGGCAAACGGTTTTCCTTTAGTTTTTTAATCAACATGTTTTTAAATTTTAATAGTTAAAGTTCAGCTTTATGGGATGTGCTCATTACCAGTATTGGGTAAATGTTTGTCGAGTTTGAAATCGTATGGTAAAAGAGTGCATGTGGGATGCTGTTTTCTGTCATGAAAGGGACAATAGAAAAGCACTAAACATATAATTGCAATATGTGTTATTCATCATCTTTTTTTTATTTATTATTTATTTTTATTGAGGTTTATCTTGAGGCATACAAACTATATGAAAAAAAAACCCAAGATCATTACAGTGTAATACATCAAAGGGGATAAAACAATATTGAGAGTTTTCCACTTTACCCAGTATGAAAATAACCAGAGAATATGACCATTTTAATATTGCTAGGGTATAGGTACAATTCAGGGAAAATGGTATTTGAATAGTATGCCCTCCAAACCTCCCCTAAGGCCAGTTTTGGACCTCCTGAACCTAGAAGACATTTAGAATAATGGAGGGTTGCTGAAATAAAAGAGGCTACTTATGAGCCTCTTATGAGGAACCTCTTTTTAATTTTTGCATGTTATAGTATTAATGAGAAAATACAATAACATTATAATTAGTGTGAATAGTCCCCTGAGGCCTTTATTAGGAATCTTTGTACTAAAAAAAAAAGAACTTTAAGGGGGTATCAAACTATGATTATACTAATTTGAAGTTCTGCATAAATCTCAAAAAGAGTTGTAACACTTGACCGACCCAAAAATAAAGGTAAGGCTAATATTAAATATTGGGGAAAATGACATAGAAATGCTCTGTAGGGTGATAGTTATGACACAAATATTATAAACAGCACTTAATAGCAACATTTCCAAATGGATGGTGTATGAAGGGCTAAAATAAGAATGTTATTATACAATAAAGCTGTCTACAAACCGTTTAGACACTGAATATGGAAGCTGGGATTATCTAGGTATGGCTAGAGTCAGAAGCGCTGTAATAATGTTATTTTTGACCAGCAAAAATCCTGGTCTAACCAACTTGTAATTAGATAGCTAAACTATATAAGTAGGGGAGGGGTTAAATAATTACACAACTAATGTACTAGGATAGGGCAGAATGTAAAGTAGTTCTGAATTCTTTAACTATCATAGCCTGTCTCTTTAAAGCCATTCTTGCATATGATACCTTGATAGGGGAGCTTATTGTTTGTCTCAAGTGAAGAAACTGTATAAGTTACATTATATGTCCTTTATATGGTAATGAGACATTTATTTTAAGGAGTGCAAACTCACTGTCTCGGCCGCTTACAAAAGGGCACTAGTCAGGCAAGACAAGGGCAGGGTCGGCTCCAAGGGGGGCATTGGGGGGCAATGCCCACCCAAATGGAATGCCGTGCCCCCTTAAAAAAATATTGATATGATCATACCCTTTAAAATTAATAAATAAAATAATAAATTGTTATGTAATGCTGCATGCTGGAGGCGGAGTTAGCTGCCGAACTGTGAGGTCTCATCACGCATCTGCAAGGAGCTCCGCGTCTTAACCTCTTATTTGGAATTGGAAGTTAATTAGAGGCTTTTTAGACTTGTCTTTAACCCTATTAAAGGCCTAAGATCACAGTGCACTTTTGAGGCATCGATAGAAGCCTTTTATAGACTTATATATATATATATATATATATATATATATATATATATATATATATATATATATATATATATATTATACAATCATATTCTTATAGGTTCACAGTACATAGGTTGTATTAAGTAGCCTGATATCCGTTAGTTATTGTGGAACAGGTATAGCTAAATCTAATCTACAAAATTACCAGTAACTGAAAACCTAATATCCTCACTGCTATTGCAAACAAAGGGGTTAATTGCATTGGGGGGTATGGGGTGCATGGCTGTTTAGGGGACATGATTGAGATTTGAGAATGAGTTTAAGGGTTTTGGATCATGGTGATTAAGGGGTGAATTGTTTTTAAGAAGCTATTGCACTGGGGGTCTCAAGTTTAATGGTTCTGTTTTAGAGCACTGCATAGGATTTAGACTTCATTATTTTTCCTAGTGATTTAGCACATATTCTCCAAATGTTAATAGTGGGGGATAAGCCAGCCAGAAGCTACACTTTCCTGCAGAATATGTAGGTCTGCTCTTATTTTAATCATACATGCTTTGTAAATGCATGCCCCCCGTGAAAAAAAATGCCCCCCAATTTTATTTGTTCTGGAGCCCACCCTGGACAAGGGTATTACTAAATGAGGATAAGGATATATATTAAAAAAAGGAGGCAGGCAATTCTCTCACTGGGAATAGCTATTCCTCATAACCAAGGACTAGTGAGAAACACAAAATGGTTTGAGACTTATAAGAACATTAAGCTAATAAGGGTTAAACAAATAAAGCAAAAGAAAATTTCTGAAAAGCTCTGGTGTAATAAAATAAGCAGTTCCCTCATAATTACAGAAATATTTCTATAGACAGTTTTGCAGAAATTTAAATTGTGCCCTGTAATATCCATGGCAACAGAATTCTAGGAAACATATTTTAATGCTTCATATATAAAACAATATCAATATTCATGAGAACTACAGGTTCATGAATTTTGCAACATTACACTATATACCATCGCTCAGTAGCTTAAGACAGAAGTAGTAATAAAGATTGCATCTCAGGGTTATCATCAACTTTAGCTTTCTCCCATCTGATGTAGTAGCAATATAAATAAACCTGCCACTAGCTTCAAAGAGTCCAGTTGAAGACTATCAAACATTAGGATGTTAGGGCAGTGTATATGTTTTAAGAGCAGTTTATATGTTAACATAAGGTTAGACTGTAGTACAGCAACATTTTAAAACAGTATAAATAGGATTGCCCATCTATGCATAAAGCAAAATCAGCCTGATACAGGAAACGTTATGGGAGAATAAAATTTAACCAGTTCTATATGGTGATATTATCCCTAATTGATGCACTGTCAGTAGCCACATAACATGTTCCGTGTCTAATAGTAGGCTGCAAGTTCCAGTGGAAGTTGTATATAAATGAGATGTTATATGCTTTAGGAGCATTACCTAATTCACCTCTACTTCTATTAAATATTACGTAGATAGGGTCACAAACTGGCAGGTCTCTCTCCCCATTCTTGATATCCAAATATTGCCTGGAACCTCCAGAAAAATTCTTATTCCAGTCCAGTACTATATTACCAGCATTGCATGGCAACATATATCCCTCCATAGTCTCGTCTCCTAAGCAGAATCCAGTTGTCTCTGCTGGGCCCTTTCTAGCCTCTAGGACAGGGTTTCCCAAACCCAGTCCTGAGGAACCCTACTCAGGCCAGATATTCATTATATCTTAACTAGAGCACAGGTGAAATAATCAGCTGATGGGTAAGCTGATTGTTTCACCTGTGCTCTAATTAAGATATAATCAATATCTGGCCTGAGTAAGGGTCCGGAGGACTGGGTTGGGAAACACTGCTCTAGGAGTTCGCCCTCAGCTTCAGGGGCTGGCAGAACTCCCCTTTCAGCTTCTATCCCATTCTGCTCAGGATTGCAGGGATCTCGGCACCAGTCCTCTGTAGGATCAGCAGGCTTTGCACGTATTTCAGTGTTGGAAGTAAGACCAGGCCTCAAATATCTGCCTCTTAAGACTCCCATAATGCTCCTCAAGGAGCCGCAGCATCTGAGGTTCCCAACTGTCAGGATAGTATCATGATAATGTATAGTTAAGTGAGAATTGTACCCTTGTTACGGTGGTTTGAGGTCTTCCCTAGTTTGATCACAAAAAACCTTAAAGGTGTGGACTGGGCTGCTGGCAATACAGAAGTAGAGGTATCAGTCAAAGCAACAATTCTTGTAGAATCTACACCTAGCACCACAAACTCTGAATGACAAATATTCCTCTTAATACACAATGGAAAGTATTATTTCAATGCCCAGCTGCCAGTATTGTGACCTATCATGGCTGCTGCATTCCCCCCCCCCTGTTATACCTGATTTTAAAGGATTTTACCTAATTTCTTTTTTTCTTTCCTTTGTTTTGGTCTGTACAGGAAGGCAAAGGAGGAGCTTACCATTTATAACTTATTGCCGATAGACACATGCTCCAGTCAGTTTCTTGCCTATGCCCAGTAGAGGACTTTTGCTACAAAAATCATTCATGTGACAGGATGCAACAGTAGAAAATGAGTTCTATAATGTTATGTCCCTTATTTCCCTAAAGGCAGTGGCTACACTTTTTGCTGTGTTACTTTTTATTCGTCTCACTAGCTTTATGCAGAAGAAGTTTGCTCAAAATTCACAATACAGGTATTTTAAATAACAGAATAGTAGTATACACTAAAATATAGAGAAAAGCAAGTTAAATTGTAGTGAAAAAGTTTAAGTTTAATTTGGAATTGATGCAGCCCCTGGGGTTCTCCGGTTACCTTCTCTCTACCATGTGACATTTTGTATCTCAAAGAGCTTCATTGGTTCCTATAGAAGGCATCTCATTTCTCTGTGAGTTCTTGATAGTTCCATGAACAGCAAACTTCTTAATAACATTCGGCTAGATTACGCTTTTTGCGGTAAGAGCTGCTCGGTGTTAACTTGCAAGTTATTGCCACCGCTCACCTCCCTACACCGCTGCTATTACAGGTTTACAAAAACCCAGCGTTAACAGGCAAGAAGTGATCGTTGAGCAAAAGATCCATACCGCACTCCAATACCAGCACCACGGTGAGCTGGTTTTACGTGCTCGTGCACGACTTCCCCATAGACATCAATGGGGAGAGCCGTCTGAAAAAAAGCCTAACACCTGCAATAAAGGAGCGTAAAGATCCGTAATGCAGCCCCATTGATTCCTATGGGGAAACAAAAGTTATGTTAACACCTAACACCCTAACATAAACCCTGAGTCTAAACACCCCTAATCTGCTGCCCCCAACATCGCCAACATCTACATTACAGTTATTAACCCCTAATCTGCTGCCCCCGACACCGCTGCCACCTACCTACACTTATTAAACCCTAATCTGCCGCCCCCAATGTCACCGTCACCTACATTAAAGTTATTAATCCCTAATCTGCTGCCCCTGACACCGCCGCCACCTACATTATACCTATTAACCCCTAATCTGCTGCCCCAACATCGCAGCCACCTACATTATACTTATTAACCCCTAATCTGCCACCCCTGACAGCTACGCCACCTACAGTACACTTATTAACCCCTAATCTGCCGCCCCCAACGTCGCCACCACTATACTAAAGTTATAAAACCCTAACCCTAACACCCCTTACTTTAATATAATTAAAATAAATCTAATAAAAAATTCCTATAATTAACTAAATAATTCCTATTAAAAACTAAATACTTACCTGTAAAATAAACCCTAAAATAGCTACAATATAACTAATAGTTACATTGTAGCTAGTTTAGGTTATAATATTATTTCACAGGTAAGTTTGTATTTATTTTAACTAGGTAGAATAGTTACTAAATAGTTATTAACTATTTGATAACTACCTAGCTAAAATAAATACAAATTTACCTGTAAAATAAAACCTAACCTGTCTTACACTAACACCTAACCTTACACTACAATTAAATATATTACATTAATTAAATCCAATTAACTAAATTACAAAAAAAACCCCACTAAATTACACAAAATAAAAAATAAATTATCAGATATTTAAACTAATTACACCTAATCTAATAGCCCTATCAAAATAAAAAAGCCCCCCCCCCCAATTTTTTTTTTAAAAAAAACCCTAGCCTAAACTAAAATATTTTGGGGGGCTTTTTTTATTTTGATAGGGCTATTAGATTAGGTGTAATTAGTTTAAATATCGATAATTTATTTTTTATTTTGTGTAATGTAGTGTTTTTCTTTTTTGTAATTTAGTTAATTGGATTTAATTAATGTAATTTATTTAATTGTAGTGTAAGGTTAGGTGTTAGTGTAAGGCAGCTTAGGTTTTATTTTACAGGTAAGTTTGTATTTATTTTAGCTAGGTAGCTAGTAAATAGTTAATAACTATTTAGTAACTAGTCTACCTAGTTAAAATAAATACAAACTTAGCTGTAAAATAAAAATAAAACCCTAAGCTAGATACAATGTAACTATTAGTTATATTGTATCTAGCTTAGGGTTTATTTTACAGGTTAGTATTTAATAGTAACTATTTAATAACTACCTAGCTAAAATAAATACAAATTTACCTGTAAAATAAAACCTAACCTGTCTTACACTAACACCTAACCTTACACTACAATTAAATACATTACATTAATTAAATCCAATTAACTAAATTACAACCCCCCCCCCACTAAATTACACAAAATAAAAAATAAATTATCAGATATTTAAACTAATTACACCTAATCTAATAGCTCTATCAAAATAAAAAAGCCCCCCAAAATAAAAAACCCTAGCCTAAACTAAACTACCAATAGCCCTTAAAAGGGCCTTTTGTGGGTCATTGTCCCAAAGAAATCAGCTCTTTGACCTGTAAAAAAATACAAACAACCCCTCCAACAGTAAAACACACCACCCACACAACCAAACCCCCAAATAAAATCCTAACTAAAAAACCTAAGCTACCCATTGCCCTGAAAAGGGCATTTGGATGGGCATTGCCCTTAAAAGGGCATTTAGCACTTTTTTGGTACCCAAATCCCCTAATCTAAAAATAAAACCCACCCAATAAACCCTTAAAAAAACTAACACTAACACCCGAAGATCCACTTACAGTTTTTGAAGAACCAACATCCATCCTCAATGAAGCATCAGAAGTCCTCATCGAAGCCGGCAGAAGTCTTCATCCAAGTGGGCCGAAGTCTTAGAGCCTTTAATGTAATTAGTCAGTGGCAGACTTAGTTACAGTGACTGTGACAAACAAAAGAGCAGAGGTTTGGTATTGTAGCACAACTGTTTCCTTTGAGAGGAGATGATTGCTGCAGCTTGTGGGAGTCAGCATGAAGTGGGAATCAGTCTCCCAGTTTGTAAAGATCCTGTGCTGCAGGCAGTTTAATGATTGGAAAGTTTCCTATTGTTTAGGATGCTTGAAATATCTCAGTAGATAAAGGAGATTAGAACAGTAATTTGTAATCCAAAATATCTTAGGATAAAGCAGAGAGAGCAACTATGTTACTCCTATAACACTCAATAACTAAGCACTTGTCTAAGGTTAGAAGACAGGTGATATAGAGTAGGTAGGTTGGTCTAATGAATAAAGGTGGTATTGGAAGTTATTCACCCAACGAACCAAGTATTGTAGTTCACCATTATGAATTCTGGAGTCAGTGATCTCCTTCATTTCATATTCCTCAGAGTCTATAAGTGGTGTTGTTGGTGGCATCACCTGAGTCTTGGTGATTTTAGCAGGTTTCAACAGGGAGACGTGGTAGGTCGGATGGATGGTTAAGGTAGAGCACAACTGAAGGGTGACTGCATTCTCGTTGATTACACAAATGATCTGAAATGGTCCTATGTATAGACTGGCTAATTTTTTACTGGGAACTTGAAGTTGTAGATTTTTTGTCGACAACCATACCCAATCCCCTGTAGTATATGGCGGTGGTGTTCTTCGCCTGAGATCGTAATAATTTTTCTGCACTACCTGTGCGGTCTCCATATTCATGTGAAGTAGTTGGAAATTCTCAGTTATTTTATCAGCTAATTCTTCAATGGAAGGATTCGATGTGACTTGTTTTGAATTGGGATGGTATGCAAAATTAGCAAAAAATGGGGATAACTTAGTAGAGGAATTGGTAGAATTATTGTACGAAAATTCAGCTAAAGATAAGTATTTTTTCCATTCATCTTGATGATATGCACAATAACATCGTAGGTAGGATTCAAGCCACTGATTAAGGCGTTCAGCCTGTCCGTTGGTCTGCGGATGATATGCAGTGGTATATCTGTGTTTAATTTGGAGTTTCTGGAAGAGGTTTCTCCAGAAGCGGGAGGTAAACTGAGTTCCTCTGTCCGTGGTTAGTATAGATGGTATGCCATGTAATCTAACAACATTATCGATGAAGAGTTGAGCGGTTTCAGAGGAACTGGGAAGTTTGTGAAATGGTATGAAATGAGCTTGTTTCGTGAACAGATCTATAACGACTAAAATGGTATTCATACCTGATGATACTGGTAATTCAACGATAAAATCCATGCCCAAATGGGACCATGGTCTATCTGGTATCTGAATGGTCATGAGTAAGCCATAAGGAGCTTTCTTTTTAGACTTAGAATATGTGCAGATGATGCAGTTATGTACATATTCCGTTATGTCTTGTATCATCTTAGGCCACCAGTAACTCCTAGAGATTATTTCATTTGTTCTTGTAATGCGTGGATGACCGCAGAGAGGAGGATCGTGGTGGTCCTTAATTAACTCCTTGCGTAGGGAGATAGGAATGTATAATTTATCCTTTTTGTACCATAAACCATCTGAGGCTTTCTGTAGATCGTCTGGAATATGGGTTTCCAAATGAAGAGCCTTGTGGTACTTAGCCTTGTCACAGTAAGTTAAGCCAATGAATTTCTCATGAGAGATGATTTCTGTTGGATTGTCATTATTTACGGGTATAGGATCTCTTCTGGAAAGAGCATCTGCCTTGCCATTTTTTGAGGCAGGTCTGTAGACTATCTGGAAATTAAATCTACTAAAAAAAGACTCCAGCGTACCTGCCGTGCTGAAAGTGTCTTATTCCGTTGTAAATACTCCAAGTTCTTGTGATCAGTATACACCAATATGGGAAGTAATGTGCCCTCTAGGAGATGTCTCCAGTACTCAAACAATCTCTTAATGGAAAGCAATTCTTTTTCCCCATAGGGTAATTCCTTTCAGGAGGAGATAACAACTTTGAATAAAAAGCTATGGGATGTAAAGGGTGAGTGATATCTTGTCTTTGTGAAAGTACTGCTCCAAGTGCATACTCCGAGGAATCAACCTCTAAAACATACTGTAATTCAGGGTTTGGATGACATAATATTGGAGCAGAAGTAAAGGAGGTTTTTAGGAATGTAAATGCTTCTTCAGCCTTTGGGTTCCATTGGAATACGGTTGATGATCCAGTTAAAGCTGTCAGAGGTTTAGCTATTGTGGAATAGCCCTTGATAAACTTTCGGTAGTAGATGCTAAACCCTAAGAACCTCTGAAGTTCCTTTCGTTTTTTTGGGGTAGGCCACTTTTCAACGGCTTCCACTTTGTTCGGTTGCATTTCAATTCCTTCTGGGGATATAGAGTACCACAAAAAGGAGATCCTGATGGTATGGAAAAGGCATTTTTCTGCTTTGGCATACAAACTGTGAACTTGTAACTGGGATAAAACCCATCTCACATGCTTAATGTGATCCTCTAAAGTTTGTGAATATATTAAAATGTCGTCTAAATAGATTACGACACAAATATCCAACAGGTCCCTAAACACATCATTGATGTAATGTTGAAAAGTGGCAGGGGCATTACATAGGCCGAACGGCATTACCAGATACTCGTAGAGCCCATATCTGGTACGAAATGCCGTCAGCCACTCATCTCCCTCTCGTATGCGAATGAGATTGTACGCGCCCCTTAAATCGAGTTTAGTAAATATGGTCACCTCATGCAACCGTTCAATCAGTTCGGGGATTAGAGGGAGAGGATATCTGTTTTTTACAGTGATCTTATTTAGTTCCCTGTAGTCTATGATGGGACGTAATGACTGATCTTTGTTCTTGACAAAGAACATTCCCACACCAGCAGGAGAGACAGAAGGTCTTATAAATCCCTACTTCAAGTTGTCGTCTAGATAAGACTTGAGGTGTACCAATTCAGGTTGGCTTAAGGGATATAGATGGCCATATGGTATAGCTGAGCCCGGCTTCAAATCTATGGGGCAATCATAACTACGGTGAGGAGGTAGTGTTTCAGCCTCCCTTTTACTAAACACTTCAGAGAAATCTGCATACTCAGGAGGTATTTGTAAACATTCCTCAGACATGTTTGTAGAATGAGGAGTATTGAAACAGACTTTTTGACAGTGAGAGGAATCTAAAGAAACCTGTAGAGTTTTCCAATTTATAACAGGTTCATGTAGTCTGAGCCATTGCATGCCCAATACAATAGGGAAATGGGGGGAAGGGAGGACATCAAAGCGCAAAAATTCAGGGTGGTTAGAGTGAGTACTTACTAATATGGGTACAGTATGATGAGTTATTGGGCCGCTAGAAATATATGTACCATCAACAACACGAATAGACACAGGCTGTTGTTTTTGCTCAAGTGGTATTTTATTCATTCTTTTTTTTTTAATTAATTTATTTATAACCAACATGCGGTATTATAGAAAAAGGAACAAAACGGTAAAAGCAAAAAGAACACCTCGCAGGGTGACAAGAAAATAATACACAATTGATATCATTGCGAAATTCTAAAGCAATCGACAGTACTTACTTATTAAATATTTTAACAATTTAAACTAAAACCTATTTGTATTGAAGTCTATACAACACTTTTATCTTTTGTCTAGCCAATTCTGCAAGATAATCAACATTTTGTTAATACCACCATGTTGGAGTTTTTTTTAACATTTTTAAGGGAACATTCTAAACCAACCTAATAAAATAATACTACACCGAAAAAAAATAAAATAAACCAAATTAAAACAATAAAAAAAAAAAAAAAAAAAAAAAAAGAAGGAAAGAGGGACCCAGAAAAAGATCCTTGCTTGAACCCCCCCCGATGTCATCATTAATTCCTTTATCCTAGTACTATCCAATCCGCCGGGAAATCCCCTAATATAACCAGCTCCATAAAACTTTCTGAACCCAAAAAAGGAAAAAGGATCAGTTTTTGGATACCCGTTGGGTAAGATTTAATTATAGGCAACCAGCCAACTAAAAATTTGTTTGATTTTTTTTTCTTTCAGGAACCTGGTATGATAAGATTCGAATATAATCTGATTTTGGATTTCTTGGAGGACAGCTTTTAACGGGGGTGCTCGCTTAGCCTTCCAATTTTTAGCTATTAAATGTCTTACTGATAAGATTATAGTATTTAATATTGTCTGAGCTAAGGGGAATATTACTATCTGGATGTTTAGCAAGAATATGTTCTCTGTCTCTAATACTATATTTAGTTGGTAATGCTTATTGAACCAGAAAACCACCTTCTTCCATAGCTGAAGGATCCTAGGGCAGTACCAATACATGTGGACCAGGTCAGCTGCAGACGATGAGCACCGAGGGCACAAACAGAATAACTGGGAGGAAAATCTTGAGAGCCTAGCCGGGGTCAAATAAACGTTATTTATAAGTTTAAAATGAGACTCCCTCCAACTCATCGGGATTTGATATTTACTTATCAAAGTGCAGCTTGCTATAATTTTCTCTGTATTTATATCTGGAAGAAACAATACCCACGACTCACAAGTCTTATTCAATATAAACAGATTTTGTTTGGCGAGCATTATGTCATACATTAAAGATATAGAAGTGTTCCCGGCTCTGAAGATTTTCATCCAACTCTTAATCTCGGCCCACTCTACCTCCCTACTAAGAGTCCAATTCGATTCCTGTATATAATGTCTTATTTGTAGATATGCATAGAAATTATTGGTATGAAGACCAAACTTATGCCGAAGCTTCTCAAACGTTAAAATATACCCCTCGGCTGAGAGAAGCTGTTGGATAACTGTTAGGCCCTTCTCAGCCCAGGACTGGAATACTAACTGTTGAATCCCTGGGGGAAAATTTACGTTACCCCTTATTGGTAAAAACTCTGAGAAAGAGAAATCCATTTCCAACATAGTGCACAACTTCTGCCAGCCCAGTACCACATTCTTTAATGACACAAGACCAGCAATATTTGCCGGAAGTTTCTTTACTGGACAATGTAAAATAGCTTTTAGAGAAAAAGGATATGCCAGATGACTTTCAAGGTCACTAGTAGAGAAAATGTTACAATCCGACAACCAATCTACAGCAATCCTTGCCAACATGGTAATGTTATACAGAAAGATATCAGGTAAGGCCAGACCTGCCATTCTACGGGGTTGCATTAATTTTTTCAGGGCAATGCGCGGTGTCTTATCTTTCCATATAAATTTTGAAAAAGACCTATGAATAGCTCTAATATGACCTGTAGGAATCAAGAGAGGAAGATTTTGTAGGAGATATAACAGGCGTGGGAAAACAATTGTTTTTATTATATTTACCCTTGCCGTTATTGATAACGGGAACTGAGCCCACACTTCCAAATCGGATTTAATTTTCTCAATAAGAGGGGCAAAGTTAATATCATACCAAGTTTTAGGGTTCGAGTTAAGGTATATACCCAGATACTTCAATGTTGCAACTTCTTTAAAAGGAATCTTTTGTGGGCTACACTCCGAACTTTTTATCCACATCAGTTCACTCTTTTCACAATTAATTTTATATCCTGAAAAAGAACTATATGTGTCCAGGCATGCTAACACAATTGGTATTTCTTGTGATGTATTCTCCATACAGATCAGCAGATCGTCTGCATACAGCAGAGTTTTAAGATTGTGTTCCCCCAGTCCAATCCCCTTAATAGAGCTTCGTAGCCAGGTTGCCAATGGCTCAATGGCTAGATTAAACAATAGGGGAGATAATGGGCAGCCCTGTCTAGTTCCCCTGCTAAGGTTAATCTGTGGAGATAAAACCCCGTTAATTAACAAATATGATATTGGATGTTTATATAAATTCTGTATAAATAGGGAAAACTGATCTTTAAACCCCATTTCTGTTAAGACTCTAAAGAGATGTTTCCAAACAATAGAGTCAAAAGCTTTTTCAGCATCTAGTGTAATAATAGCTGCGTCAGCTCTACTATGGCTCAGGTTTTTATCAGAATTCCATACAAGATCCAGGTAATTGATAACTCTCCGAATATTCTTGGCTGAGTTTCTAGCCTTCATAAAACCTACCTGATCTGGGTGTATAAGCTTATCAAGACATTTAGCAAGTCTCTCTGCAATAATAGATGCAAGAATTTTATAATCAGCGTTCAAGACTGAAATTGGTCTATAAGAGGCTAGTTCGTCACTCTGTTTATCCTTTTTCAAAATCAATGAAATATTAGCTGCTGAGAAAAATCTAGACGGCACCATATTCAAACCATAATAACTATTAAACAATTTCTCCAATGTATATTTAATATCCTCCGCTAGTATTTTCAGAAATTCTGCCGGGAGACCATCGGGGCCAGCTGCTTTATTCAGTTTAGCCTTCTCTATGCCCTTAAGGATCTCATCAACTGTAATTGGGCTATTTAATGCCACTAGGTCTATTTCAGATATTTTCGGCATCTCAATACCTGCCCAAAATTTTTCCAGATTAAACTCATTTATACCAGGAGTTGTATATAGCTTCTGATAATAATTATAAAATACTTTGCTAATGTCTTCCATGTCTGTGTATCTATGATTCTCGTCACGAATAGCAAGAATAAAATTCTTTCTCTTTCTATTTTGTACCAATCTTGCAAGGTATTTTGCCGAGGAAACATGTATACCATTATAAAAAAGGCTAAATTTTAGCTCTTCTTCTTGCGATTTGCTTTTCAAAAAAATATCTCGGGCTTGCCTAGCTTTGATATAATTAACCCAATTAGTGTTCCCACGCTCTGAAATATACTTTCTGTAGGTATTTCTAACCTGATTAGAAAGTTGTATTTCTCGTGCATTCATTTTTTTCTTTTGGATACACAGATATGCCTTAATTTCCCCACGCAAAAATGCTTTGGAAGCTTCCCAGAAAATCTCTATTTTATCATAGCAAGAGCTGTTATGTTCTGTATACTCCTTCCACTTCTGTTTTAACCATTGTACAAATCTTACATTATTAAATAGATATTTAGGGAAAATAAAACCGGCATTTCTACCCTTAGGTTGCAAGATGGTGTTAAAAGAAATCGATATTATAGCGTGATCTGAGATCATTATATCATTTATACAAGACTCTACTTTTAAAACAGATAAGGACTCAGCGATCAATAAAAAATCTATCCTTGAAAAAGTTTTATGAACTTTAGATTCACATGTATACGTACGAGAATCCGGGTGCTTTATTCTCCAAATATCTACTAGCTTTAACTTATGACAAAATCTCTTAAAATATTTAGCTTGTTTCTTATATTCTACAGAGTTTCTTGCCCCAAATCTCTCCAACTCCGGGCATAAAGACATGTTAAAGTCTCCTCCCACAATCAAATTTTGATTAATGTAAGGGAATAACTTTATCCTCATTTTTTCCCAAAATCCAATAGAGAGCCTATTTGGACCATAGATATTACACAATACTAGTCTCGTGTCATTAATTTGAATATGGACTAAGACATATCTTGCGTTTTCATCTCTTTCTATATTCACCACCTTATATGATAAATTTTTATTAAAAAGTATTGCGACCCCATTTTTCCTAGCTGTACTGGGGGTAGAAAGCACCTCCCCCACCCATTTGGATTTAAGTTTAGGGATTTCATTAACTTTAAGGTGTGTTTCCTGCAAAAACACTATACTCGGGTCTAATTTACCTAGTCTTTTGATTATTAGTTTACGCTTGATGGGGGATGTCACCCCTCCCACATTCCAAGATAAGATCTTCATATTACTTATTGAGATCATCTCAAGATACTCTTTATTAAAGTTGCCGGGACCCTGCTCTGCAGGTCACCCCATCCCCAATAAGACATAAGTTAAGAGGGAAAAAAAAGAAGGAGAGAGAGAAGAAAAAAAAATAAAAAATAAAAAATAAAAAAAAATAATAAAAAATAAAAATAAAACACCAACCTATACAACAACATCCACTACATAAAACTATACAAAAGAGAAATGTAATAAACCACACTGGCCGGGACAGCCTTCCTAATGGAGACCCCCTGATATTACTACCTGAGATACCACGCACAAAAACCCATCCGGTCCAATGCCATCCCTTGGACCATTTAAAGCGGGCCTCTATCACTGTTTTGAATGTATAAAATTCTTTACCTCCGGGACATCGACGAAGGTCAGCCTACTGTCCCCGTCCTCTACTATAATCTTAGCCGGGTACATCATCCAGACGCGAAGACCGGACTTAATGAGTTGAGAGCAGAACGGGGCCATCAGCTTCCTCCTCGCCGATGTCTCGGAGGAAAAATCTTGGAACAGTAGGATCTTGTGATTTCCTATCATGAGCGGGGCCTTTTTCCTAAACATTTTAAGGATTTCCACCTTGTCTTGAAACTTTAAGAGCTTAAAAATAACCATTCTATCTTTTGTTCTATTATTACCCGGAAAATATCTAGGGCCCACTCTATGGGCTCTTTCTATGGATAAAGGTATTTGCTGAGGGGGGAATCCTAACGCTTGGGGCAATAAAACAGCTGCAAATTGCATAAGGTCATCAAATTCGGGGGGACTCGGGCAGGCCTACAATCAGAATGTTATTACGCCTCGAGCGATCTTCGAGATCCTCGAGGCGCAATTGCATGGAATTGATTTTGGTATCCTGACTAGAGACAATCTCCTCCTGTATGTGAAGTCTATCTTCCAAGGTTGAAATTCGATCCTCTGCCTCCTGCATACGGGAGGCAAATTGTCTCATCTCTGTGGATAAAAGACTTATGTCTGCGGAGATAGTCCCCAGCTCTTTTTTTATACTCTCAAACTGAGGAGTAAAGATATCTACGAGTTGGGAGATTAATGCATGAGTTTCAACAGAAATATTATCTGGTACATTTTCCACACTGGCATCTGCCAGTTTCAATTTTTTCTCCTTTCTAACAGGCATTCTAGGTGAATTACCCTTCCCTTGTGTAACAAATTTTTCCATGTGACTGTGCTACAAAAAAAAACAAAAAAAACAACACAAAAGTGTATTTAGAGGACCACACGGTCCAAGCAAGAAGCTGGTATATTCCAGAAACGTGTAAGAAATAAAATACAGTGACAATACGTGAGCAAGCAGTAAGCCCGCCGGAGAAAAATAAGTGGGAGTGTACTTAGAGGACCACAGGGTCCAAACTAAAAGCTGGTTTATTCCAGGAACGTGTAAAAAGTGAGATACAGTGACAATACGTGGAAAAAAAAAACAACAAAAAAAAACCAACAAATTCTAGCACCCAGCAAACAGCGTGAAATTAAAGCCTGTTACCCAGGACACTCTCTGAAGCTATCTTTGCCTAAACTCAATAACCACCAGGCAAAAATGATAATATAATTACTGAACGGCCCCTTTGAGGCCCTTAACACCAGATCTAATATACAATAGGTTTCAACAGATATGTAATACAGCCCACCCCAAACGACCACCCACCCAAAAAACAGGCCCTTATCGGGTACTACCTAGTAGTACCAACTATCTAGATTAACTAATATTACTTTAACAATTTCTTATCCAATATATACAATCCACTATATCAGAAAGTGAGATCATTATTCACTGTAACAACCCTTTTTGAGCAAAAGCAAAGAGTAAATATTAAGAAAGCCTAGGTAAGTCTGAAGGATGTATATAATATACAATTAGTCCATCACCTAGTACCATTCATACCAGGCCATGAAAGTCTTAAGAGGAAACAATTACCTTATTAGTGTAGAATTAACTGGCCTCTATCCTTCGTTTAAACCTTTATTTTTCTTTGTTTCCTATTCTTCCTTTTGAACTCATTCCCCTTTTCTTCTCTCCTTCTTTTCTTTCCTTTTCCTTTCCTTTCCTTGCTATTACTTTTGGGCGAAGACCAAGAGCCACCAAGACTCCCTGCTCCCCAGCAAGCAGCCAGGGCACAGATCCTTGTATGAAACAACAGTCTCAGCAAGATGCTAGATCTCAAACTAGGCTTAGCAGCCTATTTCAGCTATCCTCTCTTCCTCTATCACCCATATACTCTCAGGGGATTAAAGTTTCAGCCAAAGTCCAGCACGTTGTTCCAGGGCTCCTTAGCCACTCGAATCTCTATTACCGTGGCACCTCTGGGTGTAACAAGCACACAAAAGACCCAGCTCCAGAGAGCAGCCCAACCGTGTATATGTTGATGAATGGAAAATACAAAACAGAGATACGGCCCCTTTCACTGTTCCAGCAAGATCGCAAAAACCAGCAGTCTCTTTAAACTGAACCCTTCTCTGTAAAGGGGAATCTGTCTCGAGTAGATAGTCTTTTACAGTGTATATGACCTGACAAAGCCGCCGCTCTGATATAAGCACCTTTGACTATAAGCCTTTTTTACTTCAGATAATTACAGGTACCAGGACGTTAAAGATAGAGGCATAAAGTCCTTTAGAGAATTCAGATGAACTATATTGCAACGTTCAGAGCAGCCTTTCTTACCTGCTTCAACTCAGATAGCAACGGGCGTGTATTAACCCCGCAGGTGCAGCTCAGGATTTAGCTCCGCATCTTACCGGTTGCCGTCTGGGTATGTATCTGGTGGTGGCGGGATTTAAGATAATGGTTTCACCTCCACAGCTGCACGTATCCTAGTGCGCTTTAGATTCCGAGAGCACCGCCAGAAGCAGCCCCAACCAGGGGGGTAAGTTTCTCCTCCTTTGTTAGGTTACAGGGCCAGCCATAGATCTTTACCGCAATACCCCTGTTAAAAGGCTAATTTAAAATTCGGACTGCAGCACAGTCTCAGCCACTTCGGCTATGGCGGACTTCCAATCCTCAGCAGGGGATTAACTCTGCAACATGCCGCACTCACCCTGGGGAGGATTTCCCAGGTACACGGCAGAGGGTGGGGAGCAGGTAGACGGCGTCCTCTCACAACACCTGTGTGCAGGTGAACAATACTGCACCGCCCCAAACGGAAGTCCAGCCGGTATTTTATTAATTCTAACAAACTCCAAATCAATATAAGTCTCATGTGCACCAGTGTCAACTATGGTTTCTGCTGGGTAGCGCTTACGGTCCCACTGCAAGAAGAGAGAGATGGTATAGTAGTTAGATTTAACCTGAGGAGAATCAACAGTATTACTCAAAACCCACTTACTGTTCTTGTTTTTCTGTAATAAGGGGCATTCTCTCACAGTATGTGCTGGATTGGCACAATATAGACATAATGCTTTAGACCTCCTTCTTTGTTTTTCCTCCTGGGATAACGGGCCTCTCAATAGACTTATGTCCATAGGTTCCTGTGTGACAGCAGTCACGCTGGGATGGTAGGTAGAAGGAGATGGCCTTTTATAAGTTTGATCTGAACCATGGCGTTCATTCTTTCTTTCTTTCAGCCTTCTATCAATTTGTACTGAGAGTCTCATTAAACCTTCTAAGGAATCAGGAAGTTGTACTCGGGCCAGTTCATCCTTTATTGCGTCGGACAGTCCTAAACGGAACTGATTACTTAGTGCTATATGGTTCCATTGAGAGTCTGTTGAAAACTGTTTGAATTCAGTGATGTATACTTCAGCAGAGCGGGAACCTTGTTTTAGTGCCCTCATTTTAGTTTCAGCTGTTAATTGTGTGTTGGTGTCAGAGTATAATTCATCCATTGCAGCCAAAAAGCTAGGGAGAGATGAGATAATGGGGTTGTTGGTCTCAAAGAAAGAGTCTGCCCAGATTCTTGGTTCACCCCTTAAATAGGTGATCATTGTCAATACCTTCACCCTATCAGTGGGATAGGTTTTTGGTTTTAACGTAAAGGTAAGGAGACAGGCATTTCTAAATTGTGTGGAGAGATGTGTGGTTCAGGGACGCTCTCAGAGGTGGTTGCCTTAGGTGTTATAGCATCCTTTATGATCTTCCTTAAGGTTTCGTTTTCAACCTGTAGATTTGGGCTTGACGCATTTGATCCACTTTCTGAGATAAGCCATACACTATCTGCGGCAGTTCCGCTGGATCCATTTTTATTGGCTTAGTTATTATGTTATGTTAGTATTCAACTGATGAAAGACAGTTGTTTGGATCTGCAACTGCGAAACTGTTTTAAAATGTCTCAATGGAGCTGAGATTTATCTTATCAGGAAGACAACCAGCTAGCTCACAGTGAATTTTTGGTAGGATACAGTTGAGGTATATTCAGGTATGAACCTGGTTATGATCTCAGAAATAAATCAGAAGAATGTCTCTCTCTATGAGGAAGAGCTATATATATAATTAAGCAAGCAGTCCTGATTAGCTGAACAGTGTCTCTTGTTATCATATACCAGGTGAGTAACGAATTGCAGTGATGAGAAACTTCACATATATACATATATACAAATTAGAACATGTTCATGCTTACCACAACCTCAGGACACTTTGCTTTCAGTTATTTTCAGTGAGAGGAGAGTTTCTGATCTGCAGCTGACAGGCAACAGTGAAGCAAAGCAATCATGTAAGAGACAGAGCGGCTGTATGGAAACTGGAACTCAATTACAGGTTGTTATTCCTTAGAGCCTTTAATGTAATTAGTCAGCGGCAGACTTAGTTACAGTGACTGTGACAAACAAAAGAGCAGAGGTTTGGTATTGTAGCACAACTGTTTCCTTTGAGAGGAGATGATTGCTGCAACTTGTGGGAGTCAGCATGAAGTGGGAATCAGTCTCCCAGTTTGTAAAGATCCTGTGCTGCAGGTAGTTTAATGATTGGAAAGTTTCCTATTGTTTAGGATGCTTGAAATATCTCAGTAGATAAAGGAGATTAGAACAGTAATTTGTAATCCAAAATAGTTTAGGATAAAGCAGAGAGAGCAACTATGTTACTCCTATAACACTCAATAACTAAGCACTTGTCTACGGTTAGAAGACAGGTGATATAGAGTAGGTAGGTTGGTCTAATGAATAAAGGTGGTATTGGAAGTTATTCACACAAGTCAGTTTAAGGTGGAATACTTGACAGTGTTAGTGTAAAGCAGCTAAGGTTTTATTTTACAGGTAAATTTGTATTTATTTTAGCTAGGCAGCTAGTAAATAGTTAATAACTATTTAGTAACTAGTCTACCTAGTTAAAATAAATACAAACAGCTGTAAAATAAAAATAAAACCTAAGATAGATACAATGTAACTATTAGTTATATTATAGCTAGCTTAGGGTTTATTTTACAGGTATTTAGTTTTAAATAGGAATTATTTAGTTAATGATAGGATTTTTTTATTAGATTTATTTTAATTATATTAAAGTAGGGGGTGTTAGGGTTAGACTCAGGGTTAGGTTTAGGGGTTTTTAACTTTAGTATAGTGGCGGCAGCATTGGGGGTGGCAGATTAGGGGTTAATAAGTGTAGGTAGGTAGAGATGACGTTGGGGGTGGCAGATAGGGGTTAATAATATTTAATTAGTGTTTGCGATGCGGGAGTATGGCGGTTTAGGGGTTAATATGTTTATTATAGTGGTGGCGATGTCCGGAGCAGCAGATTAGGGATTAATAATTTTATTTTTGGGGTTGCGATGCGGGAGGGCCTCGGTTTAGGGGTTAATAGGTAGTTTATGGGTGTTAGTGTACTTTGTAACACTTTAGTTATGAGTTTTATGTTACGGCGTTGTAGCATAAAACCCATAAATACTGACTTTCAGTTTACGGTATGGATCTTGGCGGTATAGGCAGTACCGCTCACTTTTTGGCCTCCTAAGCAGACTCGTAATACCGGCGCAAAGGAAGTCCCATTGAAAAAGGACTTTTGGAAAGCTGCGGTAGTTACGTTGCATTCCGGCAAAAAAGTGTGCGGTGCAGCTAAACCTGCAAGACTCGTAATACCAGCGGTAGTGAAAAAGAGCCTTAACGCTGCTTTTTCACTCATACCGCAAAACTCGTAATCTAGCCGATTGTGAACTGTTGAAACAGGGATCCCAAGATTGATTAAGAAGTCAATTTATCCTTTATCATTCTTATTTTTGATGACAATAGGGTTTCTGACATTCTCAACAATAGCAGTACATCATTTTGTGACACCATTGGGGTCACCACCGGGTCCAAAATATGGGTGGGGGGTTTTCTAATTATACGTTTTTCTTTTTTCTCTTTGTACCTTTTGCTGAAAGAAGAGATGTATGTTTAGGAGCTGGCCTATTTCTGGAGCAGTATGTGGCAGTAGTTTTGCAAGAATGGTATCCATTTGATAGAGCACTAGTTCCTGCCATGTAGTTCACCAGATGCCTACCTAGGTACTCTTCAACAAAGAATATTGTGGGAATGAAGCAAACTTGATAATAGAAGTAAAAATTGGTATATTTTTTAAATGGTATGCTCTGTCTGAATCACAAAATAATTTCCATTTCATGTGAACACTGGCAATTTACCACAGGTGTGTCTGATTTTTCAAACTGATTTGAATTCTTCAAGTGAGGAGCAATAATCATGTCACTGAATGTTCTATTAGTATTATTTTACTATACATTTTACAAGATTTTAAAACATGAAATGCAAAATATTCAAAGGTGCCAATAATGTTAACCTAAAGTTTAGGTAAATTAAAGAAATGTGGTTCTCCTGTTTTGGTAACAAATTAAACAATCAATTAATCAATATGATTGAATAATTTAAACAATTTGATTTGTATGCAGAGCAGATGATCTTTCAGAGGTTAAATTACTTGTTTTTCAGTAACACATAAAACATCTTTGTTTCTAATAACACACTTTGATTTAATTTATTGATTGCCAGTAGCACACATTAATTTGATTAAACCTTTCCTTGCTAGATAAATCAGATACATCCAAATATATGTAATTTTACCTCCTTGATTATACCTAAAAAAGTAGCAGCATTTAAAGGGACATTGTACTCTAACCTACCCCCCCCCCCCCCGCCTTTAATGTGGCCCCAGTTGTCTGTTTTACCTGCTGTAGAGTATTTAATTACTTGTAAACAGCTTGTTTACCTTTGTTTTGTTATTTGAAATAACTGTTTTTGCCTGTAGAAACTGCTGTCTATACTGAAAATATGAATAACAAAACTATGTAAACAAGAGACAATAGCATTTCAATAGCTATTTAAATTAGACTGTGTGTTTAGACTACTGATTTTAAAACAAGTCCTCAAGCCTCCGTAACAGGCCAGATTTTCAGGATTACTTTGGGTGAAAGCAGGTAAAATAACAATCGCCTAGATTTAGAGTTTGGCGGTAGCCGTCAAAACCAGCGTTAGAGGCTCCTAACGCTGGTTTTTACCGCCCGCTGGTATTTGGAGTTAGTCATGAAAGGGTCTAACGCTCACTTTCCAGCCGCGACTTTTCCATACCGCAGATCCCCTTACGTCAATTGCGTATCCTATCTTTTCAATGGGATCTTTCTAACGCCGGTATTTAGAGTCGTGGCTGAAGTGAGCGTTAGAAATCTAACAACAAAACTCCAGCCGCAGCAAAAAGTCAGGAGTTAAGAGCTTTCTGGGCTAACGCCGGTTCATAAAGCCCTTAACTACTGTGCTCTAAAGTACACTAACACCCATAAACTACCTATGTACCCCTAAACCGAGGTCCTCCCACATCACCGCCACTCTATTAAAATTTTTTAACCCCTAATCTGCCGACCGCACACCGCCGCCACCTACGTTATCCCTATGTACCCCTAATCTGCTGCCCCTAACACCGCCGACCCCTATATTATATTTATTAACCCCTAATCTGCTGCCCCCAACGTCGCCTCCACCTGTCTACACTTATTAACCCCTAATCTGCCGACCGGACCTCACCGCTACTATAATAAATGTATTAACCCCTAATCTGCCTCACTCCCGCCTCAAAAACCCTATAATAAATAGTATTAACCCCTAATCTTCCCTCCCTAACATCGCCGACACATAACTTCAAGTATTAACCCCTAATCTGCCGACCGGACCTCACCGCTACTCTAATAAATTCATTAACCCCAAAGCTAATTCTAACCCTAGCACCCCCCTAAGTTAAATATAATTTAAATCTAACAAAATAAATTAACTCTTATTAAATAAATTATTCCTATTTAAAGCTAAATACTTACCTGTAAAATAAACCCTAATATAGCTACAATATAAATTATAATTATATTGTAGCTATTTTAGGATTAATATTTATTTTACAGGCAACTTTGTAATTATTTTAACCAGGTACAATAGCTATTAAATAGTTAATAACTATTTAATAGCTACCTAGTTAAAATAATTACAAAACTACCTGTAAAATAAATCCTAACCTAAGTTACAATTAAACCTAACACTACACTATCAATAAATTAATTAAATAAAATACCTACAATTATCTACAATTAAACCTAACACTACACTATCAATAAATTAATTAAATACAATACCTACAATTAAATACAATTAAATAAACTAACTAAAGTACAAAAATTAAAAAAGAACTAAGTTACAAAAAATAAAAAAATATTTACAAACATTAGAAAAATATTACAACAATTTTAAACTAATTACACCTACTCTAAGCCCCCTAATAAAATAACAAAGACCCCCAAAATAAAAAAAATGCCCTACCCTATTCTAAAATTAAAATAGAAAACCTCTTTCCTTACCAGCCCTTAAAAGGGCCCTTTGCGGGGCATGCCCCAAAGAATTCAGCTCTTTTGCCTGTAAAAAAAAACCATACAAACCCCCCCCACAACATTACAACCCACCACCCACATACCCCTAATCTAACCCAAACCCCCCTTAAATAAACCTAACACTAAGCCCCTGAAGATCTCCCTACCTTGTCTTCACCACACCGGGTCCCGATCTGTCCAGAAGAGCCTCCGATGTCTTGATCCAAGCCCAAGCGGGGGGCTGAAGACATCCATCCTCCGGCTGAAGTCGTGATCCAAGCGGGCAGAAGAGGACATCCGGACCAGCAAACATCTTTATCCAAGCCGCATCTTCTATGTTCTTCCATCCAATGATGACCGGCTGATCTTCAAGACCTCCAGCGCGGATCCATCCTCTTCTTCCGACGACTAGACAACGAATGAAGGTTCCTTTAAGGGACGTCATCCAAGATGGCGTCCCTTGAATTCCGATTGGCTAATAGGATTCTAGCAGCCAATCGGAATTAAGGTAGGAAAATTCTGATTGGCTGATGGAATCATAAATCAGCCAATCAGATTGAGCTCGCATTCTATTGGCTGTTCCGATCAGCCAATAGAATCTGAGCTCAATCTGATTGGCTGATCCAATCAGCCAATCGGATTGAACTTGAATCTGATTGGCTGATTCCATCAGCCAATCAGAATTTTCCTACCTTAATTCCGATTGGCTGATAGAATCCTATCAGCCAATCGGAATTCGAGGGACGCCATCTTGGATGACGTCCCTTAAAGGAACCTTCATTCGTCGTCTAGTCGTCGGAAGAAGAGGATGGATCCGCGCTGGAGGTCTTGAAGATCAGCCGGTCGTCATCGGATGGAAGAACATAGAAGATTCGGCTTGGATGAAGATGTTTGCCAGTCCAGATGTCCTCTTCTGCCCGCTTGGATCAAGACTTCAGCCGGAGGATGGATGTCTTCAGCCCCCCGCTTGGGCTTGGATCAAGACATCGGAGCCAGGACGGATCGGTGTGATACCCGGTGTGGTGAAGATAAGGTAGGAAGATCTTCAGGGGCTTAGTGTTAGGTTTATTTAAGGGGGGTTTGGGTTAGATTAGGGGTATGTGGGTGGTGGGATGTAATGCTGGGGGGGGTATTGTATGTTTTTTTTACAGGCAAAAGAGCTGAATTCTTTGGGGCATGCCCCGCAAATGGCCCTTTTAAGGGCTGGTAAGGTAAAAGAGCTTTTCTATTTTAATTTTAGAATAGGGTAGGGCATTTTTTTATTTTTTGTTATTTTATTAGGGGGCTTAGAGTAGGTGTAATTAGTTTAAAATTGTTGTAATATTTTTCTAATGTTTGTAAATATTTTTTTTATTTTTTGTAACTTAGTTCTTTTTTTTTTTTTGTACTTTAGTTAGTTTATTTAATTGTATTTATTTGTAGGTATTGTATTTAATTAATTTATTGATAGTGTAGTGTTAGGTTTAATTGTAACTTAGGTTAGGATTTATTTTACAGGTAATTTTGTAATTATTTTAACTAGGTAGCTATTAAATAGTTATTAACTATTTAATAGCTATTGTACCTGGTTAAAATAAATACAAAGTTGCCTGTAAAATAAATAAATCCTAAAATAGCTACAATATAATTATAATTTATATTGTAGCTATATTAGGATTTATTTTACAGGTAAGTATTTAGCTTTAAATAGGAATAACTTATTTAATAAGAGTTAATTTATTTCGTTTGAATAAAATTATATTTAACTTAGGGGGGTGTTAGGGTTATGGTTAGACTTAGCTTTAGGGGTTAATACATTTATTAGAGTAGCGGCGAGGTCCGGTCGACAGATTAGGGGTTAATAATTGTAGGTAGCTGGCGGCGACGTTGTGGGGGGCAGATTAGGGGTTAATAAATATAATATAGGGGTCGGCGGTGTTAGGGGCAGCAGATTAGGGGTACATAACTATAATGTAGGTTGCGGCGGTGTATGGAGCGGCAGATTAGGGGTTAAAAATAATATGCAGGGGTCAGCGATAGCGGGGGCGGCAGATTAGGGGTTAATAAGTGTAAGGTTAGGGGTGTTTAGACTTGGGGTACATGTTAGGGTGTTAGGTGCAGACTTAGGAAGTGTTTCCCCTTAGGAAACAATGGGGCTGCGTTAGGAACTGAACGCTGCTTTTTTGCAGGTGTTAGGTTTTTTTTCAGCTCAAACTGCCCCATTGTTTCCTATGGGGGAATCGTGCACGAGCACGTTTTTTAAGCTGGCCGCGTCCATAAGCACCGCTGGTATTGAGAGTTGCAATGGCGGTAAAATATGCTCTACGCTCCCTTTTTGGAGCCTAACGCACTGAAAACGCAGCCATTCTGTGAACTCTAAATACCAGCGGTATTTAAAAGGTGCAGGGAAAAAAGAGCAAGCGTTAGCTATGCGGGTCGTTACCGACAAAACTCTAAATCTAGCCGAATGTTTGCTAATCAGCTGATTGCCTCAAAATAATACCTGTTAGGGAGGCCTGTGGACAGGTTTGAAAGCCAGTTTAGACTTATATATAACATTAGCATGTTTGCTTTACCTGCAAGCGCTGTCCATGATTATGGGCATGTACTTGAGAAGATCAGGTGATAGTCTTAATGTGCAAAAAACATCTATTTCAAATACAAAAAATAAACATGAGTGAACAATTTCCCAAACATATAATACTCTGCAGTAGGTATAAAAAGTAATTTGGAACACATTACTGGGAAACAAATTTTATACTACAGTGTCTTTTTAACGAATCCCTTAATTGCAAAACATATGTTGACAAACAAGGGTTAGGTTACACATGTGTAATGCTATCATAGCAGTGATTTAACCTTTTTAAGGTTTGTAGAAACACAATAGCAGCAGTTAAAGGGACAGACAAAACAAATATTTTAAATGATAAAATAAAGGTAAATTAACTATTTAAAAATCTATTTAATACTCTCCAGTATGTGAAATGGACCATTAGGAACACAGTAAAGGGGGGATGTTACACTACATTATCCCTTTATTTAACTACCATGAGTGTCAGAAACACTCAGAAAAATCAAGAGGAGTGATTTGAAGCAGATATTTATCCTCTCTATTGCTAGTAACACAACAGCAGTAGTATACCTGCAATACCTGGCCTAAGTTGCAATCCTCATGCAGTAGGGGGTCTTCTTTTGCCTGCAGTTTTAGGTGCAAGAACAAAATGGAGAGGTGCAAGAAACAGGAAGAGATCAGTGAGCGAGGATACTACATTTAGGGCTAGATTACAAGTGGAGCGATATTTGCGCTCCACTGTGTAATACCAGCGCACGCTAATGTGCGCTGGTATTACAAGTTAACAGCAATGCGAGAGAGCGCTTCCATTGGGAGCTTCGTTCTGATGCCATCAGAGACAGCATCAGAACCTAAGTGCAGCGAAGGGGGTAAGTAGCACAGCGATTGCAGCATTTGTAAATATATATATACATATATATATAAATATCCTCCAAAGAGAGATAAGCACAGTCTTACATTACCACAACTGCCAGGGTGCACTTCATATAAATTGTATCCATTCCTCGTTTGCAAGAAGGCACTCACTGGTCTTTAGTAAAAAACAACTTTTAATTCATAGATTTAAAAAGCAATTACATCCATAACGTTTCGATGTCGTTATGACATCTTTGTCAAATGTTCTGCTAACATCACCAATATAGAACAAACATGTTTCCAAAGTAGAAAATCGCTAACAACATACATTTAAATACAACCTTATATACCCATTCATATTCACATCTTCCCGCTCCTGCAGATCCTCCATCTCCCCCCTGACGTCATCACGCTCAGACGTGAGCGTGAGCGTGAGACGTCATTCGTTTCCAATTGGCCATGTATCTCCATGGCAACCGCTTGTAAACACACTACGGTTTGTCTTTATTAGCCGCTCCCACTGCGTGACTGTAGCCCTATCGTATAGGCCAATCAGCAGGCGGTTGTCATGGGAACCTAGAGCCAGGAAGAAAAAACATAAACACCAACAAATTGTGTTAGTCCCAATATAAGGCGTATGAGTTCAGATAGGCATCGAACGATATGACAACTTGAGGATGAAGATAAACTTCATATAAAGCACAACAGTGCCTTTCAATTAAAGATCCACGAGTGGTTTAACCGCGATCGATGCTTTCCCCACACATAACAGCCCAAAAATAAAGGGACACATTAAATGTAGACAAAATTAAAAACAATGTAACTGTTTAGCAAATATCACCCATGTTAATAGTTTGCAATCCCTGACTGACATAGTTAACACTATATTCCCTAATAAAACATTATCTTTGATATGTACACTTGACTCCATTTTTGTATATTCTTTTGACACATAAGAAACCATCTCCTTCATGCCTGATTGGAATAGATAGAAACCAGTGTGTACCCACTAGAATGAAGATTCATGTGGATTCCTGGAATATATTCCTACATATTGGGATGGTAGATCAAAGTATATGTCCATGTTCAGTTTATGGGTTATTTAGTGTAGAATGGTCCAAAGTCCAGATTAGTGTTCAATCCCTTTGGTATGACCATGTCCAGCATATGAATCCATTTGGTTTCTCTCTGGAGCAATCGATTTGCTCTATTGCCACCTCTTGGTAATGGTGGAATATGGTCAATGACCATCGTTTTCATACTTGAGACACTATGTCTGTGTTGTGCAAAATGGCGTGCTACAGGTTGATCTGAATCACCCGATTTTAAGGCTTCGCGGATGGCACATCGATGGTTTGCCATCCTATCTCTGAAGCTCGTGACAGTTTTCCCAATGTACACCAGGGAACATGGGCAAATCAACATGTAAATGACATGTGTACTGGTGCAGGTCAGTCGATGACGAATAGTGTAACGTTAGTTCGTATGTGGATGTTGAAAGGTCTTCCCTCTTATCATGTCATTGCAGGTCATACAGCCCCCACAAGTGTAACAGCCTTTACTTGAGGGCTTCAGCCATGTGTCTTTCTGGTAACAGCTGACTGGATCAGTCTTCACTAACAGATCACGTAAATTATCAGCCCGTCTATGCACCATACGTGGTGGCCTGGTGCCATAGAAAGGGAGCGTCGTATCCGTTTCCAGGATTGACCAGTGTTGACGTACAGATCTGGTCAATTTCATACTCATAGGAGTATAAGTGCTGATAAAGTTCTGTTGAGTTGTGGTAATGTGTTTTGCTTTATTCACATTGGTGGCCGTGCCTTCCAATAACTCCACTCTTATGTTATGGACCACTCTACTGTCATAACCCCTCTTTACCAGCTTCTCCTCCATCTCATCCAGTTGTTTTAACATCGTGGGTACATCACTGTTGTTGCGGATGACCCTAGTGAGTTGTGATTTAATAAGCCCTGTTTTTTGGTGCCTAGGGTGAAAGCTGTTAGCTATATATATATATATATATATATATGTGTATATACACATATTAACACATAAAAATGTATGTATATAAGAATATACATATATATTTACTGGGAACACACAGTTCCCATAGGCCGCAATGTATAGGCACTTTTCAGTGCCGTTTTTTTCTAACACCTCAATCCCACCAACTTATGACCCCAAAAACTGCCTAGTGCATTTGAGGGCATTTAGGGCACTTGTAATGACTGGTTAATTATTGCACGCCTGCAAACTGGCAAATTTTCCTGTTTGCGGGCATGTGATGATTTAGCACTCCACTTGTAATTTAGCCCTTAATCATTTTCACTGACAAGAATCTATTCCAACACAAGGTTAAAATGGGAGAGGAGCAACATTGGAGATGTTTACATTGTTGGTACCTAGTATTTGATGAACCCTAGTTAAAGGACCATTAAACACACTAGGCTATTTTTTTCCCCACTTGTGCGCCAACTATGCTCAAAGTAAAAAAAAATTGCCTAGCCGCATTAGCACTGGTGTTTAAAGTAAAAAGTTAACTTACAAGCAAAAGACTCAGGGGCACTAAATTCAGGAGTTCAGATATCACGACTGTGCTAAACCTCTCCCCTCTGCCTATTAGTTATCACTTGCTTTTTAACCCAATACTGCGCTTGATCAACTGCGCGCGAGCCAAAGATGTGTTAGCAATACTATACATTCCTACATTCTTTACATAGAAGAAAACATTATTTTTATTTTTATATATATATATATATATATATATATATATATATATATATATATATATATATATATATATATATAAAAATAAATATTTTTGTTTGTAAAATATACATCTATACCTATATATATGAATATATACAGATATAGATATATATAGAGAGATATATTGTATATACAGCTCTGGAAATACAGCTCTGGAAGAAGAGACAACTCCAATTTTTCTTAAATCAGCATTGCTGTATGTATGGCAACCATTCCAGTGTCTGTTGAATTCCAACACAGGCACACCTCATTCTACTCAATAAGGCACTGATTAGGTAATCACCTGAACTACATTTTATTTAATGAGCAGAAGTAAAAAAAAACACTGATGTGGTCATCACTATCCTCTTGCAATAATGCCAGCTGAATGGCAAGAACAGTGCTAGTAGTACTTCAAAAATAATTGGAATAAAAAATAATTGGAATAAAAAATAATTGACCATGCCAAAAGAGTCAAAAAGAAACGTTTTGAGTGAGGATAAGAAGGGTTCAATTCTGACTTTACTGGCAGAGGGAAAAGTGAGCATCAGGTTGCTTCCATCCTTAAAATTTGGGGAGTTCATAAGAACAAGTTCAAGCAGCAGACATTGGGGACAACAAAGCTACACACCAGCAGAGGGTGAAAATGACTCTCCACTGCCTGGGATGACCGCCAACTCATTTGAAAGTTACTCAACAATCGTAGGATAAAATCAAGTGACCTACAAAAAAGAATGGCAAATGGCAGCTAGGGCGAAGTGCATGGTGAGGATATTTCAAAACAGACTCCTAGGGGCAGGGCTGAAGTTATGCAAACCCAGAAAAAAGCCCTTCATCAAGGATAAACAAAGCCAGGCTGAGATTTGCAAAAGATCATAAGGATTGGACTGTAGAGGACTGGAGTAAGGTAATTTTCTCTGATTAGTCCATTTTTCAGCTTTGCCCAACACCTGGTCATCTAATGGTTAGACGGAGACCTGGAGAGGTCACAATGTCTTGCACCCACTGGGAAATTTGGTGGAGGATCGTGATGATCTGGAGGTGCTACAGCAAGGTTGGAATTGGGCAGATTTATCTTTGTGAAGGACGCATGAATCAAGCCACGTACAAGGTTATCCTGGAAAAAAAACTTGCTTCCCTCTCCTCTGACAATGTTTCCCAACTTTGAGGATTGTTTTTTTTTCAGCAGGACACTGCTCCATGCCACACAGCCATGTCAATCAAGGTGTGGATATAAGACCACCAGATCAGCACCCTGTCATGGCCAGCCCAATCTCCATACCTCTGGAATGTGATCATGATAAAGATGGATGATCACAAGCCAGCAAACAAAGAGAAATTGCTTGAACTTTTGCACCAAGAGTGGCATAAAGTCACCCAAAAACAATGTGAAAGACTAGTGTAGAGCGTGCCAAGACAAATGAAAGCTGTGATTGAAAATCAGGGTTATTCAGCTAAACATTGATTTTTGAACTTTTTCTAAGTTATAACATTAGTATTGTGTTGCTTAAAAATGAACATGAACTTGTTTTCTCTGCATTATTCGAGGTCTGAAAACACTGTCGGCTAGATTCGTTTTTCGTTTTGAGCTGTGCGGTGCTAACGAGCAGTTTATGCTCACCGCTCACTTACAGACAGCGCTGGTATTACAGGTTTTTACAACCCAGACAAGAAGTGAGCGTTGAGCAAAATTTTGCTCATTACCGCACTCCAATACCAGCGCTGCTTGCGTTAGCGGTGAGCTGGTGTAACGTGCTCGTGCCCGATTTCCCCATAGGAATCAACGGGGAGAGCCGGCTGAAAAAAAGTCTAACACCTGCCAAAAAGCAGCTTAAAGCTCCTTAACACAGCCCCATTGATTCCTATGGGGAAATACATTTTATGTCTACACCTAACACCCTAACATGAACCCCGAGTTTAAACACCCCTAATCTTACACTTATTAACCCCTAATCTGCCGCCCCCAACATCGCCACAACCTACATTATATTATTAAACCCTAATCTGCTGTTCCGGACACCGACGACACCTACATTATATTTATTAACCCCTATGTCGCTGCCACCTACCTACATTTATTAACCCCTAATCTGCTGCCCCCAACGTCGCCGCCACTATAATAAACATATTAACCCCTAAACCGCCGCACTCCCGCTTGGATGAAGACTTCTCCCGGCTTCGTTGAGGACTTCAGCCCGGTTGGATGAAGACTTCTCCCGGTAAGGTGATGTTCAAGGGGTTAGTGTTTTTTTAAGGGGGTATTGGGTGGGTTTTAGAGTATGGTTGGTTGTGTGGGTGGAGGGTTTTAATGTTGGGGGGGGATTTGTAATTTTTTTTACAGGTAAAAGAGCTGATTACTTTGGGGCAGAGCCCCGCAAAAGGCCCTTTTAAGGACTATTTGTAATTTAGTGTAGGGTAAGGCTTTTTTTATTTTGGGGTGAACTTTTTTACTTTGTTAAATAGGAATAATTTAGTTAATTATAGTAATTTTATTTAGATTTCTTTTAATTATATTTAAGTTAGGGGGTGTTAGGTTTAGGGTTAGACTTAGGTTTAGGGGTTAATAACTTTAATATAGTGGCAGCGACGTTGGGGGCGGCAGATTAGGGGTTAATAAATGTAGGTAGGTGGCGTTGATGTTAGGGCCGGAAGATTAGGAGTTAATAATATTTAACTAATGTTTGCGAGGCGGGAGTGCGGCGGTTTAGGGGTTAATATATTTATTATAGTGGCGGCGATGTCCGGTTCGGCAGATTAGGGGTTAAAAAATGTATTTTAGTGTTTGCTATGTGGGGGGGCCTTGGTTTAGGGGTTAATAGGTAGTTTATGGGTGTTAGTGTACTTTTTAGCACTTTAGTTAAGAGTTTTATGCTACAGCGTTGTAGTGTAAAACTCTTAACTACTGACTTTAAAATGCGGTACCAGTCTTGACAGGAGAGGGTGTACCGCTCACTTTTTGGCAGACTTGTAATACCGGCGCTATGCAGGTCCCATTGAAAAAATAGGATACGCAAGTGGATTTGCGTTATTTCCAAGTCTGGCCAAAAAAGTGAGTGGTACACCTGTACCTGCAAGACTCGTAATATCAGCGGGCGTTAAAAAGCAGCGTTGGGACAGTCCAGCTCTGCTTTTTAAGCCTAACGCACAACTCCTAATCTAGCCGTGTATCTTTGTTATTTTGACCAGTTGTAATTTTCTGCAAATAAATGCTCTAAATGACAATATGTTTATTTGGAATTTGGTAGAAATGTTGACATAATTTTATAGAATAAAACAAAAATGTTAATTTTACTCAAACACATACCAATAAATAGAAAAACCAGAGAAACTGATAATTTTGCAGTGCTCTCTTATTTTATTTCCAGAGCTGTATATATAAATATCTATTTAATAATAACATTTTTGTAAGTGTAAGAACATAGTAATGTTAAGTATTTCTATAAAAAAATAACATTAAAAACATTCAAAATTATATTGCATTTTTGAAGGTATTGGACTAGGAAGGCCTAAAAAGTGTGTGTATACATATATAGACGTGTATGCATACACTTGCACTTATTTTTATATATATATATATATATATATATATATATATATATATATATATATATATATATATACAGGTGGCCCTCGTTTTACAACGGTTCAATTTACACCGTTTCAGAATAACAACCTTTTTTTCCAGTCATGTGACTGCTATTGAAAAGCATTAAGAAGCAGTGTATTTTTTAAAATAGCCAGTAGGTGGAGCTGTCCGCTTGTGTTGCAGCAAAGCCAAGCATGCTGAAATTAATCAGTTTAACCAGACCTGAGCTATCGAGCAGATTTCAAAGAAACAAGATCTTCCTGTCTATAAATCAGTCCAGATTGGAATGCGTAGAAAGAACTGTTTGCAGAAAAATGCAAGTGAAGTCTGTGTTGTGTAATTATTTTATTAGGTTTATAATGCTGTTTAGCAAATGTTTTTGTTCATTTAACTTAGTTTAATTATATATTCTGTGTTGTGTGATTATTTTATTAGGTTTATAACGCTGTTTAGCATTTAAAGTCTTCATTTCAAAGCTTTAAAAATAAATGTATTAGGTGTTACTTATGACAATTTTGAGAAGGGCCTGGAACCAATCTCCCTCACTTCCCATTGACTTGCATTATAAACTGGGTTTCAATTTACAACGGTTTCGAATTTACAACCATTCCTTCTGGAACCTAACCCAAGCGTAAACTGAGGGCTACCTGTATATATATATATATATATATATATATATATATATATATATATATATATATATATATATATTTATAAAATATTAGCGTGGTCCAACAATATTGCATATTGCTACCCATGGTATCATTTGTGCGCCACTTGTAATCTGGTCCTGTATCTGCATAAGCAACACGTGCATAATAAAGACACAAGTTAGAGGGACATTAAACCCACATTTTTTCTTTCATGATTCACATAGAGAATACAATTTTAAACAACATTCCATTTGACTTCTATTATCCAATTTGCTTTATTCTTTAGATATCCTTTGTTGAAGAAATAGCAATGCACATTGGTGAGCCAATCACATGAGGCCTCTTTGTGCAACCACCAACCAGCAGCTACTGAGCCTATCTAGATTTGATTTTCACTAAAGGTTATTAGGAAAATGAAGCAAATTAGATAATAGAAGTAAATTAGAAAGTTGTTTAAAATTGTATGCTTTTTCTAAATCATGAAAGAAAAAAATGTGGGTTTTACGTCTCTTTAATAACACCTTATCTGACTTTAAAATGAGCAGTAGATTTTTTTTTCTGACAAATTTCTAAATTTGTTTCAATTTGCCAACCCCCAATATCATGTTACAGCTATCAGCCAATCACAGACTTACATACAGATACACTGTGAACTCTTGCACATGCTGAGAAGTAGCTGGTGCCTCAGTGTGCATATAAAAAGACTGTGCAGAATTTGATCATAGGAGTTAATTGGAAAGTCTCTTAAAATTGCATGCTTTATCATGACAGCTTTGGGGCCTTTGTGCTGCAGGTTTGTTCATGCGAACCTTCAACCACAGGTTAAGAAGCAGCAGACTTTAGACTGTTGCATCCTAACCTCCTTACAACCTGAGGGTTGACAGATTTACATCCTGTACTCATCGTCCAACAAACTGTGCTCTTGCACAATTGGTTAAACTTAAAGGGACAGTCTACACCATCATTTTTATTGTTTAAAAAGATAGATAAAAGATAATCCCTTTATTACCCATTCCCTAGTTTTGCACAACCAACACAGTTATATAAATACACTTTTTACCTCTGTGATTACCATGTATCTAAGACTCTGCAAACTGCCCCCTTTTTTCAGTTCTTTTGACAGACATCAATTTTAGCCAATCAGAGCTAGATCACCTAAACTCCACGTGCGTGAGCACAGTGTTATCTATATGACACACGTGAACTAACACCCTTTAGTGGTGAAAAACTGTCAAAATGCCCTGAGAGAAGAGGTGCCCTTTAAGGGCTTAGAAATTTGCATATGAACCTCCTAGGTTTAGCTTTCAACTAAGAATAGCAAGAGAACAAAGCAAAATTGGTAATAAAAGTAAATTGGAAAATTGTTTAAAATTACATTCTCTATCTGAATCATGAAAGTTTATTTTGGACTAGACTGTCCCTTTAAGGACCTATTTCTTCTTTCTTTGTGTTTTGTCCAAATCTTTAAAAAATAAGGATTGTATAGTTGTTTTTGAAAAGAAGAAATTAGTATTAAAATCGTTTATAAGAGATCAGTCACCTTTATTTAACCCTAAAGGTAGAAAAGGGCATATTACTCTTTTCCATTGAATTAGTGTTTGGTCATTTATCTTTACTAGTAAATGCCTAAGGAGATAACTCTTAATCTAGCAAATGATATTTCCTCTAATTGTGAGCAAGAAAATACTCCCTATTAGTCAACGTAAGTGGAACAAAAACTTGTAGAATGTCTGTAGACTGCCAAATTAAACTGTAGCCGTAATTGTAAACACATCTAAGTGCATTGTTTCCTGCAAACATTTAAACAATGATTTTTAAGGTTTGCCATTTAATCTATTTAGTTTAACAAAGCAAGCCAGATAATATAGCTACTGTAGTTGCTTAGATGCTGAGCTCTGATTGTCTTTATCAAAGCTGTAAAGAATAAACATGGTTTACATCTAAGTCATATTAATAATAACATTGGCATGGACCACAGTACTGTAACACGTGTTAGTTTCTCACTTAGAAGAGAGATAACGTGAAATAGGCCTGGTTTAAATCAGCTCACAGTGACAGGGAAGAGGATGTATTTGTTGGAGTAAGGAAAATTAAAGCATGTTAGGATAATAATGATCACAGAGAGTGATCAATTAAATGAAGTTCAAGACACTATCCAAATATTTAGTTTTCAAATACATTATTCTACGTTTCACTTGTTTAAATGGACAGTAAGCACCTTGTAATTACAAAACATTTCTGTTGTGTTGCTATAGAATAACTATGGAGCCCCAGAGATGTCACACAAGATCGTGTGCATGTTTTGCTAAATCGTGAGCACATTTTACTAAATCTTGCACACATTTTGCTAAATCGTTCGTGTAATGATGTGTATGCTTTATGTTATATTTTAAGTTCAGTAGTTATGCTTAGTTCACTCTGTGCACTACAAACAGTTAACATTTTAGTCATGTGATTGGAGGGGGCGGGCAGTTGTTGTTAAGATGGATGCTGCTGAATAAAGTATGTATTCTTGTTCTCTCTCCTTGCTGTTTGCTAATACATTGTAAAGATCATCACATGGTACCAGAAGTGGGGTGAAAAGTGACATGGCAGCAAACAGCAACACAAAGAACATTCCTTCTTTGGATTTAGAGTCAGGGAACATTTCAGATAATTGGTCAAAATGAAGGGAGCTGATTGAACTTGTGTTTGCAGGCCCAGATGCAGACAGATGGACTGATCAACAGAAGGCAGCACACTTTCTGATATGTGTGGGACAAAAGGGACGTAATGTATGCAGAGCCTGGCAGACAAGCGGGGATATCACTGCAGATGACAAAAAAAAACCAGAGGTATTGTTTGCAAAGTTTGAAGCATACTGCAATCCAAGGAAAAACACCACAGTGCAAAGGAAACTGTTTTATGAGAGGAATCAGTGTGGAGGTGAATCTGTGGATGAATGGGTGACACAGCTGCGCTTGCTTGCCAAAGACTGTGCTTTTTATGATGCAGGTGATATGATAAAAGACCGTATTCTGATGGGCAGTAAGTTTAAAGAAGTTCAGGAAAAGCTGCTGCAGGAAGAAGATTTAAATCTTGAGAAAGCCATCAGGATTGCTAGAGCATATGAAATGTCAAGAAAGGACATGCAGGTACTGGAAGGAACACAACACCAGATCAGTGCTATAGAAAATTAAAAGCAGCAGATACTGGCAAGAAAGAGGACACAAGGGGATAAAAGGCAAGTGGGACACTGGGACAAGTAACACACAAGCAACCTGTGGCTACTGTGGAAACATGCACACCAAAAATGCTTGAGAACTGGTACAGATATAGCAAAAGAATCCTACTCACAATATGTAAAGCACTGATGTGCAATACCAGCAGTCCGGAACCACCCGTCGTCCGGTAGACCAATGGATGATATCACAAGAGGGATCCTCGTCTCACCAGGGAGAGTCCAGAGATACCACGGAAGTCCAGAAATCAGGAAGAAAGGTCCACAGCTCCAGATGGATGGAAAAAGTCCCAAATAAGGAAATCTGATTGGTTTGTTATGGTTTAAATATGGCAGCTTAGAGTGTGTTTTTGTATAGCCTGATGAAACAGTGTGTTACACTGAGAAACGCGTTGCTGTTGTTTTTATCATTTCTAATAAAAATCTTTTAAGGTTTTAACCCTCTAGCTGCTGCCAACCTTTATTATTTCCTTATTTGGGACTTTTTTTCCATCCATCTGGAGCTGTGGACCTTTCTTCCTGATTTCTGGACCTGTGGGACTTCCGTGGTATCTCTGGACTCTCCCTGGTGAGACGAGGATCCCTCTTGTGATATCATCCATTGGTCTACCGGACGACGGGTGGTTCCGGACTGCTGGTATTGCACATCAGTGCTTTACATATTGTGAGTAGGATTCTTTTGCTATCCCTGTACCTGTTCTCAAGTATCTTTATGATCTGCACCATGTGGCATCCTCTATTTTGATTTGTTTAGATTCCATTTACCTGTGTCGTGGCATGACACCCTAGAGGAGCGGCCTGTCGCTTTGGACATACATCATTTGGGACTATATGCTACTGTAAAAGGACTGTCCTATCACCAATTACCATCTATTGGACTATTTGTCTGTATATCCATATACTTCTATCTATCGTTATTACATTATAATTGTTGTTATAATTGTTGTTATTTCAGTTTATCAATTTCCATCTATACCATTGGCACCTCTTATATAGTACTGCAGTAATGCCCTATTTTTTACTAGCGTACTAGTTGTTTATTGACAACAAAAATGCTGCCTGTCCTGCAAGGTGGCAGATATGTAATAAATGCAAGAAAAGAGGACATTTTGCCAGGGTGTGTAAACTGTTTTCCCATATTGTAAGGACACAAACACAGGCTGTATATGCCATAGAGGACAATGATGACAATGCAGGGTCAGACTCAGAATGCACCCCAATATATCTTGCAGCAGTACAGAAATCACACAAGTCTGCAGATGAAGCAAATGTAACCCTACAGATAGGGGCTCACAAAACTCCAGTCACATTCAAAATAGATACAGGGGCACAAGTAAACTGTGTGCCAAGCCACACATACCTGGAACTCCTTAGAAATGAATTCCCCTTAGAGACTCAAGACCTACCAAAACTGTTGGGATATGGTGGTGAAAAGCTGAAAGTGATGGGTCGCTGCCATGCAAAATGGTTTTACAAGGGAACTGAAAAGGTCTTACAATTGTTTGTGATAGAAACAAAAGCCCCAGCAGTATTAGGTCTCAAAACAAGTAAAGATATTGGACTTGTAAAGATCATTATGGCTGTGGATGGTGGGTGCAGCGAACTGTCAAAGGACAACATTAAGCATGAGTACAGTGATCTATTCAAAGGCCTAGGGTGCCTTCCGGGGATTAGCGGCATACGTATAAAAGAGGGTGCACAGCCTGTCATTCATTCCCCAAGGAAAATACCTCTATACCTTAAGGCTAAAGTCAAACAAGAACTAACTAGGATGGAGAAGTTGGGGGTAGTAAAAAAAGGTCACAGAACCATCAGAATGGGTCAGTTCTATGGTTGTGGTAGAGAAGAAAAACACAGGCGCAATTCGTATTTGCATTGACCCACGTGATTTGAACAAAGTAATAATGAGAGAGCACTACAAACTCCCCACCATAGATGATATAGCTCACAAGCTAGTAGGAGCAACAGTGTTTAGTGTACTAGATGCACAATCTGGTTACTGGCAATTGCGTCTTGATGAACCCAGCAGTCACCTGACCACTTTCAACTCCCCCTTTGGACGATGGCATTTCACAAGGGTACCTTTCTGCATTGCTTCTGCTCAGGAGATATTTTAAAAGAAATCACATGAATTGATTGCTGGTCTACATGGTGTTGAAGTAATAATTGATGATTTGCTGGTTTATGGAAAGGATCATACAGAACATGACGAAAACCTTATTACCTTACTCAAGCGGTGTTGGGAGAAAAATCTTAAACTCAATCCAAACAAAATGCAAATTGGGGTAGAAGAGGTTACATATTTTGGACACCTTCTAACCAAAGAGGGTTTAAAGCCTGATCCAAAGAAGATAACAGCAGTTATTAGCATGAAGGCCCCATCCTCCAGGAAGGAACTAGAGACATCATTAGGCATTTTTATTTATCTATCCAAGTTTTCTCAGGGCCTCGCTCAGCTGACAGCCCCACTACGTGCATTGCTACAAAGGGATGCTATTTGGTCTTGGGACGCAAACATGGAAAAGACATTTGAGAAAGTAAAAAACTGATCACTAAACATCCGGGGCCAATACTGAAATATTTTGACGTAAACTGCGACACTGTGCTTCAAGTGGATGCATCCCAGTTTGGGTTAGGTGCTGTGCTAATGCAACAAGGACATCCTGTTGCATATGCTTCACGAGCTCTGACAACAACACAAGCCAATAATGCTCAAATTGAGAAGGAGATGTTGGCCATTGTGAATGGATGTGAGAAATTTCACCAGTATATCTATGGTCGCCCAGTGGTTGTGGAAACTGATCACAAACCATTGGAGTACATCATGCAAAAACCACTATCTGCTATACCTCCACGCCTGCAGAGGATGGTTATGAAACTACAACAGTATGACCGTATTCTTATTCCTAAATCACAGCAGGCAGAAATACTGGAGCAAATTCACCAGGGACATTTGGGCATTACTCTTTATAAGCGCATAGCACGGGATGTGGTTTACTGGCCTAATTTGGACCTTGATATTGAGACACTTGTGAAGACATGTGAAACCTGCCAGACATTTCAAAAAAACAATGCAAAAGAACCTCTCACACCATGGAACACTCCTTCACGGGCATGGCAGAGACTGGCCACAGATATTTTTCATTTTGAGGACAACCACTACCTGATAGTAGTAGATTACTACAGCAAATTCTTTGAGCTAGTAAAGCTGAGAAATCTAAAAGCATCAGCAATCATATGGGCTTTCAAAACAATACTCTCGAGACATGGAGTGTGTGAAGAACTTGTGTCTGATAATGGCCCGCAATTCTCAAGTGCTGAATTCCAGTGCATTCTGCGTGAATGGGGAGTCAGGCACAAACCAATAAGTCCATATCACTCACAGGCCAATGGTTTAGCTGAGAAGTATTTTTGCATAGCCAAATCCATTATCCGAAAAGCACAATCATCAGGGCAGGATGTGTACCTAGGCCTGTTAAACTATCGTGCAACACCCATGGAGTGTTTATGTTCACCTGCACAGCTGCTCATAGGTAGAGCACTGAGGACCACAGTGCCTATTGCACCACAGAAATTGCAGCCTCAGACTATCCCACAGGATCAGGTAACAGGTCAGAGGAACATAAACATGAAAAAGCAAAAGCTGTATTTTGACAAATCTACCAAGTTACTTGGTCCACTCAGGGCTGGGCAAGCTGGGAGACACAGAGTCACTGGGGATACATGGGGACCTGCTCGAATTGTCAGTGAAGCTAATTCACCAAGGTCATATATAATCAAAACCAAGTGTGGACAGAAACTGAGACGCAACAGGCGTCATCTTCGACCAAACACTGCAGCTGATACTTTACTCGGGGAACCAAGCAGCAATGACAATAAAGAGCAAAGCAATGAATGCACAGAATTCCCTAACATGGATGTAAAGTCTACTGAGGACTTTGAGGACAACATAAGTGTATCAGCTTGCGATAATACTGGGAATGACTCTCAACTTGACACTGATTGTACTGCTAGTGAGCCAGCAGTTACTTTCTCTCGTTATGGTCGAGCTATTAAACCAAAAATATGGGAAGACTTTGTCTCATATTAAGTGTTTCATATTTGAAGGGGAAGATGTAATGATGTGTATGCTTTATGTTATAGTTTAAGTTCAGTGGTTATGCTTAGTTCACTCTGTGCACTACAAACAGTTAACATTTTAGCCATGTGATTGGAGGGGGCGGGCAGTTGTTGTTAAGATGGATGCTGCTGAATAAAGTCTGTATTCTTGTTCTCTCTCCTTGCTGTTTGCTAATACATTATAAAGATCATCACATTTTGCTAAATCGTGTAGATGATCCATTTATACAGCACAACTGGGAGTTTTTTTGTAACAATGTATAGATTTTCTTATTTTTCAATAACATTGTGCTGGTTTTCAGACTCCTACCCAAGCCCCAATGTGTCAGAGGTATGTGTGTGTTTACAGACCACTGCTGACTCCTGTTTGCCTAATCTGTCTTTTCATATGCAGGGAAGGGGGGGGGAGAGTATCTGCACCTAGTCCCTTTCACTGGGTGTTCCAGCTAATTTCATCAGCAGTGTTAAATTTGAAGCTTCTAAGTAAGTTTTTAAAAGTTTTTATACTGTTTTTTTAGATCAATATCTGTGCATATTCTTCCTTATAATAGTGTCTATTACATGCAGTCACATGAAAATTGGTGTATACTGTTGCTTTAAACATTAATTCTCCCCCTTACAGATCAGACTGCTCCTCCCCTAGCTAGTCATGTTTTGATGGCCTATCTACAGGAGAAGCTCTCGCCCACAAGCTACTAGTACTTTCTTTTTTTTTTTTTCTTCTTTATTTATGAGTTTCACATGAAAAACATATATATATTTCAAGGAATGGAAACAAACAATGTGATGTCACACAGGACCCATTCAATAATAAAAAAACTGGACAGAAGAAAGAAATCAAATTAGTTATCTCCATTCCATACATTACAGATTTAGATTTTCATGTTTTTATATCAGCCGAACTAAAAAAAAAAACTGAATACAATGCCAAAGCAAAATAAAACAAAACACAAAACAAATCAAAGTAAAACAAAACAAAGCAAAAAAAAAAGGGTAGGGAAAAACCCCTCTCTTACCCTCACCACTCAAGTTCATTCTCGTCTAACCAAAATCTGGGAAAGTAACCTGCATAAATGTTGGCTTGTACATAAGCCGATTTAAGTAATGGTTTAACTAAACATTTTTGTACAGCTTTTTGTAATGACCATATAAATACTTCCCATTTTTTGAAAAAAGGAGTTAATTGCTCCTCGGGAGGATAAATGTAAATTAGAGTGTTCTGTCATGTATTGTGTGATCAGGACATTTTAAGCTGAGGAAATTTGGGCGCTGGCGATGATTTCCACATTCTAAGAATGAGATTACGTCCTATTAATATTATTGTATTTATAAATTTAAAATTCTTAGAAACCCCGTGGGATTTAACCAGAAAAAAATCTCGATTGGTTTAAACTTATGATATAAATGTAGAGTCTCATTCATCCAATACATAATCTTTTGCCAAAACTGATTTTTTTTTTCGGCATTCCCAAAAACAATGTACTAAATCTGCATGTGTTGAACTACATCTAGAACAAATAACAGACGTTTTGTACCATCTAGACAAGGTTTCCGGGGTAAGGTAGCTCCTAAGACTAATCTTCATTTGAGATTCCCTCCACGATGTTGGGACCCATGCTTGATCAATTATTTTAAAACTGTCTGTTATAATCTGATCCTGCATAACTGGAAATTTATTGAACAGCTATGTTCCGATTATGTTCCGATTATTTGTTTAGTCCGTAAACAATCAAAGCTGTTAACCCACAATACTAAAGCACATCAACTAGACACATAAATAGCGAGGCACTGCCATGCTAATATACCAGTGTTATAAGTATAAGTCACTAGTGTTAAAAAGAAATTCACGCTACTCGCAACCTCAGAACACCCTAAAAACACAGGAGTTCCCTAGACTCCTCACCAGACCCTAACATGTTTCGCCGCTTGTCGGCTTTATCAAACTCTTTTTAGGGCGTTCTGAGGTCGCGAGTAGCGTGAATCTCTTTTTAACACTAGTGACTTATACTTATAACACTGGTATATTAGCATGGCAGTGCCTCACTATTTATGTGTCTAGTTGATGTGAGTTAGCATTGTGGGTTAACAGCTTTGACTGTTTACGGTCAGACTATTCAAACACTCTAATAGCATAATCGGAACATAGCTGCTCAATAACAGTATTATATAACTACTATGTGAGATCACTAAATTATATAGCTTGGTATTATCTCTATGTAGATATGCATACATTGTTCGCCTTGATACATATTCACACACAGACGCTCTTGTCACATTCTAAGGCAAGACGCTGTAAGGTTAAACGCAATCACTCTCTCTCTGGTTATGCTGATCGATGCACTGTAAATATGTTAAACTAAGGTTACGTTAGGTTACTATATTACCGCCTCACTATCTTGCTATTCTATGCTTATTAATGTTCATTATCACTGAACGTAATATGATAACGATACTTCAGAAATTTAGCTTGATGTGTAATGATACCTAACCATAGTACTATTTAGCTTGCTGCTATCCGGGACGACTTTATACACAGGGTCTGTCTTGGTATATATTTCATACAGACGCTTCGGTTTCCTACAATGAGAGCAAGTGCCGAATGTATCAAATTACCTTCTCTTAAAGGCTACTTATAAGTGTATCATTTATATTGCGAACCTGCAACATCATAAGAGTTAATACTCACTGATAGAGGTATATAGATATAAAATGGATAACGATGTTAAGTAACTCATTTTATACCCAGCTCTATTAAGAGACTGTCACTCACATCATTATTCGGTTGATTATAAAACATTATTTTTTACCGTTGGGGCACATTAACTGACAGTGAACTCAACATTGTGGGTACATATATTTTTTGACCAGTACTGTAGTACTTCCATAAGTTTATCACAAGGACAGTGCTACTGTTATCACAACCTACCATCAGTAAGCAGTAGAAAGCATGTCTACTGAATAAATATAGCTATTCTAGTAACCTATTTACGTTCCCACATTCTAACTACTGCCAGTAGTATATACACAATAATCTCACTAATTATTTCCTTGACTTGTATAATACAAAGTGATTCCCAGACCATTATTTAGGTCTTTATTGTAATCACAGAAATCGCTACGGGTACTGCACAACCAATCTAATGTTAGTGGTATTACACAAATAATAAATTACGCTGACTCTATCTCAGATCGTAATTTTATACTGTGTTTTGTTTTTAGCTATACTCTATTAAAAGTTATATTTTAATAGTCCTTGGTGCCTGACTCCCAGAGGGATACAACTAATGATCTATGTCAAACTGTAATTTGTAACTAAGATAATTTAGGTGGACTATAGAGTGCTAATAGTGTATACTTTTAGAGGACCTTACTCCTCTGTTCCTTTCTCATAAGTTGTTTATACACACAGCACCACTTTTTGAACCCATTGTTATCAAACTAGGGTATCTAATGCATTAATAGTAGTCCTTTTAATAAGCTAGTAGTGCCATTGGTCCTCGTTTTTGTTTTCAATAACTTTGACAAAGTCCAAAGCGATAACAGTAATTGATTGGTTACTGAAAAAAGGTTTAAATGTCCACAGAGGATAACGATATAGAAATATCTGGAACGAATCCAAAAATTAGTATAGCTTAACAGAGAAATAAGATTACTTCAATGCCAAGCAATGATTTGAGGGAAGGCGGCCCTTAAATAGCCCTAAGAGGAAGAATGTTAACACCTCTTAAAGGGCCAGCTGATACAGATATTGAGATATAGGCCTTGTAAAGAAATATATATCAGATTTACATTGTGTCCAGTTCTAGTAATCAGGCTTCATATTAATATGTAGGTCCGCACAGATTCAAGCCTTGGGTAGATTTATCTCATTATGAGGTTATTTGAGTTTCCAGCTTAACATATATGTAGCTCCGTTAGCCACATGGACGCCACCTGTGCAGCATCAGATGTAATAATAAATATTTCCTGGGTGCGGTATATGATATTTGGCTGTATGCCTAGGTGATGACTTGTTTGCCACTTACCCAGTAATGGTGCATGAATAGAGTCGCAACTGCAGCGTCTCTCTATCTCAGGTGTCGGCCATGCTGCTGAGGACAGGCTTGTGTAGGCCGCAACCCCCGTATCGATTTATGTTAAGTGACAGACTATTTAAAGGTAGCGACAGTGAGATCACACGACCGGTCGTTGATTTCCACCTCCTTTGGATCTGTTTGGTAGCTGTATGTGCTGTTTTGACGCCTTACAGCTCACCACTTTCAGGAGCGTTAGTAAGGTGCGGTCATCTTAGACGGCATTCCGGCTCCACCCCAGTTTTGTTTATTTTGTGTGCTTTACATCATCTTGGAAGAGCTGATCTCTGACCGCCTAACCCCTTTCCGGCTGGCCGGGCTCCTGGAACTACCGGCCGCCCGGGCCTCCCAGCATACCGGCTGACATTTACACCAGGTTGCTTCAGCGGCCCTTTACCCCAGAGCTCTGCTCTTTTAAGGATTGGTACTCTATAGGGAGGGCAAGAGGTGGGGTGATTGCCATTCTAGAGCTCCCTTGGGAACTGGGGTTCCAGACCCCCCTATAACTCCTATTACCCTTTGGCCTTCCCGTTGTACGCTTGATCACCTGTAGCTCTGGATCATGTAACTTTTTGTACTGTAGCATCTGGGCACCATGGTCTTTCCAACCACACCCTGGATGTGACACCGTTCCCCCGGGATTACCCCAGAATAGCCACCACTGTACCACTGGAACTCTAGGGGACAATGGACACTATGGTGGGCGCCAGCCTGTCTGAAGGGGTGGAAATGGTGAGAGATCTGTGGATCTGATAAGGCTTATTATCTTGATCAGTTTGTGTATAAAAACAGTGTGTTTCAACAATAAAGTTGTTCTTTGTGTTTCACCTGTGTACTAGTCTGCCTAGTCATTTGGGTGGGCTCCACTATAATCACTTTCTCCACTACATAGCGGCATGTTTCAGGTATAGGAAGGACACTTTGGCGGAGCTATCCAGTCGGGGTAGCCGGTATCCATCACAAGGGGTCTATTGAGAACTGCTCTTACCTGATAGTTGAATCAGTGTACTGTTAACTGAGTGTTTCATTGTTAGAAATGGGACACAGAAGTTAGTTAAATGGGACACTAAAGTCAAAATATCCTTTTATGATTCAGACAGAGCATGCCGTTTTAAGACACTTTCCAATTTACTTTCATTATCAAATTTTTTTATATTCACACTTTCTGGGAAAAAAAATCCTAATGAGCATGTACACAAGCTTACATAGTATACATATATTAGTCTGTGATTAGCTGATGTCTGCCCAATGATACATTGGCCAGAATATGAGAGAAAAAATTAATTTGTCAGATAAAATCTACTGCTTATTTGAAATTCAGAGTAGGTGTTTTTGCATTGTCTTTCTATTATGCACTTGTTAATTATTAATTCAACTGCATCGTTCAAGAACTGGACATCACTATGGGCTCGATGAATGAAGCCCTTCTCCTCCCTATGACTGCAGGTTCTCACAAGAGAGAACCTACCTTCATGATTTATCGAGGTAGCGGCCATGAGACCGCTGCTTCCCTACCCTCTTCTCCTAGTCCGACCAGGGAGATTGACAGCTCCTGCCAGTGCGTGATGGGCTGTGTGTGGGTAGGTAGTGGAACTGCAGGCGAGTGCAAAATAGCACTCATGTGCAATGTTAAATTCTGGCAGCAGATTACTGCCCACTAAAGGAGAGCTGGTGTGTACAGAGGTGAAAATGTACACCCCTGTCCGCCCCTTGATTGATAAATCGAATCCAATGTGTAAGGATCAGCACAAACTGGTAAGTAACTGTGCACCTTAGCTTCAGTCACATGGATTTCTAAAAGCTCAATGTTAGCATTATGTTATGTGACAAACAGTACATTTAGCATTGCAATTCTCACAAAGCATATTTATCCTTTCACAATACAATGCTAAATAATCTGTGATTACCTTGTATCTAAGGTTTTGCACCAATCCCCATACTTGAATTTAGCCAATTAGTGATCACTCACGATTCAACGAGAGTCAACTCAGTGTTATCTATATGGTACACATTAACTAGCTTTTGTCTTGCTTTAAAAAACATAAAATGGTACGGATTTAAGTTCTTATAAATTATATTAATATAACAATGTTGGTTATGCAAAGCTGGGGAATGGGTAGTAAAGGTGCTATCTATCTTTTTACACAATAAAACATTTGAAATAGACTGTCCCTTTAAACTTTACACTGTACTCAGACAGATAATCTTAATGTAAACAACACATTTTGCAGTTATACTGCTTTGGAATCCAATCTCTATCTTTTGGATAACCTTTGCAATGTACAGCATAGTGTGTGCAATAACGCAGGCTTCCATGATTCTATTGTGCACAGAGCATTATGAAAATGTATTGTATACAGTTCTTACTGACATTTCTTTCTTTAGGTAGTGGAATCAAATTGGATATTTCCATAGTATTAATAAAAAATTAATTGCCAACCCCTGCTTAAAAAAAGACAGAAGAATGTGACAATATTTTATAGAAAAATGACAGAAAAATATGTTTTTGAAATTGTACAATACATAATTGTTTATAGGGAGCACAACTATTTTGTTTTGAGAAACCAGTGTTTAACCTGAATAATTAACAAACTTCTGTTCCATATATACTTTAAATATAATATAATGTATATACACCTATTTCACCTCCAATAATTTGAATATAATTGTATTGTGAAAGGATAAATATTCTTTGTGAGCAGTGCAATGCTAAATGTTTGTCACATAACATAATGCTAACATTGTGCCTTTAGAAATCCATGTGACTGAAGCTGAGGTGCACACTTACCAGTCTGTCTGTATTGATCTTCACTGACACACTGACTGAACTGAAACTGAAAATAATATTAGCTGGTGAGCATGATCTGTAAGTGGGAGGAATTATGCTCAAGGTGGAATAGCATGATTATAATTAAATATAAATCATGCCCACGATTTAGCTAAATCGTGAGCATAAATTAACTAAATTGTGCGTACAATATAGCTTAATCATGCGCACGATTTAGCAAAATGTGCTCACAATTTATAAAATAAAATCTTGCGTGAAACCTCTGGGGCTCTGTAAAATAACATATCAGCCAAGTGTTAATGTTTTTAAAACAAATTAACATCCTTGTAACTGCGGTGAACTCCATCCACCATTTGGCTTTAGTCAGCAGACAACAAAGCTAGCCATGGTCATAAAGTTAGTATCAAGTACTCTGTCCTGCAGTTGTTATCAACTTACGCCACTTACAGACAGATGTGTAGCAGAGTTAGCCTTGAGAAGTCATCACGGGTCATTTCAATTTCTGAAAATTAGAAATTGCTCTATTTTCAGTGCTAAATTACACGAAAGCCAGGCAAAATAAATAATGAAAATATGTTGCAAAGATTTTTCACTATGCATAACTAAACCTTTTATATAAACATCTTATTGTGTTTACTGTCCCTTTAAGACACAGGGCCGGCCCTAGCCATTGCGGAGCCCAAGGCAGGATGACAAAATGGGGTCCCCTTTCTCCCCGCCTCCAACCCAGCCCAATCTCTGTCTCCAACCCCGCCCAATCTCCGCCTCCAATTCCGCATAATCTCCACCTCCAACCCCGCTCAATCTACGCCCCCAACCCCACCCCCACATCCTTTAAAATGAAAAAAATGGGAGAAAAATCAATTAAGGTAGTGCACATTTTATATAAAAAAACATATAAATCCACTAATGTGGAGCACTATAACGTATATATTGCACTATACCATTTGTACTATTGGAACAACTGTTTATATATATAATGACGAATTATGCTGACAATTAGGAACAGTTGAGTTAAACTAGGCCTTATTTTTATGTGTTTTCTTATGATAACAAGAACATTACAGAGATGCCAGGGCCGCCTCAGCAAGTGCAGGTCCCTAGGCAGATTGACAGTGCGGGGCCTCTACCCAGAACTAAAAATACTTAAAAGAAATGGGGCAAGGCACTTTACCACACAAACACACAGATATAATACACACACAGAGATACTTATATACACATACACCCACACACTCAGACACATACACAGGTACACAGATATACATACACAGGTGTACACACAGACACAGCCCCCCCCCCCCCCCACACACACACACACACACAGCCTCCACACACATACACCGCCCCCACACACACACACAGCCATAAGAAACCCTCTGTAAATGTGGTAAAGAATCTGGCAAACATTTAGTTAATAGCCCACACACACACAGACAGCACACATATTACATACAGTACAAACAGTACACCCACACAGTACTCACATGGGTAATGGAAATACTTGTAAACAATTTATTTATTTTTATTAAAAAATAATTAAGATGTTAATGCTTTATTTAGAATACCAAGGTACAGCAGCTACCTGTTGTAATAAGGTTTGATTCATAGCCCCAGCCATTATAGAAAGCAGTTAGTAGTGTGCAATGGCATGCATTTTCATAAGTGTGCATTTTATATGCAACTGAAAACAATACTGGCATTACATTTAAACAAAAAGTACCTTGGTTACACCAAGTTACAATGAAAGTAAAGTTTAACTTTGCAGTTACATTCTTTGATGTCCAATATTTACATAATCGTACAGATGTTAATACCATGAACCCAAAGCAAAAATGTATAGAAATGGGAAGCAACTAAAATGGTCAATTGCTTAAGCTTAGTTGCAGGTACTTACAGTAACTAAGGCAAGCTGGTTGATCTACTGTCCATTTTCCTTGATTTTATTTAGAAATTTAAAACAGACTTTGGTTATATATAAACATTTTTTTGGGACAGTTATACTTTTTTTTAAATATTACTGTTTGTAAAAAGGAAACATTTAAATGAATGAAATTAGAAAATGTAATTATATTAATATTATTTCATAATTCATTTGTTGATATGAAAAAATATTAATATAATTACATTTTCTAAATGTATTCATTTAAATTTTATTTCCTCACACTGAGCTAAGCTTGCATCTCTTTACCATGATCTCCAAGGGCAGCCCTATTACCCCTTCTCCTTCACTCTTGTTGTTAATTACAAGCATTATGCAGTTCAGTTCCTTGACCAAATAAGTTAACCCGTTACATGCACACCCAACACACATTATTTTGGTGATAACTTTTTCAGGGGGGGACCTTCCAAACAAGTTCCAAGCAGACCACACTTAATCCAATCCACAGGCATAGCCACTCCTCTGCTTAGTAGTGCTTTGTGTTTACCCACTGACTGCTGCACCGCCGAGGCCCAGGCCAGCCCCTGACTACTCCTCGGTGAGGTCCCTGGCTTGACAGGTCCCACATACTCACTCACACTGCTGCGACAGCGATGCCGACTCCCACTCTCTCTGTGCACCTGACTGGTCTGACTCACGTGGGTCCCTCTCACTGCTCACACCTCTGGTGCTCCACCTCCTCCCCTCTCGGCACCAGTCACCACCCTCTTAGCCTTGCAAGATCTGAATGATTGGAGGATAAAAGTGTATATCCTCATATCAATCAGATTCGTAGGTGCCTGTGACTGTCACCTGTGCCTCCGTTCGGCCGCTCCTCACTTTTTCCCGGGCTAAAAATTGCAGCAAAAATTAAAATGGCGCAAAGAAATGTAAAAAAAAAAATTGTTTCAACCGGCGGGGCCCCCTGAGCGCGGAGGCCAAGGCGGCCGCCTCAAGTGCCTTGCCCTAAGGCCGGCCCGGTTAAGACCATGGGATTGATTTATTAAGCAGCAGATGCTGCATTGAGGCCCCATCATTTCTGGTCCGCCAGAAATGGAAGTTAAGAAGCAGCAGCTGTAAGACCACTGCTCCTTAACTTCTCCACCACCTTTTAGGTGGCAGACTAAAATCATCCCGATACGATCAGGATGATTTAGGGCCCCTGGTAGCGGCCAATTGGCTGCCAGTGAGCAAGGGGCGGCATTGCACAAGCACTTCACCAGAAATGCTTTTGCAATGATAAATGACATCATATGCTGTCGGCATTTAGTGAGTTTGAACGGACATGATTCGCTCCAACAAATCATGTCTGCTTGAACATTAATAAATATACCCCCTTGTATTTAAAATAAATTTCTGATATCTTGCGATAGAATAATGTATCGGTCAAGTCTAAACATGTTTAAAACAAATGAACATTTTAGCTAGGGCCAAATTACAAGTGGAGCATTAATTGCACGAGAAGTAAGCTTTTTGTGCGCTTCGGGTTACGCTCATATTATGAGTTGAAAGTAAACTGTTTTCACTTGCTCGCTAACCCGACGAGTGCAATAAGCTGAAGTTAGAATATTGCATGCTGGTTCAGTTATTTCCTAATAGAAGTCAATGGGGAAAAAAAAGTGGAAAAATCCTAACGCCCCACTCTCATGCAAACCTGATCAAAAAAACATTCTCATATGTGCTAACCCGACATGAAAATATGTATATTTCACATTCCAATGTTCTTCACATACAAGAATATGTTCTATTTATTTATAAATACATGTTTTGTATATATATATGATATATAGGTAAAGATACTGTATATATATATATATATATATATATATATATATATATATATATATATATATACAGTATATATAGTAATATATATTTAGAAATACTTAGAACATATTCTGCTATGTGCAAAACATTGGAATGTGAAATATTTACAATGAATACATAGTTAAAACCTTTTTTAAATATGAATATTGCATAAATATGATTGTCCATGTTTTCATCTACTGCAAAGGACTCCAATGCACTTGTATATATGTCTATATATGTTTACATATGTATTGATGTGTTTATATGTGTATATATGTCTGTAAATACAAATATACACATATAAATACATATGTACACACATATAAACGTATATATATTCAAAATTCATTAAAATTATGGTGGATATAAAAATCTGAGATTAAAATCCTCCATGTCTCAAAGATAAATCATATCTTAACCAGAATCCTCTTGTGCATTGGTAACAATGTACATGGAGTTTTACTGGGGAAAAGCAAGAGTGAAACTTGCCTGTATGTGCTAATTTCCTATTCAAAAATGTTGTATTGATTTACTTTTGAGACATGGAGGATTTTAATCTCAGATTTTTATATCCACCATAATTTTAATGAATTATGATTTAACCCTGAAATGAGCTTTACTGAAGCAGCCACCAGAAATCTATCTGCTACTGACGAGTTGTAAAAAGAACGAAACAGGCTGTATAGTATTGGCTTCTGTATTGCTGCAATTACCCTATTAAGGGATCGCTGTGTAAAAACAGTATTTGAAGCAAAAAATCAGAGATTTTTAGTGGAGCCTAGCCACGCAGGTAGATGGCTGTGTTTTAAGTGTGCTCTTCAATACTCAGGCATTACACCATTTAAATAAGGCATAATTTTACTTTAATCAGCACACATATGGAGAAATACCCTTTGTGCACCTATCCCTTGGCTTAAAATCCAACAACACTACAGAAGCTCCCAGGGGTTCGCCCACAGGAGAAACACTGAGGCCTGCATTTGCACTTCCATTAAGGCAGAAACTGAGCTTCCGCTGCACCGGAGCGATTCTCCTCAAATAACCCCTCAGGTCAGCATGGACACAGAAAGAAAGGGCCAATTATCATTTACCGCTGACCCCAGCAAGGACATTGCAACCTTCCCAGTTGATATCAGGGTAAGACCTATGATAATGCTTGCTGCTGAGCCTCGGCAGACATATTAGGGCATAAGTGCGCCACATGTCTTTATCGGCCGCCCACGAGTGCCTCATACTCGCGCTCCGGGATATTGTTTACTTACAAAACCTGTCATTGAGGGGTAACTGAAGCTCTGCTCTCTCTATAAAGCCACAGGCGGCGATCTAACGGTTATTCACACCCCTATATTTGCTGCCTCTTTCGTTATTAAGGGTGTGAATAACCGTTAGATCACCGCCTGTGGCTTTATAGAGAGAGCAGAGCTTCAGTTACCCCTCAATGACAGGTTTTGTAAGTAAAAGGATTGGAGGTCTTGTGTTAGGAAACACTTTTGGGAACTGTATTTTGGTCATTACCCCTACTATACATTTACTTACTATATTACCACTGTCACTGGGTGGATTGTTGGGAGCTTCAGCCACTAATACAGGTAGTCCCAAGTATACTTTTCTGTGCTGACTATACAATTGTTACACTTTACTTGCTTGGGACTGAAAATTAACCCGGAGACTGCCAGAGTAATTTGTCCCCACATCCTTACCGCAATTCAAGCCACTATAGCAGGGCCTCTTTTTTCAACTGTTTTACATCATAGCCACTGCACTAGGCTTACATATTTATACTACTGCACTGCGAGAGGGATGTGCACTATACTGGAATAAGTGCACCAGACCTTTATCCATATCATAGAAAGAAGGTTGAGGGATGCCTTGCAAAAAACAGATTAAGGCTGATAAAAACACACCTATACGCACACTAAATAAGTATTTGAAGCAAGTGGAACAACCCAGTCCTCCTCCACCTGATAACATGGAGGCTGTCCTGTCAGATAACACTGCACAGCAACAGGACGCTGATAAACAAGTCCACACCAGTAATTTAATCACAAAAGATGACTTAAGACACCTGTCGTCAAAGGAGGATATAAAAAATGCGGTCCAAGAAATGCGCAACCTCTTTAACAACCTAAGGAAAGATATTTCCATAATGGATACCAGGGTCTCTGAGGTAGAAGCTAAACAGCAATTTACGAATTAGGGGGTCTCAGAATCCATCCACCCACCAGACATTGATGGCTACCTTCAGAGCCTATTCTGCACCCTGAAAGACTCCCCGTCATCCCCAGATATAATGCTCGAGCGTGCACACAGAGCGCTTAGGGCCAAACCACCACCCAAGGCACCCCCCAGAGACATCATTGTCCGCTTTTTAAACTGCAAGGACAAGGAAGAGATTCTTAGATGTGCTTGCCTCTTTCGTACTCTACTTACACTGCTCTTCCCTCTTTTAAAACTTCACCCTTAGGCTTCCTCCCTTCTCCCCTCCTTCCCTTTTTTTTTTTCTCAGAATGAATCGACGGCTTAGCAGATTTGGTTTGCATGGCCTGACACTGACTACAGTCAATGCAAAAGGATTAAATAATCCAGGTAAGAGATCCATTGCCTTTAGAGCTCTTAAAAACCTGTACAGCCACGTGCTTTTCTTCCAAGAGACACATTTTCGTAGGGGAAGAGAACCGAAATGGTTTAACACACAATACCCTACGGCCTCAGGCTCATCTAAGAAAGGGGGTGTCGGTATTCTGATACACCACTCTGTTCCCTTAAAGATCACACATGTTGAGAAAGACCCAGAGGGCAGATACTTGATCGTAACGGTTTTACTATACGAACACCCTATAACTCTAGCCACCCTGTACAGCCCAAATTCTGATCAGCACATATTTATATCTAAAATCTCAAAGCTTCTCTTAGATCTTGTGAAGGGCCCGGTTTTCCTTTCCGGGGACTTTAACCTAACTATGGACGTCCAGTTAGATACATCGAATGGTTCAGCTAGCACTCCACCTAAAATAATAAAATCTGTTAAAAACACAATCTCAAACCTCCAACTTCATGACATATGGCGAACACTACATCCAACAAGCAAAGATTTTACTTACTTCTCTTCCCCACTTAATTAAATACTCCCTTATAGATTATTTTTACACTGACTCGAATGGACTTGATATGGTCACCTCCTGCTCTATTGGGTCAATAACTTGGTCGGATCATGTCCCCGTTACATGCTCGGTGCAGTGGCCTGACCTTCCCCCCACGACATACATCTGGAGACTAGACAATACTTTATTGAACAACCCCATGATAAAACTAGACATTCAAAAGTCACTGGACGACTACTTAGCACATAATTCTTTACAAACCTCATCCATAACTGTCTGGGAAGCGCATAAATGCGTCCTGCGGGGAGAGTTCCTCAAACACAAAGCGCGTCTTAACAAACAATTTAGCCTAAAACACACTCAATTACTACAAATTATAGCACAAACAGAAGAAAAACACAAAAGAAACCCTCTAGACGTAGACACCAGGAAAACACTAGAGAAGGCTAAAAAAGACCTAAACACACACATTCGGGAGGCCTACCAGCGCAAGACTTTGTCTGTGAAACAACAATATTATGAAGGAGGCAATAAGCTCGGCAAACTGCTGGCTAGGGCCGTCCGTAGAAAGCAACTAAAAACACATATACATCTTATACAAAACTCTGATGGTTTGGTGTTAAAGGGCAGTAATCAAATAGCAAACTCTTTCCACTCATATTATCAGACATTATATAATATAACCCACACCCCAGAACCAAATGACCTCACTGAGGGTTCATCAGCTAAGAAGCTCTTGGTGGATCAATATCTAGCTGTGCTAGATTTACCACAACTAGACCCTGAACAAAGAGATAGTCTAGATGCATGTATCTCTGCAGAGGAACTCGCGAGGGCTATTAAGGACTTCCCTAGCGGAAAAAGTCCAGGCCCAGACGGGTTCTCACTTAAGTACTACAAACTATTCAACGTAACATTAGGACCCCTGATGCTCCAACTTTTTAATAATTTGATAGAACAGCCTTCTTCTCACCAGCTCAGTGCTTGAAGCGCATATTACAGTTATACCTAAACCGGGTAAGTCCCCCAACTCCCCAGCTAATTTCAGACCGATTTCTTTATTGAATATGGACATTAAAATCCTGGCCAAAATATTAGCAAACCGTCTTAACAAATTTCTACCGAACCTCATATCATCTGACCAGGTAGGCTTTATACCGGGTAGAGAGGCGCAGGACAATACCAATAAGGTGATTCAGTTACTAAATTTCGCTCAGGTTAAGAGAGTGCCAATGGTACTCTTCTCGACGGACGCAGAGAAGGCCTTCGACCGTGTCGACTGGTCTTTTCTGCGTCAGGTCATGAAGGCAATGAACTTTGGAGAACCCTTCCTTAATATGACCTTTGCGCTATACTCCACCCCAAACGCGCGGATCAGAATCAATGGAACATTATCGAACACATTTTCAATATCAAATGGGACCCGATAAGGGGGCCCTCTGTCCCCATTACTTTTTGCCCTCTCAATTGAAGTGTTAGCGCAAAATATTAGACTCAATCATAACATTAAGGGGATCCAGGTTGGTGACGCAGAACATAAACAGGCGTTATACGCAGATGATGTTCTTTACACCCTCACCGACATTGATACGTCTGTCCCTGAACTCCTGAAGGAAATCAAGGATTATGGCGAGATTTCTAACTTCCACTTAAATCTCCTTAATATTAACGCCCCCTCCGAACATATCCATCTCTTGGCAACAAATTATAAAGTCCCCATAGCTGCTTCCAAATTGAAATACCTAGGCACTTATTTATCAGCAAATTCCTCTGATCTGTACAAAAATAATTATCTTACCCTACGGAAAGAAATAATTAATGATTTGTCCTCTTGGAAGAATAAATCCCTGTGTTGGCTGGGAAAAATAGGCCTAATTAAAATTAATATATTACCGCGTATTCTGTATGTTATGCAAACTGTACCAATCCATTTGCCAACAGAATTTCTACCCCACTTACAAAGAACTCTAGAACAGTTTATATGGTCTGGGGTAAAACCTAGAATTCCTAAAAAGACACTCTACTTTCCCCGAGACAGAGGTGGGCTGGGCTTTCCCGACTTAGCATTATACAGAAGGGCTATACTCTTGCAGAGATTAACGGAATGGTCGCATAACACAACACAGAAACAATGGGTTAGAATAGACGGTCAGATCCTTCACTCCAATAACGTCACGTCCCTCGCGTGGATCCCTGCATCAAGACGCCCTAAACTGCTAAACAAATATCACCTAATGTCAGAAACCCTGTTTGAGTGGGACAGACTAATTGCAACTAGCACACATATATCAACCAAGGTCTCACCAATGATACCAATCTTAGAAAACCCTGAGATACCATACTATGAATTAAGCAAAGGTATGAGTACCCCTCATAGCCTGAGAACAGGTGTATTACACTTTGCCCTTACTGAGGGAAGGCAGCGCCCGCAACAAGAGATGTTAGAACAATATGGGAACATTTTTTCTTCTTGGTTGCGATATCATCAACTTTCTCACTTTCTGTTACACCACAAAAATAGAGGTGATTTCCTCAGAGAACTCACCCCTTTTGAATCACTCTGCACAGGGACAGTACCGCCAAAAAGACTGATCTCCAAGATATACAAACTGCTTCTCACACCACCAGACACACAACTACCTTCATACACCAGAGCATGGAATAGGGATCTAACTTTTATTATCGACGAAGAGGAATGGCTCAAAACGTTCAGATTGGTTAAGCGCTCCTCTGTTTCAGCTACAGTTCAGGAAATACAACTTAAGTTGCTAACTAGATGGTACTACACCCCATCCAGACTCCATCAGATTTTTTCAACAGTCAATGCTACATGCTGTAGAGGGTGCGGTGAACAGGGCACACTCATTCATATATGGTGGGCGTGTCCTAGACTGACAAACTACTGGGCGACAGTCCTTGGGGAAATGTCTGTTAAGTTAAACACACATATACCAGTCACTCCTGAAACAATGCTATTCCAACACCTTCCCGACACCAAAGAAAAACACACCCGGGCCGTTCTCTTGATTATGCTCACAGGAGCCAAGAAGCTAATCCCTAGACTTTGGAAGTCTAGAGAGGTGCCTACCCTCGCTGACTGGCACACTGCTGTAGAGGAACTACTAACCTTGGAAAAACTTCATTACCTCAGGAGCAATCAGCTGGTCATGTATGAAATGATGCTGCCTGTTTGGAATCCTCCCCCTACACACCCTATATAATAGCTACCTCCTACTCACAACACTTCACCCCTTCTTACCCTCCTCCTTCTCCTAAAGTCCCCCTCCTTACCTCAAGTAGCTAAACCTTCTTCTCTCTTTTACAAAGGAATGTATAATCTCTTTCAAACAGTTTTTAAAATGCCAAGCTTCACTCCAAGAGTTTCATTTTAAAGTACTCCTAGAACACCTTGCGTGTTGACAGAAGGGACCATCCTACGGGATACCAGTGGGAGGCCTCCTCTTGTCTCCGATTTGAGCTGGACTATATCTAATATTTAGACGGGTCGCTAAATCTTTTGTATCTGAGTACACACCTTTATGTAATGTATGTTTGATTTTCGCTCTGATTTTGTACTTTGGATCATTATGTTTAATAAAGCTTGTTTGAAAAAAAAAATCTGAGATTTTGCATATCTAATTTGCATATCAAGCGGGAACTTGCCTTGATGTGCTAATTTTGTATTGATTTATATATATATATATATATATATATATATAATGTATATATATATTTATATATATATATACAGTATATATATATATATATATATATATATATCTTATTTAGGGTCAGATTAAATGTTGTACGGCAAATCTAAATTTACCGATAACGATATGGTTTTTGCTATTCTCGGGATCCGCTCATATTACAAGTTAAAAAATATCGGCTAGATTATGAGTTGTGCGTTAGGCTTAAAAATCAGCGTTGGCCAATGGTATTACGAGTCTTGAAGGTACAGGTGTACCGCTCACTTTTTTGGCCAGACTTGGAAATACCGCAAATCCATTTACGTCAATTGCGTATCCTATATTTTCAATGGGACTTGCATAGCGCCGGTATTATGAGTCTGCCAAAAAGTGAGCGGTACACCCTCTCCTGTCAATACTGGTACCGCATTTTAAAGTCAGTAGTTAAGAGTTTTACACTACAACGCCGTAGCATAAAACTCTTAACTAAAGTGCTAAAAAGTACACTAACACCCATAAACTACCTATTAACCTCTAAGCCGAGGCCCTCCCGCATCGCAAACACAAAAATATTTTTTTAACCCCTAATCTGCCGAACCGGACATCGCCGCCACTATAATAAATATATTAACCCCTAAACCGCCACACTCCCGCCTCACAAACATTAGTTAAATATTATTAACCCCTAATCTGCCGGCCCTAACATCGACGCCACTTAACTACATTTATTAACCCCTAATCTGCCGCCCCCAAAGTTGCCGTCACTATATTAAAGTTATTAACCCCTAAACCTAAGTCTAACCCTAAACCTAACACCCCCTTACTTAAATATAATTAAAATAAATTGAAATAAAATTACTATAATTAACTAAATTATTCCTATTTAAAACAAAATACTTACCTGTAAAATAAACCCTAAGCTAGATACAATATAACTAATAGTTACATTGTAGCTATCTTAAGGTTTATTTTTATTTTACAGGCAAGTTTGTATTTATTTTAACTAGGTACAATAGTTATTAAATAGTTATTAACTATTTAATAACTACCTAGCTAAAATAAATACAAAGTTACCTGTAAAATGAAACCTAACCTAAGTTACAATTACACCTAATACTACACTATAATTAAATTAATTCCCTAAATTAAATAGAATTAAATACAATTAAATAAAATTATCTAAAGTACAAAAAAACAAACACTAAATTACAGAAAATAATAAACAAATTACAATATTTTTAAACTAATTACACCTAATCTAATCCCCCTAACAAAATAAAAAAGCCCCCCAAAATAAAAAAAGCCCTACCCTACAATAAATTACAAATAGCCCTTAAAAGGGCCTTTTGTGGGTCATTGCCCTGAAGTAATCAGTTCTTTTACCTGTAAAAATTTTTACAAATCCCCCTCCCAACATTAAAACCCACCACCCACTCAACCAACCCTACTCTAAAACCCACCCAATGCCCCCTTAAAAAAACCTAACACTAACCCCTTGAAGATCACCTTACCGGGAGAAGTCTTCACACAAACGGGCCAAAGTCCTCAACGAAGCCGGGAGAAGTCTTCATCCAAGCCGGGCGAAGTGGTCCTCCAGACGGGCAGAAGTCTTCATCCAGCTGGCATCTTCTATCTTCATCCATCCGGCGCGGAGCAGGTCCATCTTCAAGACATCTGGCGAGGATAATCGTCTTTAATTGATGGCTAACACAGAATGAAGGTACCTTTACGTGACGTCATCCAAGATGGCGTCCCTTCAATCCCGATTGGCTGATAGAATTGGATCAGCCAATAGGATTGAAAGAATTCTATCAGCCAATCGGAATTGAAGGGACGCCATATTGGATGACGTCACTTAAAGGTACCTTCATTCTGTGTTAGCCGTCGATTGAAGAGGATGCTCCACGTCGGATGTCTTGAAGATGGACCCGCTCCATGCCGGATGGATGAAGATAGAAGATGCCGCCTGGATGAAGACTTCTGCCCGTCTGGAGGACCTCTTCTGCCTGTCTGAAGGACCACTTCTGCCCGTCTGGAGGACCACTTCTGCCGGATTTATTGAGGACTTCGGCCCAGTTGGGTGAAGACTTCTCCCGGTAAGGTGATCTTCAAGGGGTTAGTGTTAGTTTTTTTTTAAAGGGGTATTGGGTGGGTTTTAGAGTAGGGTTGGTTGTGTGGGTGGTGGGTTTTAATGTTGGGGGGGATTTGTAATTTTTTTTACAGGTAAAAGAGCTGATTACTTTGGGGCAATGCCCCACAAAAGGCCCTTTTAAGAGCTATTTGTATTTTTGTGTAGGGTAGGGCTTTTTTATTTTGGGGGGGCTTTTTTATTTTGTTAGGGGGGTTAGATTAGGTTTAATTAGTTTAAAAATCTTATAATTTGTTTATTATTTTCTGTAATTTAGTGTTTTGTTTTTTTGTACTTTAGATAATTATATTTAATTGTATTTAATTGTATTTAATTTAGGGAATTAATTTAATTATAATGTAGTGTTAGGTGTAATTGTAACTTAGGTTACATTTTATTTTACAGGTACTTTTGTATTTATTTTAGCTAGGTAGTTTATTAAATAGTTAATAACTATTTAGTAACTATTCTACCTAGTAAAAATAAATACAAACTTGCCTGTAAAATAAATATAAACCCTAAACTAGATACAATGTAACTATTAGTTATATTGTAGCTAGCTTATGGTTTATTTTATAGGTAAGTATTTAGTTTTAAATAGGAATAATTTAGTTAATGATAGTATTTTTTTATATTTATTTATTATATATTTAAGATAGGGGGTGTTAGGGTTAGGGTTAGACTTAGGTTTTGGGGTTAATAAATTTAGAATAGTGGTGGGGACGTTGGGGGTGGCAGATTAGGGGTTAATAAATGTAGGTATGTGGCGTAGATGTTAGGGCCGACAGATTAGGGGTTAATAATATTTAACTAATGTTTGCGAGACAGGAGTGTGGCGGTTTAGGGGTTAATATGTTTATTATAGTGGCGGCGACGTTGGGGGCAGCAGATTAGGGGTTAATAAATGTAAGTAGGTGGCGGCGACATAGGGGGCGGCAGATTAGGGGTTAATAAATATAATGTAGGTGTCGGCGATGTTGGGGGCAGCAGATTAGGGGTTCATAAGTATAATGTAGGTGGCAGCGGTGTCCGGAGCGGCAGATTAGGGGTTAATAATTATAATGTAGGTGTCAGCGATGTCAGGGGCGGCAGATTAGGGGTTAATAAGTGTAAGATTAGGGGTGTTTAGACTTAGGTGTATATGTGTAGTGTGATAGGAGCGCCTAAAGGTGGATTCCTGCTGCTAAAAAAATTCTAGGATTATATGGTTCTAGTCTGTTTTTATAAGTGTTGTATAAGGGAGATGTCCCTTTATTAATTAGGAAAAGCATTTGCTGTTGTTTTTATGTGTTATAAGAATTTTTAAATAAACTAGATTGTATAAAACATAAATTAGATTGGTATCATCATTTCCTAGCTTTTTTTAGGGTGTTAGGTGTAGACATAAATTTGATTTCCCCATAGGAAGCAATGGGGCTGCGTTAAGGAGCTTTATACTATTTTTTGGCAGGTGTTAGACTTTTTTTAAGCCGGCTCTCCCCGTTGATTCCTATGGGGAAATCGTGCACGAGCACGTTACACCAGCTCACCGCTAACAATAGCAGCACTGGTATTGGAGTGCGGTAAGGAGCAGAATTTTGCTTAACGCTCACTTCTTGTCTGTGTTGTAAAAACCCGTAATACCAGCGCTGTCTGTAAGTGAGCGGTGAGAATAAACTGCTCGTTAGCACCGCACAGCTCAAAATGAAAAAACTCGCAATCTAGCCGTATGTTTTTTCACTGGCGGTAGCCCGAGAATCGCAAACATTGCTAGGGGAGTTTTGACATGCACATGCACGTGTTGTCCCATAGAAATCAATGGAGAAAAAAACGTTGAAAAAAAACCCTACATGCGAAACTGACAAAAAAGTGGAAAAAAATACCCTACCATAAGCACCTAGCCTAATAACCCCTAATCCATCATCCCCCCACATCGCAAACTATCTAAATAAACTGTTAACCAGTAAACCGCCATCCCCCCACAATGCAAACTATCTAAATAAATTATTAACCCTTAAACAGCCGTCCCCCTACATAGCAAACTATCTAAATAAACTGTTTACACCTAAACCGCCATCCCTCCACAACTCACAGTAATAAACTAATAACTAAACCCCCTAACCTAACACCCCCTAACACCCCCAATTAAAATAGCCATAAATTAAAGCTATCCAAACTAACTTAAAATAAATAATAACTTATCTGTAAAATAATATTTAAACCTAAGCTTATCCTAAAAAAAAACCTAACATTACAAAATATAAAAAGCTAACATTTATCAGAAAAAAATACATTAAAATAAATAAAAAAAAACCCTAACCTTTACAAAAAATAAAAAACCTAATCTTTAGAAAAAATAAAAATAAAACTACCATTTACACACAAAAAACCTACCATTACAAAAAAATAAAAAAAACCTACCTTACAAAAAACTATCGGCCAGATTACGAGTTTTGCGTTATGAGTGGCTCAGTACTAATTTGCAAGTTATTTCCACCGCTCACCTCCATATAGCGCTGCTATTACAGGTTTTCAAAAACCTGGCGTTAGCAGGCAATATGGCAGAGTTGAGCTCCATACCGCACACAAATACCAGCGCTGCTTTGAGCTGGTTTTACGTGCTCATGCACGATTTCCCCATAGACATCAATGGGGAGAGCCGGCTAAAAAAAGCCCAACACCTGCAATAAAGGAGCGTAAAGCTCCGTAACGCAGCCCCATTGATTCCTATGGGGAAAGAAAATGTATGTTTACACCTAACACCCTAACATAAACCCCGACTCTAAACACCCCTAATCTGCTACCCCGACCTCCCCGAAACCTACATTACACTTATTAGCCCCTAATTTGCCACCCCTGACATCGCCGCCACCTACCTACACTTATTAACCCCTAATCTGCCGCCCCAATGTCGCCTCCACCTACCTACACTTATTAAGACCTAATCTGCTGCCCCCAATGTCATCGCTACCTACATTACACTTATCAACCCCTAATCTGCCGCCCACAATGTTGCCGCAACCTACCTACACTTATTAACCCCTAATCTGCTGCCCCCAATGTCGTTGCTACCTACATTACACTTATTAACCCCTAATCTGCTGCCCCCAATGTTGCCACCACCTACCTTCACTTATTAACCCCTAATCTGCCGCCCCCAATGTCATCGCTACCTACATTTATTAACCCCTAATCTGCCGCCCCCAACGTCGCCGACACTATACTAAAGTTATTCACCCGTACACTTAACCCTAAGTCTAACCCTAACCCTAACACCACTAACTTTAACATAATTAAAATAAATCTAAATAAAAATTACTATCATTAACTAAATTATTCCTATTTAAAAATAAATACTTACCTATAAAATAAAACCTAACCTAGCTACAATATAACTAATAGTTACATTGTAGCTATCTTAGGTTTTAGTTTTATTTCACAGCTAAGTTTGTATTTATTTTAACTAGGTAGACTAGTTAGTAAATAGTTATTAACTATTTACTAACTGCCTAGTTAAAATAAATACAAATTTACCTGTAAAATAAAACCTAACCTGAGTTACACTAACACCTATCATTACACTACAATTAAATCAATTATATTAATTAAATACAATTAACTAAATAAAAAAAAACAACCCACTAAATTACACAAAATAAAAAAGAAATTATCAAATATTTAAACTAATTACACCTAATCTAATAGCCCTATCAAAATAAAAAAAAAAACCTAGTCTAAACTAGATTGCCAATAGCCCTTAAAAGAGTCTTTTGCGGGGCATTGCCCCAAAGAAATCAGCTCTTTTACCTGTAAAAAAAATACAAACTAATATCCAAAATCCAATCAACCAATAGAATGTGAGCTCAACCCTATTGGCTGATTGGATCAGCCAATAGGATTGAAGCTCAATCCTATTGGCTGATTGCATCAGCCAATAGGATTTTTTCACCTTTAATTCCAATTGGCTGATAGAATTCAGCCAATTGGAATTCAAGGGACGCCATCTTGGATGACGTCCCTTAAAGGAACCTTCGTTCTTCAGTAGCTGTCAACAGAAGAGGATGCTCCGTGCCGGATGTCTTGAAGATGGAGCCGTTCCGCGTCGGAAGGATGAAGATAGAAGATGCTGTCTGGATGAAGACTTCTGCCCGTCTGGAGTATGACTTCTTGCAGCTTGGATGAACACTTCTCCTAGCTTCGGTGAGGACTTCTGCCCACTTGGATGAAGACTTCTCCCTACTTGATGAGGATAGGTGTCTGGTCTTCAAAAACTGAAAGTAGATCTTCGGAGGTTAGTGTTAGTTTTTTTTAAGGGTTTATTGGGTGGGTTTTATTTTTAGCTTAGGGTTTGAGCAAAGAAAAATAGCTAAATGCCCTTTTAAGGACAATGCCCATCCAAATGCCCTTTTCAGGGCAATGGGGAGCTTAGGGTTTTTAGATAGGATTTTATTTGGGGGGTTTGGTTGTGTGGGTGATGGGTTTTACTGTTGGGGGTTGTTTGTATTTTTTTTTTACAGGTAAAAGAGCTGATTTCTTTGGGGCAATTCCCCCGCAAAAGGCCCTTTTAAGGGCTATTGGCAGTTTAGTTTAGGCTAGGATTTTTTTTATTTTGGGGGGGCTTTTTTATTTTGATAGGGCTATTAGATTAGGTGTAAATAGTTCAAATATCTGATAATTTCTTTTTTATTTTGTAATTTAGTGTTTATTTTTTTGTAATGTAGTTAATTGTATTTAATTAATGTCATTGATTTAATTGTAGTGTAATGTTAGGTGTTAGTGTAACTCAGGTTAGGTTTTATTTAATTACAGGTAAATTTGTATTTATTTTAACTAGGTAGCTAGTAAATAGTTAATAACTATTTACTAACTAGTCTACCTAGGTAAAATAAATACAAACTTAGATGTGAAATAAAAAAAAAAACCTAAGATAGCTACAATGTAACTATTAGTTATATTGTAGCTAGCTTAGGGTTTATTTTACAGGTAAGTATTTAGTTTTAAATAGGAATGATTTAGTTAATGATAGTAATATTTATTTAGATTTATTTTAATTATATTAAAGTTAGGGGTGTTAGGGTTAGACTTAGGTTTAGGGGTTAATAACTTTAGTATAGTGGTGGCGGCGACGTTGGGAGAGGCAGATTAGGGGTTAATAATATTTAACTAGTGTTTGCAATGTGGGAGTGTGACGGTTTAGGGGTTAATATGTTTATTATAGTGGCGGCGATGTTTGGAGCAGCAGATTAGGGGTTAATCATTTTATTATACTGTTTGCGATGCGGGAGGGCCTCGGTTTAGAGTTTAATAGATAGTTTATGGGTGTTAGTGTACTTTGTAACACTTTAGTTATGAGTTTTATGCTACAGATTTGTAATGTAAAACCCATAACTACTGACTTTAGATGGCGGTACGAATCTTGATGGTATAGGCTGTACCGCTCACTTTTTGGCCTCCCAGGCAAAACTCGTAATACCAGCGCTATGGAAGTCCCATTGAAAAAGGACTTTTTGAAAGGTGTGCAGTACAGCTATACCTGCAAGACTCGTAATAGCAGCGGTAGTGAAAAAGCAGCATTATGAGGCTTTTTCACTCATAACCCAAAACTCGCAATCTAGCTGAAAATTACCAAAAATAATAAAAAATAATCCTATTTTAATACCCCTCCAAATAAAACAACTCAAAATAAAAAAAACCCTATTCTACAAATAAACTACAAATAGCCCTTAATTTTTTATTTAGATACTTTGTGATGTGGGGGGAGGGTGGTTTAGGGGGTAATATATCCCTTTTATATAGGGGTACCCTTGCATTCCTATTGGATTATTTAAATCTTCAAATTTAAATCAGCCAATAGAATAAAAGATTTTTTCCTTTCATTCTATTAGCTGATTTAAATTTGAAGATTCAAATCAGCAAATAGGAACAGAAGGGTAACCCTATATAAAAGGGGTACCATGCATTCACTATTCAGTGTGCGGCTGGAGATCGCATGAAGAGGAGCTCCCTGTTGAAGATCTGAAGAGGACCACTGACATTGGCCACTGACCTCGCCGTCGCCACCAGGATGAAGTTAGAAGATGGACCACGGCCGCGATAAAGATGGAAGAAGATAGACCTGGATGAAGATGCAGCACTACCCATTATCATTGGTGAGTACCAACTTTGGAGTTAGTCTTAATTTTTTGGGGTGGTTTTTGTTTAAGATTAGGTGTTTTTTTTTTTTATTAGAGCAGCAAAAGAGCTGAATGCCCCTTTATGCCAATCCAAATACTCTTTTCAGGGCAATGGGTAGTTTAGGATTTTTTTAAGTTAGGTTTTATTTTTATTTCGGGGGTCATGGGTGGTTGTAAAGTTAGGGGATTAGTGTTTTTTTAAACGAAAGAGCTGATCACTTTAGGGCAATGCCCTACAAAAGTAGGGTGTTAGGTTTTTAAACTTTTTTTTCTCCACTGATATTTATGGGGGAACACATGCATGCGCATGTTTAGATTTTTTGCATTTTTTTTAGCGCAAAATAAGGTTTTTTCAACTTGTAATACCAGAGGAACCCGAGAGGTGCAAATAGGCCTAACGCTAGCGATGTTTTTGCTATCGATAATAATCTAGCCCTTATTATATAATGCAAATCTGTTTGCAATAAATTGCTTAATTACTTATATATACCATGCATATATTACAAATAGTTAAATATTCCTTTAAATTTGCATTTTAAAATCTGTTAAAATATTATCTGAGATTAGAAAGTTTTCAGGGCCAGATAATTTCCTGTAAACATTTTGGCAAGAAAATGAATAAAATAAATTGAATAAAATAATTTTTTATGATGTTATTTTGCTTCTGTTTATACATGTCTACTGTAAATATATTGTAATCTACAGATGCAAATCTGTATTACTGTTACTTTGTTTCATAAATTAAGTTTTATAATATTATATGTATCATTTTGATTTTATTGACTCTTGAACTTTTAATGTAATTATTGTAATATTATGTATCTTATATAAAAACATTTTTTTTACTACACATGTTCTTATAAGATACGCATAGAATGGTAATATAAAAACCCTTAAAGGGACAGTATACACCATTTTTTATTTAACTGCATGTAACAGACACTACTATAAAGAATAATATGCACAGATACTGATCTACAAATCCAGTATAAAACCTTTTAAAAACTTACTTAGAAGCTTCCAATTTAGCACTGTTGATGAGATTAGTATGGAACACCCACTGAAAGGGGCTGAGAGCAGACCACCCCCCCTCCCCTGCATATGAATAGACCCATTATACAAACAGAAGCAATCTGATGTCTGTACATCAGTATACATCCAAAACTTTGGGGCTTGGTTAGGAGTCTGAAAATCAGCACAATGTTATTTAAAAATAACTAAAAGTATACATTTTTACAAAAACACCCCCAGGTGGGCTTTATAAATGGATCATGTACAACACATTTATGCAAAGAAAAATCTAGTGTATAATGTCCCTTTAAAGGACCATTAAATACAGTAGAACAATGAACAAATGCATAATAAATAGATGTAAAATTACTTAAGAGCTGATTATCTAAACCTCGGCAGATCAGACATGGTTTTTCCCTTCAACTCTTGCAGGCGATGCAGGGGTGGAATTTATTAAACTATGGATACCATAGTTTCCTAACCTCTCTGGCAACTTCAAGGTGGCAGACTTAAATTAACCCAGACTGATTTGTCTGGGATGATTGAAAATATATAAAGAGATGTAAGGAGCACCACCCTCAGAGGAGGGTTGCTTATGTGCGTTATGTAGATACGTGAATAAGGTATCTATAGGATATAAGTGAATGTGATATTTGTACTGGGAATCACATAAAAAAAAGAAGAAAAAAAAGAATATAATAATAATATTCCGTAGATATGCGGGATATGTATGGTAGCTGCACAAACAAATACGCTTGCTACAAGAGAAGTGACTGTGTGTCAGTGTAGTGACACAATTATCTAGGTATCAAAACTATCAAATGTAGTGAAAAACTTAATAACAAAAGTTAATAGCAAATGTAGTGGAATCTGTGCTTTATACTATCTGACCCTACACAACGGACCAGTCCCTGCGCTCTACCCCTTGGAAAATACTGGACCTTTTACTTTGGAACCTTTAACTTTGGAAACTTTTTAACAAATATTTCACTGGACAATTTCTTTTTTGTTTCATTTTTTATTGAAAATGTATTGCCCTATACTTTTTTCTGCTGCAGCTAATCATAACGTTTTTATATATCTTGGCCAATGATATTTGATACTATATAAGCTTATATGAACTTGAGTAAACCATGCTCACTAGTCTATCATTGCTGTTTTTAAATATGTTTACTAAGTGTGGTCTATAGAAATATACACCAGTTAACCCTGCATATTTTGGCATACTGCAAGAAGCCAATATATAATAAACTACTAATTTTATATAACCTGTATTCGGCATTAGATATGTGAACAAGCATATTGGTAGCACTTTTTCACATAGGTGTTTTTCTTAGTACTCTGCATCCACACTTTGTAGCTCTATAGTCATTTTTTGCAGTCTCTTAGTGCAACCTCATAATTTGCTTCAACACTTTATACACTTTTGCTATTCAGTTTTTCACTACATTTGATACTTTTGATACCTAGTTAATTGTGTCACTACACTGAAACACAGTCACTTCTCTTGTAGCCAGTGGCGTAGCGTGGGTTGTCGGTGCCCAGGGCAAGGCAAGTATTGCGCCCCCCCATCCCCATTTTAGATATGCTGCTTCTTCTTACATTTGGGACAAACCAAGCAAAGACCCAAGCCTGGTAGATCACATAAAGCAAGGGACACTGTCTCCTCTCCCACAAAATGCTCCCTTAACCATCTTTACTGGATAACTAACAGTTATTGCTGATGATACCCATATCCCCAAAATATGTCCCTTGTCATAATCAGCTGCTAATCAGTAGCGCCTTACAAACAAAGCCATGAAAATAATATATTGGCAATACAAGAGGCAGTGGGTGAAGCCTGCAAGCATTATGTGCTATCCCCCTGTGATCAAACCCTGTCTGCAGCTCTCCAGAGCTGGGCAAATATATACAATATTAAATTTTAAGATTTATTCTCGTTTTACACATAGGGGAAAGCCCCCCTTAACCCCCATCTGGTGGTGACATGTCCTGATATGTAAAACTTCATGGTACAAATACTGCAGACCACAGGGTGCACCCACCCCCACATTGCAGCAACCCATATTGTATATGTGGTGCAATAGGTTTTTGATAAGTCGTTAAAAAGAGGAAAAGGGGACACACAGGTTGGCAGCTGTTACATAAGGTTGTCCCTGCTGGGCAGACTGTCTTTTGGGTGCCAATGACATATAAAAGTGGGGTATATATTCTACCTTAATAAATATAACAATTGTAAGTAATCAATATAAAAGGGGCATGGGACATACAACCCAGCATTACATACATATATGGGGGGAGGGTGTATGGTATTTAGGGGGGTGCTGTTAAATTTATTTACTAACACAAATTATAGTTATTTTTTTTTACTTTAAATGCAGTAAGGGTGGGTTTAATGTAAATAAAAAAGGCAATGAGCACCCAAACCCTAAAAATAGGTAAAAGTCCACACCTCAGGAGTCCAGCAAGAAATAGATTCAAGATGGTGAATTCATAGGACTTCTTTGATAGGAGACAAACACAGTGAAATGCCTGGTGAGCAGCACAATCCTGGTGCCAGACAGCACACAAATCCCTAAATCTTCTTCTGCCCTAGGAAGATCATGGAGGGGAAAAATCAAATACAGGAAACAAGGTCTCATTTTTGTCAACTGTCACAAATATACTTTTTTTGTGCAAGGACAAGATGGCGTAAGTTGTAATCAGAACCCGGTCAAACATGAAAGTATGGTCTCTGATCACCCCACCATCCCACTAACTAGGTAACTGGGGTTAACAGAAATGCAGAGCCCAGTCATGCTGCCACCAGTGCCACGGGTTTGAAAGAGATTTATTGCACTTTTTAAGGATTCCTCCCCCCCACCTCTGCTTAGAGATCCTTAAAAAGTGCCCCAGGCAATGCATGGCATTCTGGCTCTGGGTCCTTTGTTGGAAGGGAACTTACTTGTTGGGTAATAATAGAACCGTAATTAAGCTGCATTTTACGTGTTGCTAGTATCAGGCAAAAACAGGGCTATAAGTAAGTCTGGTCCTGACACCTTACCTTAGTCGCGGCATCACCACATTCCTGACGGGTCGCAGAACAGAGCTGGGGGCCTGTCAGAATTTTTAGTCTCCCTTCTTCCCTTTGCTAAATTGAGGCTGAAAGCGCCCCTCAGAATTATGCGCCCGGGGCAACCGCCCCTGTTGCCCCCCCCACGCTACGCCACTGCTTGTAGCAAGTATATTTGTTTGTACAGCTACCATACATATCCCGCATATCTACGGAATATTATTATTATATTCTTTTTTTTTTCTTTTTTTATGTGATTCCCAGTAGAAATATCACATTCACTTATATCCTATAGATACCTTATTCACGTATCTAAATAACACACTTAAGCAATCCTCCTCTGAGGGTGGTGCTCCTTACATATCTTTATATATTATTAATTTAGAGCGACTGTGTTAGGTATTTGCTCCAACTTAGTGAGTTTGTGCGTTTTTCCACGTGGCACAAATCACTATATATTACCTAACTGGGGTGATTGAAAAGCCATGATCTGACATGAGAGAAGTGGAGCAGGGATACGCACACATTTGCTTGCGCAAAGTTAAATATGGGCAGCATATGTTCCCTAGCTGGGAAACTTTCTCTCTGGAGCTTCAAAAATGGAACTTGGAAGAATACACTTTTAACCTGTACAAATTCTACATAACATTTGGTCATCAAAACATTTACTTGCATTTGTGAAAAATTATAAATTTACTCTGAATTATATGAAATTCTTTTTCTGCACACATCATGAATTGATATTATTGGTTAAGATTTTTTTTTATAATTCAACATTGACTATACTAAATCTGTTAGTCACCTTATTGACTGTATATCTTTTGCTTCCATTAATGTTTGTGACTAATTAAAATTGTGGCTATTCAAGCCAATTGGTTTTATTTAGAAAAAGAAACAAAAAATGAATGTTCAAGCTGCAATCGGCTAGATTACGAGTTTGGTGTTACCCTTAAAAAACAGCATTACGGGGTCCTAATGCTGCTTTTTAACGCCCGCTGGTATTACAAGTTTGGCAGGTACAGGTGTACCGCTCACTTTTCTTCCGCGACTTTTCCTTACGTCAATTGTGTATCCTATCTTTTTAATGGGATTTTCCTAACGCTGGTATTACAAGTCTTGGAAGAAGTGAGCGGTACAGCCTCTACCTCCAAGACTCCTACCGCATTTAAAAGTCAGTAGTTAAGCGTTTTATGGGCTAATGCCGGAACATAAAGCTCTTAACTACAGTGCTACAAAGTACACTAACACCCATAAACTACCTATTAACCCCTAAACCAAGGCCCCCCCACATCGCAAACACTATAATAAAATTATTTAACCCCTAATCTGCCGACCGGACATCGCCGCCACCTACATTATACCTATGAACCCCTAATCTGCTGCCCCTAACATCGCCGACACCTACATTATAGTTATTAACCCCTAATCTGCCGCCCCCAACGTCGCCACAACCTAACTACAATTATTAACCCCTAATCTGCCGAACGGACATCGCCGCCACAATAATAAATGTATTAACCCCTAAACTGCCACACTCCCGCCTCGCAAACACTATAAAATTTGTTATTAACCCCTAATCTGCTGTCCCTAACATCGCCGCCACCTACCTACAATTATTAATCCCTATTCTGCTGCCCCCAACGTTGTCGCTACTATATTAAATGTATTAAACCCTAAACCTAAGTCTAACCCTAACCCTAACACCCCCTAACTTAAATCTATTTTTAATAAATCTAAATAAAATTACTATAATTAAATAAATTATTCCTATTTAAAACTAAATACTTACCTATAAAATAAACCCTAATATTGCTACAATATAACTAATAGTTGCATTGTAGCTATTTTAGGATTTATTTTTATTTTACAGGCAACTTTGTATTTATTTTAGCTAGGTACAATAGTTATTACATAGTTATTAACTATTTAATAACTACCTAGCTAAAATAAATACAAAAGTACCTGTAAAATAAATCCTAACCTAAGTTACAATTACACCTAACACTACACTATCATTAAACTAATTACCTAAACTACCTACAATTTAATACAATGAAATTAAATAAACTAAAGTACGAAAAAAAAACAATAAATTACAGAAAATAAAAAAGAAATTAGAATATTTTAAACTAATTACACCTAATCTAATCCCCCTAATAAAATAAAAAAGCCCCCCAAAATAATAAAATTCCCTACCCTACACTAAATTACAAATAGCCCTTAAAAGGGCCTTTTGCTGGGCATTGCCCCAAAGTAATCAGCTCTTTTACCAGCCCTTAAAAGGGCTTTTTGCGGGACATTGCCCCAAAGTAATCAGCTCTTTTACCTGTAAAAAAAAGAAATACAATACCCCCCCCAACATTACAACCCACCATACACACACCCCTACTCTAAAACCCACCTGATCCCCCCTTAAAAAAAACTAACACTACCCCATTGAAGATCACCCTACCTTGAGCCGTCTTCACCCAGCTGGGCACCAGTGGTCATCCGATGGGGCAGAAGAGGACATCCGGACCGGCAGAAGTCTTCATCCTATCCGGGCAGAAGAGGACATCCGGACCGGCAGAAGTCTTCATCCTATCCGGACAGAAGAGGACATCCGGACCGGCAGACATCTTCATCCAAGCGGCATTGAAGTTCAATCCGATTGGCTGATTGGATCAGCCAATGAAATTGACCTCGCATTCTATTGGCTGATCCAATAAGCCAGTCGGATTGAACTTCAATCTGATTGGCTGATTAAATCAACCAATCGGATTTTTCCTACCTTAATTCCGATTGGCTGATAGAATCCTATCAGCCAATCGGAATTCAAGTTACGCCATATTGGATGACGTCATTTAAAGGACCAGCCATTCGTCGTGTAATCATCGGCCTAGAAGAATGTTCCGCGCCGGAGGTCTTCAAGATGGAGCCGTTCCTCATCGGATGGATGAAGATAGAAGATGCCGCTTGGATGAAGATGTCTGCCGGTCCGGATGTTCTCTTCTGTCCGGATAGGGTGAAGACTTCTGCCGGTCCAGATGTCCTCTTCTGCCCCATCGGATGACCACTGGTGCCCGGCTGGGTGAAGACGGCTCAAGGTAGGGTGATATTCAATGGGGTAGTGTTAGGTTTTTTTAAGCGGGGATCGGGTGGGTTTTAGAGTAGGGGTGTGTGGGTGGTGGGTTGTAATGTTGGGGGGGTATTGAAATCCTTTTTTTTACAGGTAAAAGATCTGATTACTTTGGGGCAATGCCACGCAAAAGGCCCTTTTAAGGGCTATTTGTAATTTAGTGTAGGGTAGGGAATTTTATTATTTTGAGGGGCTTTTTTATTTTATTAGGGGGATTAGATTAGTTGTAATTAATTTAAAATATTGTAATTTCTTTTTTAATTTCTGTAATTTAGTGTTTGTTTTTTTCCGTACCTTAGTTTAATTAATTTAATTGTATTTAATTGTAGGTAGTTTAGGTAATTAATTTAATTATTTGTAATTGTAACTAAGGTTAGGGTTTATTTTACAGGTACTTTTGTATTTATTTTAGCTAGGTAGTTATTAAATAGTTAATAACTATTTAATAACTATTGTACCTAGCTAAAATAAATACAAAGTTGCCTGTAAAATAAAAATAAATCCTAAAATAGCTACAATGTAACTATTAGTTATATTGTAGCTATATTAGGGTTTATTTTATAGGTAAGTATTTAGTTTTAAATAGGAATAATTTATTTAATTATAGTAATTTTATTTAGATTTATTAAAAATAGATTTGTTAGGGGGGGTGTTAGGGTTAGGGTTAGACTTAGGTTTAGGGGTTAATACATTTAATATAGTAGCGGCAACATTGGGGGCGGCAGATTAGGGTTTAATAATTGTAGGTAGGTGTCGGCGACATTGGGGGCGGCAGATTAGGGGTTAATAACTATAATGTAGGTGGCGGCAGTGTCCGGAGCGGCAGATTAGGGGTTAATAATATAATGCAGGTGGCGAGGATGTCGGATTCGGAAGATTAGGGGTTAATAAGTGTAAGGTTAGGGGTGTTTAGACTCGAGGTTCATGTTAGGGTGTTAGGTGTAGACTTAGAAAGTATTTTCCATAGGAAACAATGAGGCTGCGTTAGGAGCTGAACGCTGCTTTTTTGCAGGTGTTAGTTTTTTTTCCAGCCGTCTCAGCCCCATTGTTTCCTATGGGGAAATCGTGCACAAGCACGTTTTAGCCAGCTTAACGCTACCGTAAGCAACGCTGGTATTACAGTGAGAAGTGGCGCTAAATTTGCTCAACGCTCACTTTTCTGAGGCTAACGAAGCCGTTCAGAAAACTTGTAATACCAGCGTTGTTTAAAGTGAGCACTGGAAAAAAAAGGCTCATTAGCAACGCAAGTTTTACCGACAAAACTCGTAATCTTGCCGAATGTTTCTGCATGACATATATTGGAAAGGGGCCCCTGTTATTTATTGGTCAGATCATTGCATCTTTTTTGGTTATGGGTAATAGTACTGCAGTTAAAATAATAGCAATTTCTGTGTTAATAATATATTACCATAATTTTCTCACAAAACACGATATCATTGTGACTAACAAAGATTCAGTTTTGTTCCAAAAGGAAATCTAAATAGGAGTCACAGAATAACTGGAATGTTTTAGTACTTGATAGATTTGGTTAGTACAATGGTTCAGAACGTTTCTTACCTCTTGTAGACGCTTACATCCTGCACTTGACATTTTATGGCTAATTTATCAAAGGCCATTGACCTTGAGTGTAAAATACTTTTTTTGCTTTACTTGGGAAAAAGTAAAGTGCTCAGAACATTAAAAGGGTAGGAAACAATGCTACCTACAGCTAGATAAGTGAGCAGACATGCTGAGAACTTAAATGTACATTAAACATGATTCAGATAGAGCTAGCTGAATACATTGGTAAGCCAATGACACAAGGCAAATATGTGCAGCCACTAAACAGCAGCTCCTGAGCCTACATAGGTATGCTTTTCAACAAAGGATACAAAGCATATTAGATAATAGAAGTAAATTGGAAAGCTGCTTAAAATGGAATGCTCTATCTCAATAATGAAAGAATTTCTTTTGGGGTTTTATGTCCCTTTAACCCCTTACGTCACTGGTCTTTCTATGGGGATTGTGCAATTAATAGCGCTGTTTCAGTTGACAAGAAGGGAAGAGGGAGGGTGTAATAGTGCTATTATAAAAAAGAAAACCATTAACGACCAGCGATGTACATGGTACGTTGCAGTCGTTAAGGGGTTGAGTTTCATTTTGCCTCTTCTGAGAATGGACATAACCTGACATAAGCTGTCTCTCTAGCTGTCACTGAATAGTAAATATTTACCTCATAAAATACCACCTACTCTGTGTTTTAGCTCATGTTACACTAGAAGATTAATGACATCAGGTTAGATATGCCTTCCTGTAGAGAGCCCAGTCCCCTTGTGGGCTGTAACAGGAAGTAATGGACACTGCACAGAGGAAGTTACTAAAAATAAATAAAAATGGAAATCATTTTAAAAAATATAAAGCATTGCAGTATGTATTATTCATTAAAGTTTAGTGCTTTATTTATTACAACATTAATGGCCAACTGTCCTGATTGTTTTGTTTTCCTTTTCCTGCATTTGAAAGGGCAATGAAACCCATTTTTTTCTTTCATTATTCAGATAGAGCATTTATTTTAAAGCAACTTTCCCATCAACTTCTATTATCTTATTTATTTGTGATTGGTGGCTGTACATATTTGCCTCACCCAAAGCATTCAGCTAGCTTCCTGTAGTGCATTGCTTCTTTTTCATCATAGGATACAAGAAAATTAAGCAAATTAAATATACAAAATAAATGGGAAAGTTGATTAAAGTTGTATTCTCTATCTGAATCATGATAGAAAAATGTTGGGTTTCGTGTCCCTTTAAGTCTGTCCCTTGTTTAATTTAGTCTGTATTTAGTTTACTAATGTTGTGTACAGTGCAGTTCTCCCACCACAGAGGTTGTTGTGGCTTTTGATTTTATACTATTGTCATTATCAGTCGCATTGCTTCCAGGATTGTTTCTCAACTCCAGTCCTCAAGTACCCCTAACAGGTCAGACTTTTGTGACATCTGAACTAGAGCACATGTGAAATAATCCGCTGAATAGTAACCATAGTTACTATCCTGCGCTCAACCATCAGATCAATTGAGAAACACTGGCTTGAAATATATATATTTGTTTTATCTGTAGGCTTTTTTATCTGTGGTTCTTTTGTTGCATTGAGTTTAAACAGTGTGTAGACAGGTGTAAGGGGAAGCCATGATATGTGCTATATAATAATATAATAATATAACAGAGAGGGTAGGAGGCTTGGGGTGATGAAGCAAAGCATTTCAATAGTGTTGCACAATTTGGAACATGTTTAATTGCCCACATTTATATACTGAGGCTTTGCTTAGCAGGAGCTTAAGACATCATGTTCTTCATGTGTTGCTACTGGAATTCAGAGACCATACAAAAATTTACCTCATAAAATTGCACCTACTTGTTAAACTTTAAATAGTATTTTAGCAAAAGTAAAACATAAAAAACAAATCCTTAACATGTCAACACATTTTGTTCACCATTCTAGCAGCCCCAACACAGTAGTCAGCAGGTTAAATGGACACTCAAGTCAAAATTAAACTTTCATGATTCAGATAGAGCATGTAATTTTAAACAACTTTCCAGTTTACTTCCATTAACGCAATGTGCACAGTCTTTTTATATTCACACTTTTTGAGTCACCAGCTCCCACTGAGCATGTGCAATAATTTACAGAATATGTGTAAATGCATTTCTGATTGACTGATGGCTGTCACATTATGCAATGGGAGTGGAAATAGAAATAACTTTGAAATTTGTCAGAGAAAAATCTACTACTCATTTGAAGTTCAGACTAAGGCCCCAACATTCAAAGCATTGACATACCATTGGGAAACTGCTTTCCTGGCCTTGTCGGCCACATAGTCCAAAGGTCTGTTGAGATATTCAAACGAAAAGGATGTGTCCGAGCAATGGTGGCGAGTGGCGATGTCTTTCTCATAGAAGTCAAAGGGAGCGCAACGTCACCAGCCACAACGCCAACATCACCACCTGTCGGCATTTTGCTGCAGCCGGGAAAGGTCCTATTTGAAGTGGGCCTACACGGTGCAGAAAGTGTGCTTACTAAAACTTAAATTAGTTTCCGTGTAGGCACACTCCAAATATTGTCGTGGGGACCTAAGTTTTACTACACCTACACTAACTAACTCAGGCAATGTAGTTGTGACAGCTAATAGCTGGGGAGACAAACATGGCCCCTACCCTCCTCGTAACCTGCGCATCACTGCTTAGAACATATTGATCTTGTGTCAATGTGGCCAAATAAAAGTGCCGGCTACTCCCACTAGCATGCCCTGCTAACTTCCCCTGAATGCCTTTAACTACATCACACCTAAGCTACACTCCCCCTGATCCACCTCGCTACAGCTAACTCCTCCTGACCACCTAAACCTACGTCACACATTACCTAGGGATGTTGATTGAGTAGAGTGCAGGGGATTAAGTTGCCCTTTTAGTATGTTGTCGGCAATTTGATGAGGCCCCTAGGGAAACCACTTGTTTGTGGGTGCTAACTTCTAGGAGGAATGGGGGAACGGATTTTAAGTTTCCGCCATACTCCCAGAAGGTAGCCCCTCAAACAACTGGTATCCATAGATGCCTCAACAAATTGCTAAAAGGATGACTTGAACCCCTGCACTCTACTCGATCGACACCCCTTTTAAGAAGCGGTGAACTGGGGCTCAATTCTGGTCCCGCACTAAGTTCCAGGAACATGGATAGGCTGGTGAGGTTTTGCCAGGCCTCCAGCGTTGACCTCATCTCCTTGACAAAATATGCATTGTCATGTACAATGTATATTATTTAAAGTATTGTAGATATCTTACAAGGGATTTAATAGTTGATTGCTATTATTTCAAACATATATTTGAAAATATATGTTTATGTTTAAAAAAAATAGCAAGCAACCATTAAATCTAAGATATCTACAATACTTTAAACAATATGCATATCATTTAAACATTGACCCCTAATCTGCCATAACCTGAAACTAACTGTAGAAGCTAAGGCCCTACGCATAAATATTCAATATTTAAAATGATGCATTGATACGTAGAATGCATAATGTTTTGCATATAAATTAAATGAAATTAATGTTGCTTGTTGTGTTTATTATTTCTAATTAAAAACAGTATAATTAGCATTATAGTTCTGCATAAGTGAATGCCTTTTATGTAAAAATATAATTTAAGGCTACTGACTACTATAACATATATATATATATATATATATATATATATATATATATATATATATATATATATATATATATATATATATATATATATATATATATATATATATATATATATATATATATATATGTTATCAGTAATAAACACAACAAGCTTCCATAATTACATTATAATGTATATGCAATACTTAAACCATTATGCAATATACATGCATATGTTTAAATATTAAATATCAATGCAAGGCCTGACTACATTATATCTATAGTCTTTGAAATAAAATGCATGATCATGTATAATGCATATTAGTTTAAGTATTGGCTATATACATTAAAATGTAGATATTCTTGATTGATGCATTTATTATTGTAAATAAGAAATATATTTTTAAAATAGATATTTATGTTATAAAAGACAGTTGCATTGTAATTATAGTATTACATAAATACATGCCTGTTATGTAATAAAACAGTTGTAATACTAATGCCTTTTTGTGACATGAATATAGATTTTAAAATATATTTTAATGTGTAAAATAAAGCACACACGAAAAAACAAATTGATATTAATTTATATACAATAGTTAAAAGAATATTCATTATGCATAAGAATGCAAAATATTTTAAAAAAATTGTAGATAAATGCACTATTAACCCTTAAGCTGCCCTAATTTAATAACCTAATCAACCCCATACAGATATGAGGGTGGTTAGGAGATTATGGCCTAATAAATGGTAACCATCAATAATCCCCTTATCAACCTCCATACAGGTATCTTTGTTGGTTGGGAGAGTAAGGCCCAAACTGCCACCTCCCAATGAAAACTAGAAAAGCACTAACACCTAACCCCCCTCTAAAATAACCCCCCTCTAAAATAATCCCACTAAGTTCGAAAAAATTTAAAAAATCTAAGTTACAATAAAAAAAAAATAATTAATCTACAAAAAAAATAAACTACAGCTTTTTTTTTAAAAAAAAACAGCATTATACCTAACAATAAACTACAAGGCCCTTAAAATAAAAAACTCACCCAAAACAAAAAAAAAACTAAACTCTAACATATTCTCAAAAATAAAAAACCCACCCCAAAAAATCCCTGATTAACCCAAAAAGTGGTACTCACTGTTGGGTAATCCAGCTCCTATTGATTCAACGTTTGGCCCTCTTCATCCCGGTTCTTGGCACTGGGGGCCAATCTTCGCGGCAGCAAAGACGGATTTTGGTGGCTTCTTCCACCGCCCCCACTCACTAATCATCTTCCTTACCGGGGCACTCTTCATCCTGGCTCCTGGCGCCAGGGGCCCATCTTCGCTAAGGCGGACTTCTGCGGCTTCTTCCACCACATTTGCGTCGCATCTTCTTTTCTTTGTCTCTCTTAGGGAAGCCCTCCTCTTCATGTGGTCGCCGCTGCACACTGAAATTCTGTAATATATAGGGGTACCACTTAAACCTGATTGGCTGATTTTAATTAAGTAAATCACTATTGGCTAATTGAAGTTGAAGTTTAATCCTTTTGGCTGATCCAATTTTTTTGTAACTTAGTGGAGTTAGTTTAGAGGGGGAGTTTAGTTTAGAGGGGGGGTTAGTTTAGAGATGTTAGGTAGAGTAGGATTAGATTGAGTTTGGGGTTTGGCAGTTTAGGTTTAATATTTATTTTTATTTAGATTTTTATTTTTTGATAACTTAGGGGGTTTAGTTTAGAGGGGGGTTAGGTGGTCGGTTATTTTGCATTTGGGATATATGGGTATGTGGAAGCATAGGGGTTTATAGTTAGAGACATAGGGGTTAATAGTTACTTTATTGCAGTGGAAATATGGCAACATAGGAGTTAATAGTTAGATACTTGCTGTGGCTATGTGGTGGCATGGGGGTTTATAGTTAGAGAAATAGGGGTTAATAGTTAGTTTATTGAGGTGGGTATACAGCGGCATAGGGGTATATAGTTAGAGACTTGCAGTGGGTATGTGGCGGCATAGGGGTTAATAGTTAGCAATATGCGGTGGGTATGTGGCGGCATAGTGATTAATAGTTAGCGATTTGTGGTGGGTATGTGGTGGCATAGGGGTTAATAGTTAGTGACTTGCGGTGGGTATATGGCATATAGGGGTAATAGTTAGCGACTTGCGGTGGGTATGTGGTGGTTTAGATTTTTATTAGTGTAGTGTTAGTTTGCGATCATGGGGTACTTCGCTTTAGGGGTATTAGGATTAGTGGTTAGGAACGGTAGCTCTATTCAAGGGTCTCTTACTATACATTGTCAATATGGTCGGTGATGCTGGGTGTCGTCTATAGCCAGCATCCCCGATCAATGGCATATATAGTAAATGCCTCTCGACAATGCCACTATGTTGGGAGCTTGGAATATTTTGACAGGCTCGCTCGATATAGCGGGGGATCCCTTTCAATATTTCGCACCTCCTAGCTCTTTCGATCATTAGGGCCTCAGCGCTATTGCATTGTCTTGTAATCATGCATTTGTTGATTATACAAATATTCTCTATTTACTGGTCCTTTAAACATTTTGGCCCAGATTACAAGTAAAGCGCTAATTTATTGCACTCCTACAAAAGTACAAATTTGCCAGTTTGCGTGTACACAATAAATAACAAGCCATGGCTGGTTATTGCTACCATAAGCTTGCAGTAGCAATTAGCGCCTTCGGAAAATTAACTAGAGGTCAGACCTCTGGTTAATTTTAAAAATGTGCCCCAAATGCCCCCAAATTTAAGTGTGAGGTTGTATATACACATATTAACACCTAAATATATATGTATATATTAATATAAATATATATTTAAAATGGCTGCCCATCGCTGCACTAGTTCTCATGGCGTGTCTTACAGCATTAAACAAGGCTCCCTTTGGAGCCTATAGAAGCGTGCTATTGTGAGCACAATGCTTTGTGCCATGGAAATGTGAGGTCGCGTTCGCATTGCACCTCACTTGTAAATCTAGTGCACATTTGCTTGTGCTGGTATTACTTAGTTGACCGCAAATATCGCTTACGCAGAAGCGATATTTTGCACTCCACTTGTAATCTAACCCTTTGATGGATAATCACTGTCTACTATCAAGCTGTGTAACATCTATACAAACTAGGGTATTTTGGCATGTGCTACTATACAGATGCTGAAGGGTTAATCATTTAATCTTTGCTTGCTTATTTTTATAAAAGTATTCTTTATTATGTGCTTGAGAGTAAGGGAAGTGATGACTAGCTTGTTGATTTAAGCTGCATTAAAGTTTTTACTAATGTACTATATGGGCTAGAGTGCAAATAGTGATCTAAAGTAGTATTGTGACAGCGCTAATTTATGCGCAAATTACAATAGAAATATCTATTTAGAAATACAAAAAACATTTTCTTTTACGTGAAGAACATTGTAATGTAAAATATTTACAGTAAAAACATAGTAAGACCTTATAAAAAATATTAAAATTGAACACAAATTATTTTCATGTGTAAATGTATTTGAATGGGAAAGGCTCCAAAATTAGTCTATATATATATATATTGAAATCTATGGGGAGAAGAAGTTAACACGGTCGCGATATCTTAAGTACTGAAGTTAGCAAGCATTAGGTTTTGTTCACGCAATACACAAAAATCTGATAGCCACTTGTAATCTGACCCTATGATTTTACCCTCTGCACATGAATTAAACACAAAATATATAAAAAACACTTTTACTGTATTATCAACATAAGTAAGCCATCCAACATACATGCCCACTATACCCATAATTCCCCTGTACAAATGGTTTTATTAGTCATTAACACATATCACTTTTGTTTTGGAACAAAATAGGTTAATTCCACATATGTCACTTATTATTAATAGTACACACTGTACAAAGGCGGCAATCAAAATACCTCTAATCCTGCAAAAATGGCCATTGCATTTGTCTTTTTTTTATTGCATTTTGATTTTCAATGCCAATATTAAAGGGACGTGAAACCCAATTTTTTTCTTTCAAGATTCAGATAGAGAGGCCTACTTATCAAGCCGTCAACTGTGCTGCATTCGACGGCACCAATATGCTCGCCTAACATTGCGGCCACAGACCTGAATATGCTCTCCATATTTAACAAAAAAGGTGCCAAAAAGTCGCGCACCAAGTAAACACTGCCACTATACTAAACTGTTTAACCCCTATCCTGCCGCTCCCGGAGCCCACCGCAACTCTAATAAAGTTATTAACCCCTATCCCGCCGCTCCCGGATCCCGCCGCAACTCTAATAAAGTTATTAACCCCTATCCCGCCGCTCCCGAACCCCGCCGCCACCTACATTATGTTCTTAACCCCTAATCTGCCATCCCCTAAGCCACCGCCACCTAAATTATGTTATTAACCCCTATCCCGCCACTCCCGGAGCCCACCGCAACTAAATAAATGTATTAATCCCTAAACCCCTGACCTCCCACATCACTACCACTTACTAAACCTATTAACCCCTAAACCGCCAGTCCCCCACATCGCCATAAACTAAAATAAACTATTAACCCCTAAACCTAACAACCCGCTAACTTTATATTAAATATTAACTCATCCCTATCTTATAATAAATTTAAACTTACCTTTAGATTTAAATTAAACTATATTAAACTATTAATTAATCTACCCTAACTATTAGACTAAAATTTACATTAAACTATATTAAACTATTAATTAACCTACCCTAAATATTATACTAAAATTACATTAAACTATATTAAACTAATAATTAATCTACCCTAACTATTAGATTAAAATTACATTAAACTACAAATTAAATTAACTATATTATATATTTAAACACCTAACCCTACTCAAATAATTTAAATCTACACTAAAAACTAAGTTACAAAAAATAAGAAACACTAAATTACAAACAAAAATAAACACTAAGTTACATAAAATAAAAAAGAAATTATCAAAGATTTAAACTAATTACTAATCTAAGAGCCCTATGAAAATAAAAAAGCCCCACCAAAATAAAAAAAAACCTAGCCTACAATAAACTACAAATAGCCCTTAAAAGGGCCTTTTGAGGGGCATTGCATCAAAGAAATCAGCTCTTTTACCTGTAAATAAAAAATACAAATACCCCCCAACGCTAAAACCCACCACCCAATAGAATGTAAGCTCAATCCTATTGGCTGATTGGATCAGCCAATAGGATTGAAGTTCAATCCTATTGGCTGATTGCAAACAGCCAATAGGATTTTTTCAACCTTAATTCCAATTGGCTAATAGAATTCTATCAACCAATCGGAATCTAAGGGATGCCATATTGGATGACGTCATTTAAAGGAAAATTCATTCAGGAAGAAGATGTCGAACAAAGAGGATCCTCCGGGTCAGATGTCTTGCAGATGGAGCCGCTCCGTGCCGGATGGATGAATGTAGAAGATGCCGTCTGGGTGAAGACTTCTGCGGGCTTGGATGAAGACTTCAGCCGCTTGGATGAAGACTTCTGCCCTCTTCTTGGAGGATGGATGTTGGATCTTCAAAACTGTAAGTGGATCTTCAGGGGTTAGTGTTAGGATTTTTTAAGGGTTTATTGGGTGGGTTTTATTTTTAGATTAGGGTTTGGGCAGCAACAGAGCTAAATGCCCTTTTAAGGGCAATGCCCATCCAAATGCCCTTTTCAGGGCAATGGGGAGCTTAGGTTTTTTTAGTTAGGGTTTTATTTGGGGGGGGTTAATTGTGTGGGTGGTGGGTTTTACTGTTGGGGGGGTATTTGTATTTTTTATTTACAGGTAAAAGAGCTGATTTCTTTGGGGCAATGCCTCGCAAAAGGCCCTTTTAAGGGCTATTTGTAGTTTCTTGTAGGCTAGGGTTTTTTTATTTTGGGGGAGCTTTTTTATTTTCATAGGACTCTTAGAATACAGTGGGGCAAAAAAGTATTTAGTCAGCCACCAATTATGCAAGTTCTCCCACTTAAGAAGATGAGAGAGGCCTGTAATTTTCATCATAGGTATACCTCAACTATGAGAGACAAAATGTGGAAACAAATCCAGACAATCACATTGTCTGATTTGGAAAGAATTTATTTGCATATTATGGTGGAAAATAAGTATTTGGTTAATATCAAAAGTTCATCTTAATACTTTGTTATATATCCTTTGTTGGCAATGACAGAGGTCAAACGTTTGCTGTAAGTCTTCACAAGGTTGTCACACACTGTTGCTGGTATGTTGGCCCATTCCTGCATGCAGATCTCCTCTAGAGCAGTGATGTTTTGGGGCTGTCGCTGGGCAACACGGACTTTCATCTCCCTCCAAAGGTTTTCTATGGGGTTGAGATCTGGAGACTGGCTAGGCCACTCCAGGACCTTGAAGTGATTCTTATGAAGCCACTCCTTGTTGCCCAGTCAGTGTGTTTGGGATCATTGTCATGCTGAAAGACCCAGACACGTTTCATCTTCAATGCCCTTGCTGATGGAAGGAGGTTTGCACTCAAAATCTCACGATACATGGCCCCATTCATTCTTTCATGTACACGGATCAGTCGCCCTGTTCCCTTTGCAGAGAAACAGCCCCAAAGCATGATGTTGCCACCCCCATGCTTCACAGTAGGTATGGTGTTCTTTGGTTGCAACTCAGCATTCTCTCTCCTCCAAACACGATGAGTTGTGTTTCTACCAAACAGTTCTACTTTGGTTTCATCTGACCATATGACATTTTCCCAATCTGCTTCTGGATCATCCAAATGCTCTCTAGCATACTTCAGATGGGTCCGGACATGTACTGGCTTAAGCAGGGGGACATCACCATTCTGATGGTGAAGGTCTTCTTCCAGGCGGATCCATCTTCATCCAGCGCGGGGCCATCTTCTTTCTTCAACCCGGACATCCAGCGTAGAGGGTCCTCTTGATGCTATCGTCCGCGGCACACTGAAGATTGAATGCAAGTTACCCGTTATATATTGGGGTACCTTGCATTCCTATTGGCTTAAAATAGAGAGCTACTTAAATCCTATTAACTGTTTTTTAAAAATAGTAATGTTAGGTTTATTTATAGTTTAAGCTCATTTTTTTTTCATTTCACAGGTAAGTTTTTATTTATTTTAAGGTAGTTATATTGTAACTTTAATTTAAATTTAGCAGGTGGGCGGCAGATTAGAGGTTAATAGGCTTATTGTAGTGTTGGCAAAGCAGGTTGGCAGCAGATTAGGGGTTAATAGGTTTATTTAGTGTTGGCGATGCAGGTGAGCGGCACATTAGGGGTTAATAGGTTTATTTAGTGTTAACGATGTGGGTGGCAGATTAGGGGTTAATAGGTTTATTTAGTGCTGGCGATACGGTTGGGTGGTGGATTAGGGGTTAATAGGTTTATTGTAGTGTTGGCGATGCAGGTGGGCATATGATCGTGGTTAATAGGTTTATTTAGTGTTGGCGATGTGGGTAAGCGGCGGATTGGGGGTTAATAATTTTATTTAGGTGTTGGTGATGCGGGTGGGCGGTGGATTAGTGGTTTATAAGTTTATGTAGCATTGGTGATGCAGGTGGGCAGCAGATTAGGTGTTAATAGGTTTATTTAGTGTTGGCAATGCGGGTGGGCTGCAGATTAGGAGTTAATAGTTTTATTTAAGTGTTGGCGATGCAGGTGGGTGGCGGATTAGGGGTTATTAGGGTTATTGTAGTGTTGGCGATGCAGGTGGGCAGCGGATTAGGGGTAAATAGTTTTATTTAGGTGTTGGCAATGCGGGTGGGTGGTGGATTAGGGGTTAATAGCTTTATTGTAGCATTGGTGATGCGAGTGGGTGTTGAATTATGGGTTAATAGGTTTATTTAGTGTTGGCAATGTGGGTGGGTGGCGGATTATGGGTTAATAGGTTTATTTAGTGTTGGAGATGTTGGGGGGGTTGGTGGATTAGGAGTATTTAGACTAGGGGTTTATGTTAGGGTGTTAGATTTATAACAAACTTTCTTGTCTCCATAGACATCAATGGGGAATGCGTTATAGCAATCGCCATTCCGCAATCGCAGCTGTTAGTTTTTTTTTCCAACATGTTTTCTCCATTGACTTGGTTTTTGTGTGGTATGGAGTTTATTGCACCATACCGCACAGCAAAAGAAGTTGTTTTTCATGCTTGTAATGGCAGCGCTATGGAAAGTTTGTTAACGCTAAACTTTTAGCGTTATTTACAGCCACTAAATAGTTTATCACAAACCCAAAAATTGTCTTTCATGATTCAGATGAAGCACACAGTTTTAAATAACTTTCTAAATTACTTCTATTATCAAATGTTCTTAGTTTTCTTGTTATCCTCTGTTGAAAAGCATGAAGGTAAGCTCAGCAATGTACACATGTCTGCAGCACTATTTGGCAGCAGTTTTGCAGCGTTATACATTAGTAAGAGCACTTGATGACAGCACTATTTCCTGTCATATAGTGCTCCAGACATGTGAACGCTACCTATCTAGATATCTCTTCAACAAAGAATAACATGAGAATGATGCAAATTTGATAAAAGAAGTAATTTGGAAACCTTTTAAAATTGGATTCTCTGGCCCCTATTTATCAAGCCGTCAACCGCAAATACACTGGAATTCCGCAGCGTAATTGTGGAGAGCTTGATTCCCCTTAGTTAGCCTACAGACCGGCAAAAGTAGAAATTTGTGACGTAAAATATGATCCGCCGGTCTCAGTCTGACACAGATCGATGCTTACGTCATTACAGATGTACCGAATGCAAATTCGGCACTATCTGACTACTTTTGCTAGTTAACAAATACCTACCAGGTGCGCTCGCCACTATTCCGGCCCAGCCTACCTGGTTTTCAATCCGCCACCCTGGAGGCGGGGGATGCCATAGGAATCAATAGGAGTCTGAAAGCAGCGAAAGCTTATGTTCGCTGCTGCCCGATATTCCATTGATTTCTATGGGAGAATAAAAGTTATGTTTACACCTAACACCCTAACATGTACCCTGAGTCTAAACACCCCTAATCTGCTGCCCTCTACACCGCCGCCACCTACATTATACTTATTAACACCTAATCTGCCGCTCCAACACCGCCACCACCTACATTATACTTATTAACCCCTATTCTGCCGTCCCGACACCGCCGCCACCTAAATAAAAGTTATTAACCCCTATCCAGCCGCTCCCGGAGTCCACCACAACTAAATAAATGTATTAACCCCTAAACCCCTGACCTCCCACATCACTACCACTTACTAAACCTATTAACCCCTAAACCGCCAGCCCCCCACATCGCCATAAACTAAATTAAACTATTAACCCCTAAACCCGCTAACTTTATATTAAATATTAATTCATATTAAATATTAATTCCCTATCTTATAATAAATTTAAACTTACCTTTAGATTTAAATTAAACTATATTAAACTACTAATTAACCTACCCTAACTACTAGACTAAAATTACATTAAACTACAAATTAAATTAATTATATTATATATTTAAACACCTAACCCTACTCAAATAATTTAAATCTACACTAAAAAATTACTGTTACAAAAAACTAACAACTAAGTTACAAAAAATAACAAACACTAAGTTACAAAAAATAACAAACACTAAATTACAAAAAAATAAACACTAAGTTACACAAAACAAAAAAGAAATGATCAAAGATTTAAACTAATTACACCTACAGTGGGGCAAAAATGTATTTAGTCAGCCACCAATTGTGCAAGTTATCCCACTTAAGAAGATGAGAGAGGCCTGTAATTGTCATCATAGGTATACCTCAACTATGAGAGACAAAATGTGGAAACAAATCCAGACAATCACATTGTCTGATTTGGAAATAATTTATTTGCATATCATGGTGGAAAATAAGTATTTGGTCACCTACAAACAAGCAAGATTTCTGGCTCTCACAGACCTGTGTCTTCTTCTTTAAGAGGCTCCTCTGTCCTCAACTCATTAGCTCTATTAATGGCACCTGTTTGAACTTGTTATCAGTATAAAAGACACCTGTCCACAACCTCAAACAGTCACACTCCAAACTCCACTATGGTGAAGACCAAAGAGCTGTCGAAAGACACCAGAAACAAAATTGTAGACCTGCACCAGGCTGGGAAGATTGAATCTGCAATAGGCAAGCAGCTTGGTGTGAAGAAATCAGCTGTGGGAGCAATAATTAGAAAATGGAAGACATACAAGACCACTGATAATCTCCCTCGATCTAGGGCTCCATGCAAGATCTCACCCTGTGGGGTCAAAATGATCACAAGAACAGTGAGCAAACATGCCAGAACCACACGTGGGGGACCAAGTGAATAACCTGCAGAGAGCTGGGACCAACGTAACAAAGGCTACCATCAGTAACACACTATGCCGCCAGGGACTCAGATCCTGCAGTGCCAGACGCAGGGCCGCCATCAGGGGGTGACAGGGGTGACTCCTGTCAGGGGCCCAATGACCTAGGGGGGCCCCATGAGGCAAGAACTAAGAATTTTTTTTTTTTTTTTAATTTTGGCAGCCACCAGTGGGTACTACAGCTAATTGAGCATGGGAAATGTTATTACAAAGAGTAAAGTATTAGCATTTGAGAGGATTTCTGAGTGCGCACTAAACCACTATGCACAGTGTGAGGCAGACTTGGCACTTTGTTTGTACAGCGGCTGATCACTTTCATTTGCAGAGGAGGTAGGAATTACTTAGCAAATGCTTTTTATTTCTTTGTGCAATTTAAGATTGTAACTTCAGTGTGGTAGTAGTTGTATGGTGGGGCCAGGGGTCCATAAAAACACATTTTTTTAGCAGCAGTGTATTTATGATTATTTGACAATGCTGTAGAAATTCTATATTTAAAACCATGCAGAAATGTTTCCTCCTCAATACACAAATGATATATATTACATTCCAGTTTACTGCCCCTTTATGCAAGGACTTTCCAGATACAAGGGAGCATTTTATCTAAGATTTTTACATCTGCATAACATGTTATACTCTCAGACTAAGATTGCTCAGTGTTTGAAATGAGACAGGTTAATTTAAAACTGTTCAGTTTACACTACAGCTGACTTAATTTTGAAATGCATACCAACAAGCTTAAATCCTGCATTTAACCAGATCTAATGGTATGAGTACCACAGCTTATGGTTCCACCAAGATCATATAGAGTACAGCATTTTCAAAATCCACAAGTACAGCTGACAGATGGGAACATTTGTACACTATATTTGAAGTGGTGCTTTTGGTTGGGGAAAATGGGGAAAATATCAGACAAACATATGTCAACCTTCTAAAAGTACTTTTCTTCATCTAGCCATCTACCCAGCTCATTAATGTACAATTTTGAATTCACAGAATTATTTTTGTTTGCACATTTACAAATATGATTCTTTAAAAAGTGATCTCTTAATTTCTGCATTTTTTTTATCATGCATGTCACACACTGTGGATTTAGGGGATGCAAGGTACATAAATGTTTCCTCCTGTGAGTGTTTCTGTGGGTGTCTGTGTTTATGTCTTTGTGCTTTGGTTTGTGTCTCTATGAGTGTGTATGTATTTTTTTTCCGTGGGTCTCTCTGTGAGGGTGGGTGTGTATGTCTTTGTGCATTTTCTGTGGATGTCTGTGAGGGTGTGTGCATATGTCTTTGAGCTTTTTCTATGGGTGTCTCTGTGAGGGTGGGCATGTGTTTGTCTTTGTGTATTTTCTCTGGATGCCTCTGTGAGTGTGGGTGTGTATGTCTGTGTTTTCTGTGGATGTCTCTGTGAGGGTGTGTCTGTGTTTTCTGTGGATGTCTCTGTGAGGGTGTGTATTTTCTGTGGGTGTCTCTGTGAGGGTGTGTGTATGTCTTTATGTGTTTTCTGTGGATGTCTCAGTCAGGGTGTGTGTATGTATGTCTTTCTGTGTTTTGTGTGGTTGTCTCTCTGTGTGTGTATGTTTTTGTGTGTTTTCTGTGGGTGTTTCTGTGTGTGTGTGTTTGTGTGTGTGTATGTCTTTGTGTGTTTTCTGATGCTGTCTCTGTTGGTGTTTCCTTGGGTGTATGTGCAAGTTTGAGTTTGTGTGTGTGTGTGTGTCCATTGTCTGTTCCTTTTTAGGGCATTTTGACCTTACTACTGATTATTCACATCTTTCTACAGACTTTGAGACTAATGAGACCTTTCCGGAAGTCACTAATCTACCATTTAACCTTTAAATTATTGTTTAGGCAGTTCAGGGCCCTTCCTTTCAGCCACTGCATGCTGTTGTCATAATTTATTTGGCATCTTCCTTTACAAAAAGATAATCAGAACTCCATATTTTGTTTTCTAAATCTCCTTTTTTTACAAAACTGTAGTTTACCTCATTACTTGTCAGGTCAATGTAAACAAGTGCTGAGTGTCTGTTTAGTTGTCTGTTTCTGAGTTTCTTTGCGTGTCTTCTAGAGTGTCTATATGTGAATCCTTATGTGTGAGTGTGTGTTTCAGTGTATGTTACTACCTTTACAACATTTCCAAGTTTAAATAGACACTTAAGATTAAAGTGCATATACGTTTTAGTCACTTGGTCAAAAATTGCACATGTCAAAGGAGGGGGGGGGGGGGCCTGATCAATGATTAAGTCAGGGGCCCCAAAATTTCTAGTGGCGGCCCTGATGGTGAGTACCTATTTCGGGGTTAGTGTTAGTTTTTGTTGCAGTGTATATTTTTTGGTTAGGGCTTTTTTTGTTTTTTTAATGGGCACTAAAGAGCTGATTGCCCTTTTAAGATACCCAAATGCCCCTTTAGGGGCAATGGGTATCTTAGTTTTTTTAGAGTTAGGCCTTTTTAATTTTGGGGGGTTGGGTGGGAGAGTGTACTGTTAGGGGGTAATTTGTATTTTTAAATGTAAAAGAGCTGTAAAACCTAGGCCCTACAAATAGCCCTTTTTAGGGCTATTGGTAGTTTAGTGTTAGATTAGGGGGTGTTTTTATTTTGAGGTGGATTTTTTTTGTTTTTAAAGAGGTATTAGATTAGGTTTAATTTTTTTTATTTTGGATAATTTTCTTTATTATTTTTTGTAATCTTAGATTTTTTTATTTTTCATAATTTTTTTGTAATGTTACGTTTTTTTGTAGAGTTTTTTAATTTTGTAATTTAGGTTTTTTATTTTTGGTATATTTAATTTTTTTAAAATAGTAATGTTAGGTTTATTTATATAGTTTTTTTTTAATTTCACAGGTAAGTTTTTTTATTTTTTTTTATTTTAAGGTAGTTATATTGTAACTTTAATTTAAAGTTAGCGGTGTTAGGTTTAGGGTTTAATAGTTTAATTTAGGTAGTCACAATGTGGGTGTTGTAGTGTTGGCAATGTTGAGGTGTGGCGGATTAGGGGTTAATAAGTTATTTTAGTGTTGGCGATATCAGGGGTGGCAGATTAGAGGTTAATAGGTTTAATATAGTATTTGCAATGTGGGGCATGGCAGTTTAGGGGTTAATAGGTAGTTCATGGGTGTTAGTGTACTTTGTAACATTTTTGTTATGAGTTTTGTGAAACATTTTTGTTTTGCAAAATCCATAACTTCTTGTCTTATGGTATAAGATGTAACGCTAGCGGGAATAGCCTGACCGCACAACCTGTAATATGGGGGAGCTGAATATTCCACACTCAAAGGCCATTTTTTGAGTGTCGAATGGATTGTTGCGGTATAGCCTAAAATTATTGCATTATAGCCATACTGCATGGCTTGTAATACGGGTGAGCTGACTTTTCCACTTGTAAAGGCCAATTTTTCAGCGGTATAGCTGTACAACACAACTTGTAATTTAGGTCCCTGCTTGATAAACACTAGTGTATAATCTGTAATATGTGGGAGGTATTTAGTTGTTGTTATATTGTCTGTCTGTTCAGCTCTATAGTACAGGAAGGAGAAGGCTTTTGTGTATTTACCCTTTAAAACTAAATAAGCTTTTCTTTCATGTAATTGGCAAGAGTCCATGAGCTAGTGACGTATGGGATATACAATCCTACCAGGAGGGGCAAAGTTTCCCAAACCTCAAAATGCCTATAAATACAGCACTCACCACACCCACAATTCAGTTTTACAAACTTTGCCTCCTACGGTGGTGGTGAAGTAAGTTTGTGCTTGATTTTTATGATTTCTTCTATGATATGTGCGTCTAAGCATTCTGAAGCCCAATTCCTCTCAGAGTACAGTGTTTGTCAGAGGGATGAGAAGAGAGTATCACCTTTTTGATTTTATGGTTTCCCTCGCGAGAAATCTTTTCAAGCGTTCTCTGTTATCGGTCGTAGGGATTCATCTCCTACCTCCCTTTTCAGATTGACAATATACTCTTATATACCCTTACCTCTGCTGATAGTTTTCAATACTGGTTTGGCTATCTGCTATATGTGAATGGGTGTCTTTCGGTAAGTATGTATCATTATTTAAGACACTCTCAGGTCGTTTATGTATTATTATAAAGTTTTAAATATATTTATTTTACTTATATTTGCCATGAGTCATGTCTATGTGTATTTCCCTTTGCCGTCTAGCAGTTTCATTATGGGAATCATGTTTTAGGAAGCTTGTCTTACCTGGGGTATAGTCTTTTTTTCAATTTGACTTGTTAAACTTGCTGGCAAATTAGGCTCGCAAGGGCGCAAAATGTTGTTATTTATTGCGTAATTCTTGGCGCAAGATTTTTTTTTGGTGTGAATGTGCATCTGTAATGATGTAAGTTCATCATTTCCTGCGTCTTAGTTGACGCTAGGTTGTTTGGTGCAAAATTGTGCTTGTTATAACGCGAGTTGCGTCATTTCCGGATGTTTGTTGGTGCCAAAAAAATTCTCAACTTCCTTTTAGTTTTATTTTACCTCACTTCCTATATGCTTCTTGCATTGTTTATGCTCAGAGGACTATGCTATTTGCTTTTTTTTTACCAATTTTAGAATTTGCATTTTTTCCCATTCCTGAAATTGCTATATGTGGAAATAAGATATTTCTGTTTAAATTTTCTTTTTTCTTTTTCACATTTTACAAGATTTCTCAATCTGGTCCTGTCTCAGAAGCTGCTGTAGGAACCATGCTGCCTGAACACAGTTCTACCAAAGCTAAGTGTATCTGTTGTAAGCTAGTGGAGATTATATCTCCAGCTGTAGTGTGTAAAAGTTGTCATGATAAGCTTTTGCATGCAGAAAAGGTTTCTATTAGTGCTAGTATAGTATCTGTTGTTCCTTCAACATCTAAAGTACATAATATCCCTGTTGATATGAAAAATTATATTGCTGATGCGATACAGAAGGCAATGGCTGCTATACCGCCTTTAAATAAACGTAAAAGGTCTTTTAAAACGTCTCATAATACTGATGAAATTTGTAATGACCGACAACATACTGATATATCCACCTCTGATGAGGATTTCTCTGATTCAGAAGATCCTACTTCAGACATTGACACTGATAAATCATCTTATCTTTTTAAGATTGAGTATATTCGTTCTTTGTTAAAAGAAGTGTTGATAACTGATATTGAGGAGTCTGGTCCTCTTGATAATAAATCCAGTAAAAACGTTTAAATTCTGTCTACAAACCTCCTGTGACTACTCCTGAGGTTTTTTCTGTTCCTGATGCTATTTCTGATGTAAATTCTAAGGAATGGTCTAAGCCTGGTACTTCTTTTGTTCCTTCTTCAAGGTTTAAAAAGTTGTATCCTTTGCCAGTGGCTAAATTAGAGTTTTGGGATTGACTCTTATCTAAGGAAAGCTTATTTGCATTCTGGCTATATTCTCAGAACTGCCATTTCTATGGCTGATGTTGTGGTTGCATCAACCTTTTGGTTGGATAGCTTAGCACAACGGGAAAAAGACTCTGATTTGCATAGCATTGCTCGTTTGCTTCAACATGCTAATAATTTTATCTGTGATGCTATTTTTTATATCATCGAGATTAATGTTAAATCTATGTCTTTGGCTATTTTAGCCAGAAGAGCTTTATGGCTCAAATCATGGAATGCTGACATGGTATCTAAATCTAGGTTACTATCTCTATCATTCCAGGGTAATACTTTGTTTGGTTCCCAGTTGGATTCTATTTTTTCCACTATTACTGGGGAAAGGCAGTTTTTTTGCCTCAAGATAAAAAGTCTAAGGGCAAATCTAAAGCTTCTAATCGGTTTCGTTCCTTTCGTCAGAATAGAGAACAAAAAACACTCCTTCCCCTATAAGAAACCAAAGTCAGCCCCCAAGACTGCATGAAGGTGTGGCCCTCGATCCAGTTCTGCTGGTGGGGGGCAGATTGAAATTATTTCAAGACATTTGGGCAGGTTCCATTCAGAATAATTGGATTCAGTATATTGTCTCTCAGGGGTATCGAACAGGGATGGGCGAATGTTTCGCAACATTAGAAAAATGAAACAAATTTTAACACATTTGTTTGTTCAAATCAAATTTCGAATGTTTACATAACATTCTAACATTCGAATTTTGAATGTTCGGTTTCAAATTTTACGATTACATTCGAAAATATTAGTTTAGAAAAAATTGAATTTATATTTGTTATAGTATTTCTAATGCTTTCTTTAAATGTAATATTCGAATTATGCAATATTCAAATTCGAAATATTCTAATTTGTATGTTTGTAATAGTATTTCTAATGCTTTCTTTAAATGTAATATTCAAATTATGCAATATTCTATATAGAAACATTCTAAATGATATATTTGTATCTATTATGTATCAATTTACTAGATTCCCTCCCTACCACATGAATTATTGAACTTCTGAATAGTATTTGTTAAATAGAAGGTTAAATTCGAAATTTCGAATGTGGACATTCAATATAATTAAAACATTCGAATTCGAAAGTGACATTCGAAACTGTAAATAGTATTCGATCATAGATTTTTTAAGAATATTCGTTCTTATCAACATTCGGATTTATAATTCGAATTTCGGTAATAACATTCGTTCTAATATTTGAATTCGGAAATTTACACATTCGCCCATCCCTAGTATCGAATAGGTTTCAGAATATGACCCCCTGTGAGAAGATTTTTTCTCTCTCGTATTCCAACAAATTCTGTGAAAGCTCAGGCTTTTCTGAAGTGTGTTTTAGATCTGGAGCTTTCAGGAGTAATTGTACCAGTTCCAATTTTGGAACAGGGTCTGGGTTTTTATTCAAATCTATTCATTGTCCCGAAGAAGGAAAATTCTTTCAGACCAGTTCTGGATCTGAAGTTTTTGAATCAATTTGTAAGGGTCCCAACTTTCAAGATGGTGACTATAAGGACTATTCTGCCTTTTGTTCAGCAAGGTCAATAGACTTACAGGATGCGTATCTACACATTCCGATTCATCCAGACCATCAGATCGGTTTCTGAGATTCTCTTTTCTAGACAATCATTACCAATTTGTTGCTCTTCCATTTGGCCTAGCAACAGCTCCAAGAATCTTTTTGAAGGTTATCGGTGCCCTTCTATCTGTAATCAGAGAGCAGGGTATTGCAGTGTTTCCTTATTTGGACGATATCTTGGTACTGGCTCAATCTTTTCATTTTGCAGAATCTCACATGAATCAACTTGTGTTCATTCTTCAAAGACATGGTTGGAGGATCAATTTACCAAAGAGTTCCTTGATTCATCAGACAAGGGTCAACCTTCAGACTTGATCATTCCCTTCAGTGGCTATGTGCATGGAAGTTTTAGGTCTCATGACTGCATCATCAGACACAATCCCTTTTGCTCATTTTCATATGAGACCTCTGCAGCTTTGCATGCTGAATCAATTGTGCAGGGATTATACTTGGATATCACAGTTGATATACTTAAATCCTAACATTCAACTCTCTCTGTCCTGGTGGTTGGTCAATCATTGGATTCTTCAAGGGGCCTCTTTTGTTCATTCTTCCTGGACTGTGATTTCAACAGATGCAAGTCTCAAAGTCTTTGGGCTCTTCAGGCTTGGCCTCTATTAAAGAGAGAATCATTCAATCATTTTCAGACAGACAATATCACAACTGTAGCATCAAAGAACAAAAAGAATAGCGGTGCACAGGAAAGCACTGTAGAATACAAAATACATTTATTGACAGCTGGATAAAACAATACTACACCATAAAATAGCTTGCAAGCACACAAAAGAACACAGTAGGACACGTTATGCCGTCATCAGATACCTACATATAAAGGTACCTGTTTTAACTGATGGGATATTCCTGGACCATCATAGAATAAGCTCCTCCTACTTAACCCTTAAAGTATTGTGTAAAAGAGGCATGCAATATTGTTAACCTATTCTGTTATTAATTAAAGACACCTTAAGTCATACATGGTTTATTCTTTTTGTAGTACTGCGTATGAGTAAGAAAATGATTTATCATTTGGCAATCTCTATACTAGATTCTTTCAAAATACACTGCTTTAAGAACCTGTATTTGCTTTAATAAATTGACCTTATCTCCACCATATACTCTATTGCTATAAGTGTCATTTAAATCAGTCTAAGAGTTTTTATAATAGATTATATTAGAAACCCCTAAATATTCCACAGATAGGAAGATGCTACTCTTCTCTCAAAATAACACTTAGTTTTTTGTTACTTTCAGACATTAATAATATCAGCCTCTGTATTAAATCTATACCGCAGTCTGGTATGCATAAGAAAAATCCAGAAAGCCTCTCTTCTAGATAAAAGCCTGTCACAATTTCCACCCCTTTCCGGAGTTCTGACTTTGTCTATAATTAACCATGTGAAGGTGTCAACATTTCCATTATGTCTCTCTAAAAAATGTTCTGCAAGGGCAGAACAGGGAACTAACGAAGAAATATCATTCAGATGTTCCCTGATTCTCACCCTTGCCTCCCTAGTAGTCATACCCACGTACTACATTCTGCCTTCAGTACATTGTGCCAGGTAGACCACATATTTTGTCCTGCAGTTGGTAAAACTATAACATCATAGACTTTTTGAGTTACATAAGACTGAAAATGCTTTGAAACCCATGCATGGCTGCTTGCCTTTCACGTGAAATTACTGCATTTAAAGTGGCCCTCACAAGTAAGCCAATTGCCAATTTTACCCATGCTTTTCTCTTTAACCACACTTGGTGAAAGGTAATTCCCCAAAGTGTGGTTTCTTTTGGGAACAAAGCAAAAGCCATTTTTGATGATGATGTCATATAAGTCATTATCGCCCTTTAGAACTGGTAAATGTTTCTTGACAAACTTTTTGATCTGTTCATATTGACTGCTAAAGGTAGTAATGAAAGTAAGTTTCTGTCTATCATGTGTTCTTCTCCTTTTCTGTGTGTCTGATAATAGTTCCTTTCTGTCTATTTTCTCAACTTGGATAAAATCATTTTCTATGATTTGCCAGTTATAACCTCTTTGGATAAATCTATCCCTAAGGTTTGCACTTTCCTGAAGAAAAATCTAATTTTCAGAACAATTTCGTTTGAGCCTCATATTCGCCCTTTATAAACCCAAAGCCTGTATGTTTTGGATTTAAACTTTTGGCATGTAGGATTATGTTCGACTGAAGTGGCTTCCTATACAGCTCACTTTCAATTTTTGCTTTCTCCAAATTATCTTTAAGTAATACATCCAAATAGGCAATTTCTATGGGATTAGTTGTGTATGTGATTTGAAGACCCACTACATTGTCATTTAGGTAATTAACAAAATCCTCCACTTCTGATGCTGTGCCTTTCCAAACAAAAATTAAATAGTCTATGAACCTGTGATAAAATCTAATACTACTCTTGTATGGGTTACCATCTCCATAGATGTCAGACAGCTCCCACCAACTCATAAATAGGTTGGCATATGAGGGGGCGAATTTTGCCCCCATAGCTGTCCCACGTCTCTGGAGATAATACTCCCCATCAAAAAGAAAATAGTTGTGGTTGAGGAGGAAAGTGATCACCCTGAACAAATAATCCTTAAAAGGCATATGTCAATCAGCAAGGGGGGACTCACAGTTCTTTAGCGATATAAGAAGTATCTCAGAAACTTTCTTGGGTGGAATCCAACTCCTGTCTAATTTCTGCGATACATATCCCAGGTTTAGACAGTTGGGAAGCGGATTATCTCAGTTGTCAGTCTTTACATCCAGGGGAGTGGTCTCTCCATCCAGATGTATTTTGTCAGATTGTGCAGATGTGGGGTCTCCTCGAAATAGATCTCATGGCTTCCCATCTAAACAAAAAGCTTCCCAGGTACCTTTCCAGGTCCAAGGATCCTCAGGCGGAGATGGTGGGTGCGTTAGCAGTTCCTTGGTTTTACCAACCTGCTTACATTTTTCTGCCTCTAGTTGTTCTTCCAAGGGTGATCTCCAAGATCATATTGGAACAATCGCATGTGTTTCTGATAGCACCAGCATGGCCTCACAGGTTTTGGTATGCAGATCTTGTCCGGCTGTCCAGTTGCCAGCCTAGGCCCCTTCCTTTAAGGCCAGACCTTCTGTCTCAAGGGCCATTTTTTCATCAGGATCTCAAATCGCTAAATTTGAAGGTATGGAAATTGAATGCTTAGTACTTAGTCATAGAGGTTTCTCTGACTCACTGATTAATACTATGTTACAGGCTTGTAAGTCTGTTTCAAGGAGGATTTATTATTGGGTTTGGAAAACCTATATTTCATGGTGTTTTTCTCATAAATTCTCTTGGCATTCTTTTAGAATTCCTAGAATTTTACAGTTTCTTCAGGATGGTTTGGATAAAGGTTTGTCTGCAAGTTTTATTTCATAGAAAGATTGCTAAACTTCCTGATATTTACTGTTTTGTTAAAGCTTTGGGTTGTATAAAGCCTGTTGTTAAATCAATCTCTCCTCCTTGGAGTCTTAATTTGGTTTTGAAGGCTTTGCAGGCTCCTCCTTTTGAGCCTATGCATTCTTTGGATATTAAACTACTTTCTTGGAAAGTGTTGTTTCTTTTGGCTATCTCTTCAGCTAGAAGAGTTTCTCTTGTGAGTCTCCTTTACTGATTTTTCATCAGGATAAGGCTGTTTTGCGGACTTTGTTTCAATTTCTTCCTAAGGTTGTGAATTCTAACAACATTAGTAGAGAAATTGTTGTTCCTTACTTGTGTCCTAATCCCAAGAATACTCTTGAAAGATATTTACATTCTTTGGATGTGGTAGGGGCTTTGAAATACTATGTTGAGGCTACTAAGGATTTCAGGAAGACTTATAGTCTATTTGTTGTCTTTTCTGGTTCTAGGAAAGGTCAGAAAGCCTCTGCCATTTCTTTGGCATTTGGGTTAAAGCTTTTGATTCACAAGGCTTATTTGGAGGCGGGAGAGTCTCCGCCTCAGAGAATTACAGCTCATTCTACTAGATCAGTCGCTACTTCTTTGGCTTTTAAGAATGAAGCTTCGATTGATCAGATTTGCAAAGCAGCAACTTGGTCTTCTTTGCATACATTTACTAAATTTTACCATTTTGATGTATTTGCTTCTTCTGAAGCAGTCTTTGGTAGAAAATTTCTTCAGGCAGCTGTCTCAGTTTAATTCTTCTGCTTATAATCTAACGGCTAGATTTAGAGTTTTGTCTGTAACGACCCGCGTAGCTAACGCTGGCTTTTTTCTGGCCGCACCTTTTAAATAACTCTGGTATTGAGAGTTCACAGAATGGCTGCGTTAGGCTCCAAAAAGGGAGCGTACAGGCATATTTAACGCCACTGCAACTCTCGATACCAGAGTTGCTTACGGACGTGGCCAGCCTCAAAAACGTGCTCGTGCATGATTCCCCCATAGAAAACAATGGGGCTGTTTGAGCTGAAAAAAAACCTAACACCTGCAAAAAAGCCGCGTTCAGCTCCTAACGCAGCCCCATTGTTGTCTATGGGGAAACACTTCCTACGTCTGCAACTAACACCCTAACATGTACCCCGAGTCTAAACACCCCTAACCTTACACTTATTAACCCCTATTCTGCCGCCCCCGCTATCGTTGACACCTGCATATTATTTTTAACCCCTAATCTGCCGCTCCGTAAACCGCCGCTACTTACATTATCCATATGTACCCCTAATCTGCTGCCCCTAACACCGCCGACCCCTATTTTATATTTATTAACCCCAAATCTGCCCCCCACAACGTCGCCTCCACCTGCCTACACTTATTAACCCCTAATCTGCCGAACGGACCGCACCGCTATTATAATAAAGTTATTAACCCCTAATCCGCCTCACTAACCCTATAATAAATAGTATTAACAACTAATCTGCCCTCCCTAACATCGCCGACACCTAACTTCAAACATTAACCCCTAATCTGCCGACTGGAGCTCACCGCTATTCTAATAAATTTATTAACCCCTAAAGCTAAGTCTAACCCTAACACTAACACCCCCCTAAGTTAAATATAATTTAAATCTAACGAAATAAATTAACTCTTATTAAATAAATTATTCCTATTTAAAGCTAAATACTTACCTGTAAAATAAATCCTAATATAGCTACAATATAAATTATATTTATATTATAGCTATTTATACAGGTAACTTTGTATTTATTTTAACCAGGTACAATAGCTAAAATAGTTAAAATAATTACAAAATTACCTGTAAAATAAATCCTAACCTAAGTTACAATTAAACCTAACACTACACTATCAATAAATTAATTAAATAAAATGCCTACAATTACCTACAATTAAACCTAACACTACACTATCAATACATTAATTAAATACAATATCTACAAATAAATACAATGAAATAAACTAACTAAAGTACAAAAAATAAAAAAGAACTAAGTTACAAAAAATAAAAAAATATTTACAAACATCAGAAAAATATTACAACAATTTTAAACTAATTACACCTAATTACACCTACTCTAAGCCCCCTAATAAAATAACAAAGACCCCCAAAATAAAAAAATGCCCTACCCTATTCTAAATTACTAAAGTTCAAAGCTCTTTTACCTTACCAGCCCTGAACAGGGCCCTTTGCGGGGCATGCCCCAAAGAATTCAGCTCTTTTGCCTGTAAAAAAAACACATACAATACCCCCCCCCAACATTATAACCCACCACCCACATACCCCTAATCTAACCCAAACCCCCCTTAAATAAACCTAACACTAAGCCCCTAAAGATCTTCCTACTTTATCTTCACCATACCAGGTTCACCGATCGATCCAGAAGAGCTCCTCCGATGTCCTGATCCAAGCCCAAGCGGGGGGCTGAAGATGTCCATGATCCGGCTGAAGATTAGGGGTATGTGGGTGGTGGGTTGTAATGTTGGGGGGGGGGGGGTATTGTATTTATTCTTTTACAGGCAAAAGAGCTGAAATTCTTGGGGCATGCCCCGCAAAGGGCCCTGTTCAGGGCTGGTAAGGTAAAAGAGCTTGTAACTTTTTTAATTTAGAATAGGGTAGGGAATTTTTTATTTTGGGGGGCTTTGTTATTTTATTAGGGGGCTTAGAGTAGGTGTAATTAGTTTAAAATTGTTGTAATATTTTTCTTATGTTTGTAAATATTTTTTTATTTTCTGTAACTTAGATCTTTTTTATTTTTTGTACTTTAGCTAGTTTATTTAATTGTATTTATTTGTAGGAATTGTGTTTAATTAATTTATTGATAGTGTAGTGTTAGGTTAATTGTAGGTAATTGTAGGTATTTTATTTAATTATTTTATTGATAGGGTAGTGTTAGGTTTAATTATATCTTAGGTTAGGACTTATTTTACAGGTAATTTTGTTATTATTTTAACTAGGTAACTATTAAATAGTTCTTAACTATTTAATAGCTATTGTACCTGGTTAAAATAATTACAAAGTTACCTGTAAAATAAATATTAATCCTATAATAGCTATAATATAATTATAATTTATATTGTAGCTATATTAGAGTTTATTTTACAGGTAAGTATTTAGCTTTAAATAGGAATAATTTATTTAATAAGAGTTAATTTATTTCGTTAGATAAAAATTATATTTAACTTAGGGGGGTGTTAGTGTTAGGGTTAGACTTAGCTTTAGGGGTTAATACATTTATTAGAATAGCGGTGAGCTCCGGTCGGCAGATTAGGGGTTAATAATTGAAGTTAGGTGTCGGCGATGTTAGGGAGGGCAGATTAGGGGTTAATACTATTTATGATAGGGTTAGTGAGGCGGGTTAGGGGTTCATAACTTTATTATAGTAGCGCTCAGGTCCGCTCGGCAGATTAGGGGTTAATAAGTGTAGGCAGGTGTCGGCGACGTTGAGGGGGGCAGATTAGGGGTTAATAAATATAATATAGGGGTCGGCGGTGTTAGGGCAGCAGATTAGGGGTACATAGGGATAACGTAGGTGGCGGCGATTTGCGGTCGGAAGATTAGGGGTTAATTATTTTAAGTAGCTTGCGGCGACGTTGTGGGGGGCAAGTTAGGGGTTAAGAAATATAATATAGGGGTCGGCGGGGTTAGGGGCAGTAGATTAGGGGTACATAAGTATAACGTAGGTGGCGGTCGGCAGATTAGGGGTTAAAAATTTAAATAGAGTGGCGGCGATGTGGGGGGACCTCGGTTTAGGGGTACATAGGTAGTTTATGGGTGTTAGTGTACTTTAGGGTACAGTAGTTAAGAGCTTTATAAACCGGCGTTAGCCAGAAAGCTCTTAACTCCTGCTATTTTCAGGCGGCTGGAATTTTGTCGTTAGAGCTCTAACGCTCACTTCAGAAACGACTCTAAATACCAGCGTTAGAAAGATCCCATTGAAAAGATAGGCTACGCAAATGGCGTAGGGGGATCTGCGGTATGGAAAAGTCGCGGCTGTAAAGTGAGCGTTAGACCCTTTAATCACTGACTCCAAATACCAGCGGGCGGCCAAAACCAGCGTTAGGAGCCTCTAACGCTGGTTTTGACGGCTACCGCCGAACTCCAAATCTAGGCCTTAGTATCTTGTGTTAAAAATCAGAGAGGTAAGCTTTGGAACATACATGTGTCTATAGCACTATATGGCAGCAGTTTTCCAAGAACGTTATTCATTTGCAAGATCACTATTTTCTGCCATGTAGTGCTCCAGAACCTACAGAACCCTACCTAGGTATCTCTTCAACAAAGAATACACAGGAACAAAATAAATATGATAAATTGAAAAAAAAAAGTTCAATAGATTGCGCCATCTGAATCACAAATTAATTTTATTTTTTGGTTTCATATCCATACAAGTAAAAAAAAGATAACACAAATCACACTTTTTTATATAAGCAACTTGAAAACAACTTAAATTCAATGGCCACATTGTTCATTAGTGATTGCAATGGAGTGTTTGAATGATTGAAAAATGTTAAATATAAAAGTACACAAATGCAGTTAATCATATATGTATTCTGAGTTATTATTACCATGTTTAAACACATAAGAGGTCCTAACGCTGCTTTTTTATGCCCGCTGATATTACGAGTCTTGCAGGTATAGGTGTACCGCGCACTTCTTTGGCCTTACCGCAAAACGACTTACATAAACTTTGTAAAGTCTTTTTTCTATGGGACTTCCATAGTGACGGTATTACGAGTCTGCCCTGGGAGGCGAAAAAGTGAGCGTTACACCCTACCCTGTCAAGAGTCCTAACACATTTAAAAGTCAGTAGTTAAGAGTTTTATGGTACAACGCCGTAACATAAAACTCATAACTAAAGTGCTAAAAAGTACACTAACACCCATAAACTACCTATTAACCCCTAAACCGAGGCACTCCCGCAAACACTATAATAAAAATTTTAACTCCTAATCTGCAGCTCCGGACACCGCCGCCACCTACATTATACTTATGAACCCCTGATCTGCTGCCCCCAACATCGCCGCCACCTACATTATATTTATTAACCCCTAATCTGCCGTCCCCAATGTCGCCGCCACCTACCTACACTTATTAACCCCTAATCTGCCGCCCCCAACGTCGCTGCCACTATAATAAACATATTAACCCCTAAACCGCTGCACTCCTGCCTCGCAAACATTAGTTAAATATTATTAACTCCTAATCTGCCGTCCCTAACATCGCCGCCAACTACCTACATTTATTAACCCCTAATCTGCCGCCCCCAATGTTGCCACCACTATATTAAAGTTATTAACCCCTAAACCTAAGTCTAACCCTAAACCTAACACCCACTAACTTAAATATAATTTAAATAAATATAAATAAATATTACTATCATTAACTAAATTATTCCTATTTAAAACTAAATACTTACCTATAAAATAAACCCTAAGCTAGCTACAATATAACTAATAGTTACATTGTAGCTAGTTTAGGATTTATTTTTATTTTACAGGCAAGTTTGTATTTATTTTAACTAGGTAGAATAGTTATTAAATAGTTATTAACTATTTAATAACTACCTAGCTAAAATAAATACAAAAGTACCTGTAAAATAAAACCTAACCTAAGTTACTCTAACACCTAACACTATACAATAATTAAATAAATTAACTAAATTAAATACAATTACCTAAATTAAATTAGCTAAGTAGCTAAGTACAAAAAAACAACAACACTAAATTACAGAAAATAATAAACAAATTACAGAAATTTAAACTAATTACACCTAATCAAATAGCCCTATTAAAATAACCCCCCCCAAATAGAATGCGAGCTCAATCCTATTGGCTGATTGGACCAGCCAATCGAAATCTAAGGGACGCCATCTTGGATGACGTCACTTAAAGGTACCTTCATTCTGTTTTAGTCGTTGGAAGAAGAGGATGCTTCGTGTCAGATGTCTTGAAGATGGAGCCGCTCCGCGCCAGATGGATGAATACTTCTTCCGGCTTCGTTGAGGACTTCGGCCCGGCTTGGATTAAGACTTCTCCCGTAAGTCGATCTTCATGGGGTTAGTGTTAGGTTTTTTTAAGGGTGTATTGGGTGGGTTTTATTTTTTAGAGTAGGGTTTGGGCGGCAAAAGAGCTAACTGCCCTTTTAAGGGCAATGCCCATCCAAATGCCCTTTTTAGGGCAATGGGAAGCTTAGGTTTTTTTAGATAGTATTTTATTTGGGGGGTTGGTTGTGTGGGTGGTGGGTTTTACTGTTGGGGGGGTTGTTTGTATTTTTTTTACAGGTAAAAGAGCTGATTACTTTGGGGCAATGCCCCGCAAAAGGCCCTTTTAAGGGCTATTGGTAGTTTAGTTTAGGCTAGGGCTTTTTTATTTTAATAGGGCTATGAGATTAGGTGTAATTAGTCTAAATTTCTGTAATTTGTTTATTATTTTCTGTAATTTAGTGGGGGTTTTTGTACTTTAGCTAATTTAATTTAGGTAATTGTATTTAATTTAGTTAATTTATTTAATTATAGCGTAGTTTTAGGTGTTAGTGTAACTTAGGTTAGGTTTTATTTTACAGGTACTTTTGTATTTATTTTAGCTAGGTAGTGTCAGCCGCTCTGGAATCAATCCGGGATGTAACCCAACTGCTAGCGTGAATTGAAAGCACACGCTAGCACACTGAGAAATATCCAGGACGTGACCCACTCAGGAAGCAGATTAGAAGATAACAAAAATGAATATTGTTCCAGAATGCAGGAAAGCCACAAAGGATAAAACGTCCCTTTAAGTAGTACAAAGAACAAAAAGGAAATGCTCTTACTTGAAGCTTCTGAAAAAGGTCCTCTTTAGCAGGCTTGTAAAACAAAGGAAAAGTTCTCTTTTGCAGCTTGTAAAAGTATAATGTCCCTTTAAGCAGGTTTATAACAAACAGAAAGGCAAAGTTCTCTTTTGCAGCTTGTAAAAGTAAATGTCCCTTTTAAGCAGGTGTATAACAAACAGAAAGGCAAGATTCTCTTTTGCAGCTTGTAAAAGTAAATGTCCCTTTTAAGCAGGTGTATAACAAACAGAAAGGCAAAGTTCTCTTTTGCAGCTTGTAAAAGTAAATGTCCCTTTTAAGCAGGTGTATAACAAACAGAAAGGCAAAGTTCTCTTTTGCAGCTTGTAAAAGTAAAATGTCCCTTTAAGCAGGTCTTGTTTAACAAAGAATAGGTTTAAAGGTAAAGGCCAAAGCAAGGTCAGGCAGGCAGAAGTCGGCATCCAAATATCAGCAAAAGGTATAGGCAAAAGACAGGGTCAGGCAAGCAGAAGTCGGCATCCAAGTATCAGCAAAAGGGTAATAGCTACAGGCAAGGTCAGGCAGGCAGAAGACAATGTCCAAATATCAGCAAGTAGGGATTAGGCAAGAGGCTTGGTCAGGCAGGCAGAAGTCGGTACACAGAAGAACAAAACTGATATGGTACTCACAATCCAGGGAAACAAACAAACGGGCCCAGATTCAGATCTCCCGCCGAGATTTAAAGGGCAGGAGCGTAACCGTCATCAGAGGGGTGTGAGAGAAAGCGTCATGTTGCTAAGCAACATGACGTCAGAGACACAGAGGAGTTCCGGGAGCCGCGGCGACACGGCGATGAACGGAAGCGCTCATGACAGCACCCCCTCCTCAAGGACCCCTCCGGGGGACAGGACCAGGTCTATCAGGATGAGTCTTGTGGAAGGTCTTGACCAATATAGGAGCATTTACTTGATGAGCAGGTTCCCAAGAACGTTCCGTGACTGGGTAACCCTTCCAATGAATGAGATAATACAATTTCTTGCCCCGCAATTTGGAATCTAGAATATGGATGATCTCAAACTCAGGATGTCCATGCACCAATAACGGTGGAGGTTTAGAAAAAGGCTTAGAATACCTGTTAATCATCACAGGTTTTAAAAGAGAAACATGGAATACCGGATGGACTTTGAGAGACTTGGGTAAAGCTACCCGATAAGCAGTGGAACATACCTGACCCAGTATTCGGAAAGGACCCACATATCGTGGTCCCAATTTGTTAGAAGGTTGTTTCAGGCGAAGAAATCGAGAGGAAATCCAAACTTTATCACCAGGGCGATATTTGGGAGCCTTTTTCCGTCGAAGATCCGAAAAGAACTTGTAACGTCTAGAAGTTACAGAAAGAATACGATGTATCTTCTGCCAATGTCGAGTTAATCTTCGGGCTGTAAGATCAGAAGCAGGATTCACTGTGGAGGAAGTATGCAAAGGGAATGTCCTAGGCTGATATCCGTAAGCTGCATGAAAAGGAGAAGTCTGAAGGGAGGAATTGTACCGGGCATTATGGGCCAATTCAGCCAAAGGAAGGTAAGAAGTCCAGTTAGAATGATAATGATCCACATAATGTCTAAGATATGTTTCAAGACACTGGTTTACTCTTTCAGTCTGACCATTCGATTGTGGGTGGTGAGAAGTAGAGAGAGATATAGTAGTACCAAAATGTTTACAAAGTGACCTCCAAAATCGAGAAACGAATTGTACCCCTCTATCTGAAACAATATCTAGAGGAAATCCATGGATTCTTACAATATGTAGAATAAAAAGTTCAGAGAGTCTTTTGGCAGATGGTAATCCTGGTAAGGGTACAAAATGAGCCGTCTTAGTGAACCTGTCGACCACCACCCAGATAGTATTGTTCCTAGTGGACAAGGGAAGATCGGTAATAAAGTCCATGGATACATGAGTCCAAGGCTGGTGAGGTATAGGCAATGGTTGGAGTAATCCTGAAGGAAGTTGGCGTGGAGTTTTGTTCATGGCACATTGTGTGCATACTGAGACGTAATCCTTCACATCTTGAGAGAGTGTAGGCCACCAGACATGTTGTTTGAGGTTTCGAGTGGTAATACTGATGCCAGGATGTCCAGAAAGGGGACTATCATGAGCCCAAAATAAAATCTTGGAACGAAGGCGTTCAGGAACAAAGAGTAAACCATTGGGAGGTTTACAGGACAAAGGAAGATGCTCTTGAGCGGACTGTAATTCTTGTAACCAAGAAGTTGTTAACTGGGCAATGACTTCATGAGGTTGGAGAATGGTACCAGACTCAGGAACTGGGGTATCTTGAAATTGTCTGGAAAGTGCGTCTGCTTTAATATTTTTTGAACCAGGTATGTAAGACAAATTATAGTGAAACCGAGAGAAGAATAAGGACCAGCGTGCTTGCCTGGAATTTAGTCGTTTGGCTGTTTGGAGATACAGAAGGTTCTTATGATCAGTAAGTATAGTAAATGGCAAAGAAGTACCTTCCAGCCAATGTCTCCATTCATCCAATGCCATCTTGATGGCAAGCAACTCTTTATTCCCTACGTCATAGTTAAATTCGGAAGGAGTGAATTTTTTAGAGAAAAAAGCAACAGGATGAATCCTTCCAGTCTCTGGTATTCGTTGAGACAGAACCGCTCCAGCAGCAACAGAGGAAGCATCCACCTCCAGAATAAATTGAAACTCAGGATTTGGATGACGAAGGATAGGAGCTGAGGAAAAAGCTTCTTTGAGAGATTCAAAAGCTTCTATAGCCTCAGACGGCCATACTTTACAGTTTTGTCCTTTTCTTGTGAGAGAAGTAAGAGGAGAAGTAATAGTAGCAAAATTCTTGATGAACTTTCTGTAATAATTGGCGAAGCCTAGGAAACGTTGTAAAGCCTTCAAAGAATCAGGTCTAGGCCAATCCAAAATGGCAGAAAGTTTAGTAGGGTCCATTTCGAATCCAGATGCCGATATTACATAACCCAGAAAGGGTATGGATTTTTGATGGAAAGAACATTTCTCCAGTTTAGCAAACAGATGGAATTCTCTTAGACGTTGAAGTACTTTCTTGACGTGGTGCACATGATCTTGGTGGTTCTGAGAAAAAATTAAGATGTCGTCCAGGTATATGATAACAAAAATATTCAAAAAATCACGAAAGATCTCATTTACAAAATGCTGGAAAACCGCCGGAGCATTGCATAGCCCGAAGGGCATGACCAAATATTCATAATGCCCAAATCGAGTGTTAAAGGCAGTCTTCCACTCATCTCCTTTGCGTATACGGATCAAGTTGTATGCACCACGTAGGTCGAGTTTGGTGAAAATGGTGGCTCCCTGAAGATAAGTAAAAAGTTCAGGAATAAGGGGCAGAGGATAACTGTTCTTGATGGTAATCTGATTCAATCCACGATAATCAATACAGGGTCTTAATCCGCCATCCTTTTTTCCCACAAAAAAGAAACCAGCCCCTACAGGGGAAGAGGAGGGTCGAATAAATCCTCTAGCCAGATTGTCTTTTATATATTCTTCCAGAGCCATGTTTTCTGGTTTAGAAAGTGGATATGTCTTGCCTCGAGGATAGGCAGCCCCAGGAAGGAGGTCAATGGGACAATCAAAAGGGCGATGAGGAGGAAGACGTTCCGCTTCTTTTTTGGAGAAGACATCCACAAAATCATGGTAATGCATAGGTAAGGGTTCCGGAGTTTCAACTGTGAGAGCAATAGTGAGTGGTAACTTAGTAATCTTTTGAAGACATTTAGTCTGGCATGTAGATCCCCAGGAAGTGAGTTCACCGAAAGTCCAAGAAAAAATGGGATTGTGAATCTGGAGCCAGGGTAATCCCAAGATAATGGGAAATTGCGGAGTGGGAATGACATCGAAACAAATTGTCTCAGAATGAAGTATTCCTACGGTGAGGATTAAGGGTTGAGTAGAAAACTGAATGTATCCAGAACCCAAAGGATCTCCACTGACCGTAGAGACTGAAATGGAATACTCCTTCTTTAGTAAGGGTATAGAATGAGTAGAAACAAATGTAGAGTCAATGAACACACCTCCAGCACCAGAATCAATTAGAGCTTGGGTATAGATCTTCTTATGTCCAATTAGAAGAGTTACTGGAACAAAGAGTTTCTTGTATAGGGAATGACCACTATTTTGGCTTAACTCAGTTCCCTGGACTAGAGTTAAGCCCTGGCTTTTACTGGCCTAGTAGGACAATCCCTTAATAAATGTCCTTTAAGGCCACAGTACAGACATAAGCCAAGAGTCCGTCTTCTTAAGCGTTCAGTCTCAGTTAATTTTATACTTCCTACTTCCATGGGTTCAGCCTGATCAGTAGTAGGAGAGGCTGGAGTGACTGGATTAGAAAAACGAGGAGCTAAACGAAAAGGAGTTCGAGTGGAAGTCCTCTGTGTTCTATCCTTTTCTTGTTGGCGTTCACGAAACCTGGCGTCGAGACTGATACAGAGATTTATTAAGGCTTCTAAGGACTCTGGAAGTTCACGATACACCAATTCATCCTTGAGACGCTCAGAAAGTCCTTTACGGAAAGCGGCTCTGAGTGCTCCCTGATTCCAAGTGGTTTCAGAGGCAAGGGTGCGGAACTCAATTGCATATTGAGAGACTGGTTGATTTCCTTGACGTAAATCCAGGAGAGTTGCTTCAGCAGCGGATGACCTTCCAGGTTTATCGAATACGTTTGAGAATGTAGATAGAAATGTATCAACATCCAACAGTATAGGATCATTCTTTTCTAGCAAAGGTGACACCCAAGCCAAGGCTTTTCCTTTCATTAAGGAAATAAGAAACGTGATTCTAGAAGAGGCAGTAGCAAAGAGAGTAGGGCTATTTCGGAAATGAAGACGGCATTGATTCAAAAAGCCTCTACATTCTTCAGGATTCCCATCATATTTATCCGGAAGAGGAATCCTGGGACTTAGTTGTACCTGAGACTGATTGTTAGGAATCGGAGGAGGTAATGCCTCAATCGGATTTGGATTGGGATTAGGATTGGGAGGTGCGGTAGCAACCAAATTTTGTAATAGAGCAGTAATTTGATCAAGTTTAGTGTCCAGAGACTGCAAGTGAGTGGCATGAGAACCCAAGAGCTGTCCCTGGTGAGCCACGGCCATAGATAATTCAGTGGGGTCCATTTTTATGGCCCGTTTGTAATGTCAGCCGCTCTGGAATCAATCCGGGATGTAACCCAACTGCTAGCGTGAATTGAAAGCACACGCTAGCACACTGAGAAATATCCAGGACGTGACCCACTCAGGAAGCAGATTAGAAGATAACAAAAATGAATATTGTTCCAGAATGCAGGAAAGCCACAAAGGATAAAACGTCCCTTTAAGTAGTACAAAGAACAAAAAGGAAATGCTCTTACTTGAAGCTTCTGAAAAAGGTCCTCTTTAGCAGGCTTGTAAAACAAAGGAAAAGTTCTCTTTTGCAGCTTGTAAAAGTATAATGTCCCTTTAAGCAGGTTTATAACAAACAGAAAGGCAAAGTTCTCTTTTGCAGCTTGTAAAAGTAAATGTCCCTTTTAAGCAGGTGTATAACAAACAGAAAGGCAAGATTCTCTTTTGCAGCTTGTAAAAGTAAATGTCCCTTTTAAGCAGGTGTATAACAAACAGAAAGGCAAAGTTCTCTTTTGCAGCTTGTAAAAGTAAATGTCCCTTTTAAGCAGGTGTATAACAAACAGAAAGGCAAAGTTCTCTTTTGCAGCTTGTAAAAGTAAAATGTCCCTTTAAGCAGGTCTTGTTTAACAAAGAATAGGTTTAAAGGTAAAGGCCAAAGCAAGGTCAGGCAGGCAGAAGTCGGCATCCAAATATCAGCAAAAGGTATAGGCAAAAGACAGGGTCAGGCAAGCAGAAGTCGGCATCCAAGTATCAGCAAAAGGGTAATAGCTACAGGCAAGGTCAGGCAGGCAGAAGACAATGTCCAAATATCAGCAAGTAGGGATTAGGCAAGAGGCTTGGTCAGGCAGGCAGAAGTCGGTACACAGAAGAACAAAACTGATATGGTACTCACAATCCAGGGAAACAAACAAACGGGCCCAGATTCAGATCTCCCGCCGAGATTTAAAGGGCAGGAGCGTAACCGTCATCAGAGGGGTGTGAGAGAAAGCGTCATGTTGCTAAGCAACATGACGTCAGAGACACAGAGGAGTTCCGGGAGCCGCGGCGACACGGCGATGAACGGAAGCGCTCATGACAGGTAGTTATTAAATAGTTAATAACTATTTAATAACTATTCTACCTAGTTAAAATAAATACAAACTTGCCTGTAAAATAAAAATAAACCCTAAGCTAGCTACAATGTAACTATTAGTTATAATGTAGCTAACTTAGGGTATGTTTTATAGGTAAGTATTTAGTTTTAAATAGGAATAATTTAGTTAATGATAGTAATATTTATTTAGATTTATTTAAATTATATTTAAGTTAGTGGGTGTTAGGTTTAGGGTTAGACTTAGGTTTAGAAGTTAATACATTTAGTATAGTGGTGGCGACGTTAGGGGCGGCAGATTAGGGGTTAATAAATGTAGGTAGGTGGCGGCGATGTTAGGGATGGCAGCTTAGGGATTAATAATATTTAACTAATATTTGCGAGGTGGGAGTGCGGCGGTTTAGGTGTTAATATGTTTATTATAGTGGTGGAGACGTTGGGGGCAGCAGATTAGGGGTTAATAAGTGTAGGTAGGTGGCGGCGACATTGGGGGCGGCAGATTAGGGGTTATTAAATATAATGTAGGTGGCAAAGATGTTGGGGCAGCAGATTAGGGGTTAATACATATAATGTAGGTGGCGGCGTTGTCCGGAGCAGCAGATTAGGGGCTAATAATATAATGCAGGTGACGGCGATGTCGGGGGCGGCAGATTAGGGGTTAATAAGTGTAAGATTAGGGGTGCTTAGACTCGGGGGTTCATGTTAGGGTGTTAGGTGTAGACATAACTTTCATTTCCCCATAGGAATCAATGGGACTGCATTACTGAGTTTTACGCTGCTTTTTTGCAGGTGTTAGACTTTTTTCAGCCGGCTCTCCCCGTTGAATTCCTATGGGGAAATCGTGCATGAGCACGTTACACCAGGTCACCGCTGACTTAATCAGTGCTGGTATTGGAGTGCGGTAATGAGCAAAATTTTGCTCAACGCTCACTTCTTGTCTTTTAACGATGAGTTTCTGAAAACTCGTAATACCAATGCTTCAGGTAAGTGAGCGGTGAGGGAAAACTGCTCATTAGCACCGTACAGCCTCTAACGCAAAACTCGTAATCTAGGTGATGTTTTCTTTCATACAGGTGGAGAGAGTACATGATGTTTTAGCCCATGGAACTAATACCCAAGCCGTGGAGTCCTCAAGTAATAACATAAAGGGAGGGATTTAAAAAACATATTTTTTTTACTGAGAAATCAAATCCACAACCCCACAAAAACCCAACAAGGGAATAAATATATAAAATAGTAAGTAGAATTAATTAAAAGTATGTAAAGAAGAACAAGTTTCTGCCTTGCAAATTTGGTCAACTGAAACCTCATTCTTGAAAGCCCAAGAAGTGACAACTAAACTAGCAGAAATAGCAGTAATCCATTGCTAATCCATTGCGGTGGAGGCTGATCTGCCTCCAAGTAAGCCTTGTGAGTTTCAACCAAGAGGCCAAAGAAACAGCAGAAACTCTCTGTCCTTTTCTAGCACCAGAAAAGTGAACAAACAAACAAACTAGAAGTCTATCTAAAGTCTTTAGTACAATCAATATAATATTTCAATGCTCTAACAACATTCAAATTATGCAAAGATGTTTCTGCACCATTCTTAGGATCAAGACACAAAGAAGGGATAACAATTTCTCTGCTAAAGTTATCCGAAGAACCAATTTTAAGCAAAAATGTAAAAGTATTCTATAAAACTGCCTTATCCTGATGAAAAATAAGATAAGGTGGAACACAAGAAAGAGCAGATAATGTAAAAGAGTTAGAAAGAGCAGATAATGCAGAAGAGTTAGAAAAAATAAATAAAAACCTTCCAAGTAAGCAGTTTAATATCCACCTTATGCATGGGTTCAAAAGGAGGAGTCTGCAAAACCATTAACACCAGATTAAGATTCTGTGGAGGGGAAATTGGCTTGATCTGTCCCTTCAGAAAACTGGCAGACAGGTCCTTATCCAGAACGATCTTGTAAGAAGCAAAATCCTAGGAATTCTAAAAGAATGCCAGGAAAAAAACAATCTATACACCAAGGAATAAAGCCTAGTTCCAAACCATAAGATTGATTTTCCTAATTAAAGGCTTATTAGCCTGAATTAAGGTTTCAATCACTGAATTAGAGAAACCTCTATGTCTAAAAACTAACGGTTCAATTTCCATACTATCAAGTTCCGAGACTTTAGATCCAGATGGAAAAATGGACCTTAAATCAGACGGTCTGACCACAAATAAAGAGGCCAAGGAGAACAGCTGGACTTGTGAACTAGATCTGCATATCAAATTCTGTGACGCCAATCAGGATTACTGAAGATTTTTCTTGGCTTATCTTGGAGATCACTCTAGGAAGAAGTACCAGATAAGCAAGTTGAAATGACCAAGGAGCTAATAGAGCATCCCCATACTCTGTTTGAGGGTCTCTGGACCTATACAATGTACCTGCAAAGTTTGTTGTTCAAACAAGAAGCCATCAGATCTATCTCTGGGATTCCCGCCTATGAGCATATTCGAGACACTTCACTCATGGCTAGGGAATTGTGAGTTCACCCTGATGATTGCCATAAACCACTGCTGTAACATTTTCAGTTTGGAAATGAACATGAGACTTCCTTTTTTAACAGGGGCCAATAAGAGTTCTAGAATATGTATTGGTAACCTCGCCTCTCAAGGATCCCAAACAACCTGTGCTCTCAAAGACCACAAAACAGCTCCCAGCCTGAGAGACTAGGATCTGTAGGGATCTGTAGGATGACCAAAAGAAGCCCCCTAAGTAATAAACTAATGATCCATCCACCAAGTCAGTGACTGACTTGTACTGGGATCCAAAAATGTCTTATGTGAAAACAAGCTTATGGGATTGCATCTGAAACTGCAATCATGAGACCCAGAAGAGCAACTAAGAATAAAGAGAGAGACTGAAGGTTTAGACAAGCTGACACCAATTTCTGTAATGCTCATGGGATATTTCACTATCAGACCAATCCTGGCTAGTAGTCTTCTTATCCTGGCATCAAGTGGAAAGATAAGGAAATATCCCAGAACAAGTGAAAGAGGTAGAAAATGAGGTAAGCAGTACTCACGGTAGACAAGGAAATCCTTCATGGCACCAAGGGAAAAGCAGAGGATGGTCTGAGACAAGCAGGAGTCAGCAATGAGTAGGCAGTCCAATGATACACAGCAAATCAGGGAATAAGCAGGAGAGTAGTCTGTGGTAAGCAGGGTTCAGGCAACAAATAGAGTCAATCGAAAAGTATCTCAGCAGTTCAGGTGTTAAGCAATAGAATGGTCAGAGGCAATCAGGTTTCAGGCAACAAATAGGCAGTCCAAATGTATCTCAGCAGTTCAGGGGTTAAGCAATAGAATGTTCAGAGGCAAGCAGGTTTCAGTCAACAAATAGGCAGTACAAATGTATCTCAACAGTTCAGGTGTTAAGTAATATAATGGTCAGAGGCAAGCAGATTTCAGGCAACAAATAGGCAGTCCAAATGTATCTCAGCAGTTCAGGGGTTAAGCAATAGAATCCTCAGAGGCAAACAGGTTTCAGGCAACAAATAGGCAGTCCAAATGTATCACAGCAGTTCAGGGGTTAAACAATAGAATAGTCAGAGGAAAGCAGGTTTCAGCAACAGTAAGGCAATCACAAGTTCAGGAGAAAGGCACCCAGGAAGCAAATAACAACCTATACTTGGGCAATGAGGAGAGAAATACTCGTACTTACATAGGCACAGATCCACGCCAAAAGAGGGCCCACAGGTGATCCAGCCAGCATCAGAATGGAAGTGGCGTGCGGTTATGACGTCATTGCCGCATGCCCACAGGAACCGCCACGTCCATGGCAACAGTCATGGCAACAGGAGCAGCGTGACAATTTCAACCTGCTCTGCTCTCTTAGAGAAAGACTCATGGAGACGGAATCTATTTGAAATCCCAATAAAGTCACCTTTTCTTAAGGAACCAAAGAACTCTTGACTCTCCAACTATGCCTTTGACAAAACAACAACAGTCTGTTAGTGTGATATTCTGATAAAGGAAAAGATGAAGCTTGAACCAAGATAGCGTCCAGGTAGGGAAACACTGCAATACCCTGAGATCTGATCCCAGAGAATACAGCACCCAGAACTTTTGTAAAATATTCTTGGAGCTGTAGCCAGACCAAATGGTAGATAAACAAACTGAAAATACTTTTCTAAAAAGGCAAGCCTCAAAAACTGGAAATGTTCCATGTTTATTGGAACATGAAGATAGTCATCCTTTTAATCTATTGTGGACATAAACTGACCTTGCTGAACAAATTGCAGAATAGCCCAAATAGTTTCTATTTTGAAAGAAGGAATTCTTACAAACTTATTCAGAGCTTTCAGATCCAGGACTGGTGTGAAAGTACCTTCCTTTTTTGCTACAATAATGAGATTTGAATAAAAACCCATCCCCTGTTCCTGTAAAGGAACTGGTATAATCCCTCTCATAGTTTCCAGATCTGAAACTGACTGGAAAAAAGCTAGAGTCTTTAAGGGATTATTTGGAACATTGGACAGAAAAAAACCTTCTTATAGGAGGCCTTGTTCTGAAACCTATCCGATAACCCTAGGAAACTATACTCAGAACCCATGGGTCTAGAACAGAATGAAACCAAGACTCCTGAAAAAGGCATAACCTACCCCTTACCAGAACCTCTAGATCGGGAGCTGCAACGTCATGCAGATTTGGTAGTATGGATGGATTACTTAGCCTGCATTGACTTGTTCCAGTTAGCACTAGACCTCCAGACTGGGCCAGAGGTGCCTTGCATCTAAGCAAAGGAGACAACCTTGTGACAAAAGGAATGAAAATGATTGGAAACTTTAGATTTCCCCTTAGACTTCTTGTCTTGAGAAAGAAAAGCCCCTTTACCTCTAGTAACAGTAGATATTATAGAATCAAACACAGAACCAAGCAATTTATTTCCCTGAAAAGAAAGGGACAATAGTCTGGATTTTGTCACCATGTCAGCAGACCAGGATTTAAGCCATAAGGCTCTCCTAGCAAGAACTGCCAAATACATACTTTTTACATTGATCTTCATAATATCAAACAAAGCATCACAAATAAAGGAATTGGCATTTTTGAGTAAACCCAAAATATTGTTACAAGCAGAGTCATCAGAACACTGTTCTGAAAGACTAGATAACCAGTAAGATGAAGCAGCAGCCACATCAGCAATAGAAATTGCCAACCTAAACAAATACCCTGGTTGTAAAAAAGTCCTTCTATGAAAAGACTCTAAGGGGCATATTTAAGAAGGTGCGAGCGGACATGATCCGATATTGCGGTTCATGTCCGCCTCACATCGATAAATGACAACAGTATACATTCTCAGCATTTATGATTGCACCAGCAGTTCTGGTGTTTTGAGAAAGAAAAGCCCCTTTACCGCTAGTAACAGTAGATATTATAGAATCGAACACAGAACCAAACCATTTATTTCACTGAAAAGAAAGGGACAATAGTCTGGATTTTGTCACCATGTCAGCAGACCAGAATTTAAGCCGTAAGGCTCTCCTAGCAAGGACTGCCAAATACATACTTTTGATATAAAAAGTCCTTCTATAAAAAGACTCTAAAGGGGCATATTTATGAAGGTGCAAGCGGACATGATCCGATATTGCGGATCATGTCCACCGCACATAGATAAATGCAGACAGTATACTCTCTCTGCATTTATGATTGCACCAGCAGTTCTGGTGAACTGCTGGTGCAATACCACCCCCTGCAGATTCACGGCCAATCAGCTGCTAGCAGGGGGTGTCAGTCAACCTGGTCGTATTGGATTGGGTTGATTTTCGCCGATGTCTGTCCGCCGCCTAAGAACAGAAGGCTTGCCAGAAACACGGGGCATCAAGCTCCATACGGAGCTTGATAAATAGGCCCCTAATTATCTATCCAAAGTCTTTAAAAGAAAGAAGTACTGTCTTCCAAAGGGATAATAGTATGCTTAGCCAGAGTGGAAATAGCCCCATCAAGTATAGGAACAGTTTACCACAATTTAACATTAGCAGCAGGTAAAGGATATATAATGTTTTATACCTTGCAGAATGATTAAATGACTTCCCTGGCTTAGACCATTTCCTAGAAATCATGTCAGAGACAGCATCAGGAATAGGAAAAAACCTCAGGGAACTTAACAAAAGCTAGCCGGAAACAGAAGTTATGAAGCAGTGGTCTAAAGACCGCTGCTCCATAGCTTGTTCAGCAATAGAAGGAATAGAGAAGGTTGGCGCTCACCACTTCCAGGGATCCGTGCCTTCAGGTTGCGTTCACTTCAGCGTAGGCACATGTCCTCCGTCCGGTAGTGCTTCCTAGAGCCCTGGTCCTAACGCCTCCACTTCCGGCGTATCCTGAGACAGATTTGCAAAAACAAATAGATCCGGGCTAACAGGAACAGGCTTCACAAACCTTCACAAACCTCTAAGCCCACAGAAAACCATTGAAGGATGTAACACACCGGTCAATATATATAAAAGCAGGATCTTTATTGGAGTGCTTTTAAAAACAAAAATAGAGGCAAAGCTCCATTAAAACAGGGAAAAGGCTACAGCGTGACTGACTGCAGACATGTTTCGCGTGTGACTACACGCTTGTTCACACGCTTGTTCAGAGCAGTGAACAAGCGTGTAGTCACACGCGAAACATGTCTGCAGTCAGTCACGCTGTAGCCTTTTCCCTATTTTAATGGAGCTTTGCCTCTATTTTTGTTTTTAAAAGCACTCCAATAAAGATCCTGCTTTTATATATATTGACCGGTGTGTTACATCCTTCAATGGTTTTCTGTGGACTCAGAGGTTTGTGAAGGTTTGTGAAGCCTGTTCCTGTTAGCCCGGATCTACTAGTTTTTGCAAATCCATAGCTTGTTCGCCTGCTCTGAGGCCGTGGACAGAAATCAACCCGATCGAATAGCTGCTGCTAATGTTTAATTTTGGTAAACTGTTCCTAGACTTGATTGGGCTATTTCCACTCTGGCTAAGCATACTATTATCCCTTTGGAAGACAGTACTTCTTTAAAAGACCCTTTGGATAGATAATTAGGGGTCTATTTATCAAACTCTGTATGGAGCTTTATGCCCCGTGTTTCTGGCAAGCCTTCTGCTCTGAGGCAGTGGACAGACATCGGCAAAAATCAACCCGATCGAATACGATCGGGTTGATTGACATCCCCTGCTAGGGGCCCGCGAATCCGCAGGGGGGCGGCATTGTACCAGCAGTTCACAAGAGCTGCTGGTGCAATGATAAATGCCGACAGCTGCCTCGTATCATGTCCGCTCGCACATTAATAAATAGGCCCCACAGTCTTTAAAACTGAATTTAAAGGATTACAAGGCTTATTCTCAGAAACCTTAGAATCTTTAACCTCTAAAGTAAGTAAAATGTATTTCAAAAGAGAATGAATATGTTCAATTTTAACCCCTTAGTGACCAGACCATTTTTCAATTTTCTCTAACGTTAGGGACCAGGGCTATTTTTATATTTCTGCAGCAGTGTTTGTGTTTAGCTGTAATTTTCCTCTTACTCATTTACTGTACCCACACATATTATATACAATTTTTCTCACCATTAAATGGACTTTCTAAAGATAACATTATTTTAATCATATCATATCATTTACTATAAAAAATAATAAAATATGATGAAAAAAATGAAAAAACACACTTTTCTAACTTTGACCCGCAAAATCTGTTACACATCTACAACCACCAAAAAACACCCATGCTAAATAGTTTCTACATTTTTTCCTGAGTTTAGAAATACCCAATGTGTACATGTTCTTTGCTTTTTTGCAAGTTATAGGGCAATAAGTACAAGTAGCAATTTGCTATTTCCAAACCATTTTTTTTTTTTAAAAATTGCATGTTACATTTAAACACTGATATCTGTCAGGGATCCCTCAATAACCCTTTACATGTATAAAGACAACCAAAAGCATTGATCTAGGCCCATTTTGGTATATTGTACATAACCAAACAGAAAAGCTGAGGGGCGCTTACGTTCCTGGAGTCAGTCTGTTCGTGAGAAAAAAGCCGGTTGCTCTGTTGAGCCGGAAGTGAAACCACCAAGGTAGCGTGTTGCAGATTAAAGTGGCAATCTCCTTCCTGTGTCACTGTAGTGGTGGACGCTGCCTGAAATGGAAGGGTGTGTATTCTCCAAACACATCCAGCAGGGAACAAACTGTGAATAGAGAGCAGAGACAGGTGCAGCCCAATTCAAGTGTAGTATAATTTTATTCAGTGTAAGAGCACACATACAAATGGCTACTTACAAGATGAACCGATAAAAACAGCATATAAAGGTTTCTTTACATCCAGACTCTAGTAATTGCAGCACCACCTATGTAGTATACTTGTTGAGATGTAGCTGCAATTTGATTTATATAGGAAGAACTAAAAGGAGCATACGTACTAGGTTGGGAGAACATGTCAATAACATAAAAAATGGCCTTATGACACATAGTGTGCCAGAACATTTTAAACTACATAACAATTCTAATCCTTCATGTCTAAAAATCAAAGTCATTGACTGGATACCCCCTAACAAATTCCAGAATAGGCTCTTAACACTTAGACTCAGAGAATCATGGTGGATTTATCTATTGAACACCATGCAACCATCAGGTTTAAATTTAGAATTAGATCTACAAGCATTTATGTAGTTTATCTTGCTATATATTTTAACATATAACAGTATATTTTAAACAACATTTTTTCTTTTGTTTTTAATGTTAAATGTTTTTATTATAATTCTAAGTTTTTTACAGTTTGCATATACAGTTTAACTTATGCTTATTCTCTAGTTTGTATATGAAGTAATTGCACTGAATAAACCATGTATGCTTTTTAGACATGTAACAATGCAAAGCAACTATGTATCACAACAGCCAATCTACCAATTTAATCTACCTAGACAATGATTGGCTGATAACTTAATCCTGCAATCAGTGGTTCCTTATATAAAGCCGGTAGGAGCCTTGCTTGTATCACTTTCAATTTTTCCTCTCTTGAGAAAGTCTGGGCGTCCTCAGACGAAACGCGTAGAGATTATTTTACTGCTGTATGTCATTCAAAGTACAGTCTGGATGTAAAGAAACCTTTATATGCTGTTTTTATTGGTTCATCTTGTAAGTAGCCATTTGTATGTGTGCTCTTACACTGAATAAAATTATACTACACTTGAATTGGGCTGTGCCTGTCTCTGCTCTCTATTCCCATTTTGGTATATTTCATGCCACCATTTCAGCGCCAAAGGCGATCAAATAAAAAAAATCGTTAACTTTTTCACAAACTTTATGTTTCTCACTGAAATTATTACAAACAGCTTGTGCGATTATGGCACAAATGGTTCTAAATGCTTCTCTGGGATCCCCTTTGTTCAGAAATTGCAGAGATAAATGGCTTTGGCATTGATTTTTATTAATTAGAAGGCCGCTAAATGCTACTGCACAGCACACTTGTATTATGCCCAGCAGTTAAGGGGTTAATTAAGTAGTTTGTAGGGTTCATTTTAGCTTTAGTATAGAGATCAGCTTCCTACCTGACACATTCCACCCCCTGATCCCTATCAAACAGCTCTCCTCCCTCCCCCACCCCCGAAAAGTCACCCCATCTTAAGTTCTGGCTTAAGTTCTGTACTTTTTTATTTTTTAATAAAGTTTCTGCAGTGTAGGATCCCCCCTTACACCCAACTTCCCCGATCCCCCCTTACACCCAACTTCCCGGATCCCCCAAACAGCTTTCTAACCCTTTCCCCTCTACCTATTTGAGGCCATCTTAGGTACTGGCAACTGTCTGCCTGTATGCAGTTTACAGTAAAATTAGGCTGATTTTGTATTATATCCATTTTTTCCATAGTGTAGTTGCCCCCCCCCCCCTCATTAACCTACCCCATACCGGATCCCTTTCCCAAATCTTTATTCATAGCCCTCTCCCTCCTTCTTTCGCTGGAGCTGTTCAATAGTGTAACGGTCTCACCCGCTCCCGCCCCATCACGCACGCTTCCGCCACCCTCACACGCGCTCACCGGACCTCAAACCGGAACTGATCCAGCGATGGGTCACCCACCTGCCTCCCTCCTATCCCTCCCAACCACAAATGATCAGCACCATCGCTGGCCGATGCAGAGAGGGCCACAGAGTGACTCTCTCTGCATCAGTGGCTAAAAAAACGGTATTGCAGGATGACTCAATATCGAGGCATCACTGCAATACCCTGAAATTGGATAGAAGCGATCACGATTGCTTCCTGTGCTTGAAAACCCCTAAGGATGTGCAGGGTATGTCTTTGGTCATTACTTACCAGTTTTGTAGGACGTACCATGCACGTCCTTAGTCGTTAAGGAGTTAAACAAAAAAGAGGACGAATCAGGTTCAACATCAGTGGAAGACTACTCGTCATCAGAGGAAACTTCATCTTCTGAAGACACAACAGTATCCCTGACTTCAGGAGACATAGTACTAGTAGAAGGTAAAATCTGAACTGACGTTTTACGCTTACTTGAAGACAGGAGAGCAGCCAGTGCCTCAGAAACAGTAGCTTTGATGAGATTTTTCACACCGGCTGAAATGTCAGTTGTTTTCTTCTGTAATGAACAGACATAAAGAGCAGTAATACCATAGAAGCAGCATTAGGTTGTTCTGAATAAACACACTTAGTTTTAGTAGGAAGGTGTTCAGGAGACTTTGATTCAAAATAAAATTTAGGGACAGAATAAGACTCCATTATAGCATTGACAAAGCAAAGCAATAAATAATATCAGCTCTTGAGGAATGGTAACTTACCCCCTCCTAAAGTAGATTTAAAAAAACTTACAGGTACAATGTGGCCTAAGCCGATTTGCAAAACAAAGCAGGAGACATATAAATTAAAATCTGAAGCCTAGGTAGTGCTCAGCAATATGAAATAATGCATATGAAATAACTGAAATTGCACAAGAACGAGGACATACTTGCGCTAACTCGGTGTGCATAATCCCGCCAAAGGCACAAAAAAGTATAACAGAACTAAATAGACATGCAAATTCCTAACGACCATTAAACCAACGCGCACTATCCCGAAGCTTGCAAACCCAAAGGACGTCACATGATAATTCAAACTAAGCGTGGCAAAAACCTGATGTGTGCAAAACAGCATTATAAGGCTATAGAGTGTCTAAATGTTAAAAAAATATACTTCCCAATAGACACCCATCGACCAGTATACAACCAGTAGAAAGTCAAACCAGTACTGAAACATATTAGAAGAGTTTATGGAATAGGAGTATATCGTAGCTCCAAAGAAGGAGTCAAAAACAAAGTCCCTCTGACCAATTATTGAGGGTATGTGAAAGATTTCCCACAAGGTAAAAAAGGAGCCACAAACCATACTCCATATACATACCTCTTTTTATTCACTGTATTCTGAGGAGTAACCAGGCCTCAACATAGACTGAGAACCCCTCTCACTGAAGAATCAAATGCACATCTTCATTCTTGGACCACCTCAAGCGGGGGCAAAGTAAAGACTGAGTTACATGTGAGGTGGGAGGGTTTTTATAGAACTCTTAGAGTTTGGGAATCTTTGCCTCCACCTATTGGTAAGGAAGAGTAATTCTCAGGAGTAATGGATCGTGGATTCTCACCACATGTATGGTAGAAATGTTTCTTTGAATATTTAACCAGATTTTCGGGTTATATCATGTAAAATTATGATGGTTTAACTAATTCAAATGACTATATTGGAATAGCATGGTAAATGAGTAGGGAAGGGTGAATGTAATGCAACATTTGAAATATGAAGCAAATTTTAACAGATTTGTTCATTCATTTTGAATTTTGAATGTTTGTACAACATTCTAACATTCATTTAATGTATCAGTATTTCTAATGCTTTCTTTAAAGGAACAGTATACACTCATTTTCATATAACTGCATGTAATAGACACTACTATAAAGAACAAGATGCACAGATACTGATATAAAAATCCAATATAAAATTGTTTTAAAACGTACTTAGAAGCTTTCAGTTTAGCTCTGTTGAAAAGGCAGTTGGAAGCCCACTGCAAGTGGGAAATAAGACATTCCCCCCCTCCCCCTTCTTTTGCATATGAAAAGACCCTTTACACAAACAGGAGCAAGCTGGAGAAGGTAGCTGACGGTATTCACATAAAACTTTGGGGCTTGGTTAGGAGTCTGAAAATCAGAGCAATGTTAATTAAAAATAAGCAAAACTATACATTTAAAAAAAACAAAAACTTTATGGGCAATATAAATAGATCATCTACAAAACATGTATGCAAAGAAAAAATGAGTGTATAATGGCCATTTAAATGTAATTTTTTGATTATGCAAAATTCGAAAAAGAAACATTTGAATGTACTGTATATGTTTTCATCTATTATGTATCAATGTACTACATTCCCTACCACATGAAGTATTGAACTTCTGAATAGCATTTGTTAAATCGAATTTTACATTCAAAATTTTGAATGTGAATATTTGATCTAATTATGAACATTCGAAAATTAAAGTAACATTTGAAAACCATAAATAACATTTGATTATCGAATTTTAATGGATTTTCATTCAACATTCAATTGTCCCAAATGAATGTCCACATGACTTTTCTTTCTACCAAATGAATAATACTTTCAGAACATTCGCCCATCCCTATAAATGAGGCCAAAAACCCAAGGCAAAGTCTATTGGATTGAAATGGGGGCCAATACGTTTTCTAATATCTCTTTTAAAGAGATTTCTATCATTCATATAAAATAGCACTATTTAAATAAACATGTTACAAAAACTGCATGTCAGTATACAACTCGGCCTTAAGGACTAATAGCTCATTGGCTGAGAAGCAGAAATCACAAATGATGGAAAGTAGCATGATATACTCGCATTAAAAAAAATGTTAAGGAGCATGTTTTCCAAAACATAAAAAACAGTAATATACTTTAAAATGCCTTCTTTTAAATGCAACTGAAAGGTAAATTATTTGCGTGGCCCTCTTGTTATATGTGAGGTAATATGAACCATAATAAGGTTAAAAATATTTCACCATTATTTTTTACTAGCACTACATTTTAATACTTCCTATAAGCATAAAATACCACCTGTGAGAAGGCATTTTTCTTTGTATGTCTAAGATGTTTACTCTTAAAACAAAAATACAATAAAAGTGTTTTACAGGAAATGTAAACATATGCTTTAAGAATGTTGCAGTTTATGAAAACTTTGTTTATGAAAACTACCCAAGAGGTTAAACTTTTTATTGCTTTAACATAATATAACTTAAAATAGACTGAGAAACGCTATCTCAGACTTTTGTTTTCATGCGTCAGAATTGCTTTGTGATGTGTTGGATAAAAGGAAATCATCACAAAGACCTAATTAAAAAGGCTAAAAAGGTCATTTCCCTAAAAACAAATGAAAATATATATTTTCCTTCAAGGAAACTTGTGTTTAACATTATAAAAAGACTAAGTAAACAGAAACAATCCCTTAGGTCTTTTATCTACCTGCCATATATTGGTCACTAAGGCACTTTGTAAACAACCAGAGGCAAAAGTTCACAGTCATTATTATCTATTTCTGATGACACCAGGTTTTTTTACTTACAGTAAAATGTAAAAACTCCTTTCATTATGCTTTTTAGAATGAGGAAAACATTCTATGATTAAGCAGAAAGGTTTCTTCTGTTTCAATGTAAAGAAATTAAACTGGTGAATTTTTTTTGTTTTTCTATAACATTTAAGTGATGTGTTAATTTGAAGGTACTTGTAAATTATGCTTTACTGCATCATTTTAATTAGTTGTAACAGACAATAAAACTGTTATATAATTATTATTACTATTATTATGTATTAGTATTTTTTATTATTGTCATTATTTGACTTTAATCTGCTGAAAAAAGCTAGATCTGTGCTGAGCCACAAAAATGGATGCTGTATAAGAAAGTCAGATTTTTTTCATAATAGGTTCATTTTGCTGTTCTTTCTAAAATGAATTACTATTATTTTGTGACAGCATCCTATCTGAGTGTTACAAAATATTAGAGAATGTTTGTTAGTTGTCATGAACCATTAATCTTCAGACATCAGCTACAGTAAGAATTTATATTGGCTTATAAAAAGTAGTAGAAGGCGGCAGGTTTCTATTGGATCTTGCAAGCCCAGATTTACCCAACTATGGTCAAACTATGGTCAAAATATTCAACGGTTTCCTTCAGGAAGGGGACCCCCTCAACTACTTTTTCCTCGGCTTACATAACCTTAATTCCTAAACCAGGTAAAGATCATTTATGCCCAGAGTCTTATCATCCTAACTTTCTCCTCAATACAGATTACAAGCTTTTCACAAACATTCTTGCAAACCACTTCAAAATTATCTTGCTCTCCTTATTACATCCCGATCAAACCTGGTTTGTCTTTTAACGTACATCGGTGACTAACCTAAGACATGTGCTGCACATCATAAATTACTATTGGTAGAGAGGTAGGACAGGCCCTAAAGAAAATCCTACAGAAGTGTTTCTTCTATCCCTTGATGCGGAAAGGGCCTTTGATCGAGTTGAATGGCCCTATCTGTTTAATGTATTTGAATTATTCAATTTCCTAGGTCCTTTCCTACATGCGTTACACAACATATACTCGACCCCTAAAGCACGTATTTCTGTTAATGGTCTGTTTTCTTCAGATTTTACTTTAGAGAGAGGCACCAGACAAGGCTGCCCCTTATCACCCTTGATTTTTGACTTGGCATTAGAGCTGTAAAACGTAGACAAGTCTTCCCGGGAGTATCAGTTAATGGTAGTATTAATAAGCTTGCTTTATAGGCAGATGATCGTCTTCTATTTGTAGATAATCCAAAGACCCATGTCCCTATAATTTTAGAAAATTTGAAACTATTTGGTAAGCTATCAGGATAATAATTCAAAATCAGAAATCTTATGTCTGCATAGACATACCTCTAGGGCAACCTCATAGCCTTTTATTGAAGTATCCAACTCACTCACATATTTAGGCATAATTTTTTTACATAAAAACCCATATAAATGATATGACTTGAACTTTGCTAGACAATGCAAATCACTATGCACTCAACTGTCCAACTGGAACAATCTTTCCCTGAACCTTACAGGTCACATAAATCTGCTTGAAATGTCCTTACTCCCAAGACTGCTCTACCCGTTACTTATGCTACCACTCCTAATGCATAGGGAAGATACAGCAGTATTAGAGAAAGCCACTAGACAGTTCTTATGACAAGGGAAAAACCCCAGAATAGCTGCTCGTAAGTTACATCTCTCATATGACAACAGAGGTTTGGGCCTACCAAATTTAAAATTCTACAACTGGGCCTCCTTGCTGAGACTGGCAACTTAACTCGGCACATTTCTGTGATCTACACCTGGAAGAGGTAATTACCTCACCGTGTGCGTATCATACCTTACATACTGTCCTAGGAATGAAATACCACCATATGTTAAAATAACATATTATACAGAGACCCCCTCAAGGTCTGATATCAGGCTCATAAAATATTAAAATGTCCACAACCCTCACCCAAATTTATCCCCCTGTGGGGAAATACAATCTTTCCTGTTGGAGATGAAAATGCTCCTTTTCGCATCTGTTGGGAGAGGGGATTGTGAAAGGTGGGTGATGTTTTGGACCATTTGTTACACCGTCAAGTCATTTCAAGAACTAAAATACAAATATGAGATTCCCAACAATCACTTTTATGCCTACCTGCTACTCCGACATTACATTAGAGAGATAGAAAAAAAACACCCAAACTTCTGGAGAACTGCTCCATTTACTATCTCTCGAACTACTTTTAGCATGAGTCACTTTTAAATCTCAGACTTTTACCAAGAACTCCATAGAACACAAACAGTGTATATCCAAGCTGACACTCTACAAAAACTACAATTGGACACCGCTATTGACATTACCATACAAGACATCAAAAACAGCCTTGTCAAAGCTAAAACAGCGACACTGTCACTTTATGGGAAGCCTTAGATTAATCCATAGAGACTATATCACACCAAGCAGATGGATAAAATGGAATCCTACATCCTCAAATCAATGTGTTAAATGCCCCTATTTAATCCCTCTCTGACTCATTACTTCCATGAGTGCCCAATGGTTAGACGCTTTTTTGGTCGCTTACAGTATTGGCTCAAAATAACCCTTATTATAGATCTTCAACTTGACATGACTACAATATGCCTTTTCAAACTGACTAATATCAGTAATAGACTTTGCCCTCTAATAACTTTATTTATCCTAATTGCCGGACAATGTATTTTGATCTTATGGTGCTCTAAGAATCCACCCTTCCTGACTCAATTTAAGCATCTTTTATATAAACAATTAAGACATCCTCTTGGATACCATACGTAGGTTACCCACCTTTTTGAAAAAATAGGCGGCATTGTACGCCGATTCACTCTCTGCTGACTCGAATTGCGTATCAGAGGAAATACTTATAGAGACCCTTTTTTAATCTTTTTTTTTTTTTCTTCTCCAATGCTCTCCATACACGCCCCTATCAAAGGAGCTTTGCTGCTGGATCTATGACCTATGTTATTTCCAAGAATAGGTTTGGGGGCCTATTTATCAACGCGTTAACTGAAAATACCCTGGAATTCCGCGTCGTAAGTGTCACAAGATTGATACGCCATAGTTATCAAAGCATCAAGATCGGCAAATGTTGAAATTTGTGATGTAAAATACAATCCCGCAATCTTAATCTGACACAGATCGATACGAGTTGAAAACCTGCGGTATTCGAGCAGAATTGTGTTCATTCGCCCTCAATATGGACACTATTTGCAGCTCTCACTAACTTATCAAAAATTCTACATTTACACTTGCGTCTTTTCTGACTCAGCTTACCTAGTTTTCAATCCGCCACCCTTGAGGTTGCGGATGCCATAGAACTCTATGGGAGTCTAAAAACACAGAAAGCTTATGTTCGATGCTGCAAGAGAATGAAGTATATTACATAATAAAAGTAAATTAGAAACTTTATTAAAATTGTATACCCTTTCTAAATCAAACAATATTATTGCTACATATTTAGTGCACTAGTAGATATAGGGATAAAAATGAAAAATACATTACTACTTATGGATTATGCTACAACTTTGTCTCTCATTACAAAGCAAGAGGACAATATTATTTCTACATATTTGGTGCAAATAATATAGCTAACTTCCTTTTTGTTTGTTGGAAAAATCTATGTGCACCATGTTTAAGCCATGTAATACAAGTCACACTCTCCACTTCGCGCTATATTTGACTCAACACTTTTCGCACCAATTATTATTATTATCGGTTATTTGTAGAGCGCCAACAGATTCCGCAGCGCTATAAACAAAGGCGGAGTACAACAAAACAATTATAGGGATCACATGGGTAGAGGGCCCTGCCAAGAGTCGCACTGTTGTAGTCAGCTCGTAAGAAGGTGATCAACAAACAGCTGGATTCTTAGGCTTACATGCTAAGGGGGTTCAGGGGATAGCAATAGAGGAGAGGAACTGGTATAAAGAAAGGTTAGCGTAGGTTGTATGCATCCCTGAACAGTAGATTCTTTAGGGAGCACTTGAAGCTTTTAAAACTAGAAGAGAGTCTTGTGAAGCGAGGCAGAGAGTTCCACAAGATGGGAGCCAGTCTGGACAAGTCCTGTAAACGGGAGTGTGATGAGGGGACAAGAGAGGAGGAGAGTAGGAGGTTGTGAGCAGAGAGAAGGGGACGGGAGGGAGAGTATCTGGAGACAAGGTCTGAGATAATAGGGGGGAGCAGTGCAGTTGAGGGCTTTGTATGTCAGAATGAGAATTTTGTGTTTGATCCTAGAGGCAAGAGGAAGCCAGTGAAGGGATTGGCAGAGAGATGCAGCAGATGAAGAGCAACGTGTAAGGAAGATGATTCTGGAAGAGGCATTCATTATGGATTGTAAAGGAGCTAGGCGGCAGGTGGGGAGACCAGAGAGGACAGAGTTGCAGTAATCAAGGCGGGAGAGAATGAGAGAGTGGATTAAAATCTTATTTGTGTCTTGTGTAAGGAAGTGTCTAATTTTAGAGATGTTTTTAAGGTGGAAGCGGCAGGCTTTAGCCAATGACTGAATGTGAGGAGTGAAGGAAAGATCTGAGTCAAATGTGACCCCGAGACATCGGGCATGCGGGGTAGGGGTAATGATGGAGTTGTCGACAGTTATAGAGAGATTGGGGGTGGAGAGTTTAGAAGAAGAGGGAAAATAAGTAGCTCAGTTTTGGAGAGATTTAGCTTGAGGTAGTGAGAGGACATCCAGTTGGAGATGTGAGAAAGACAGTTAGTGACACGGGTTAGCAAGGAAGGAGAAAGGTCTGGTGCAGAGAAGTAGATTTGGGTGTCATCGGTATACAAATGATATTGTAAACCATGGGACTTTATTAGGGAACCTAGTGATGACGTGTAGATTGAGAAGAGAAGGGGACCGAGGACAGAGTCTTGCGGTACTCCGACAGAAAGTGGTGATGGGGCAGAGGAGGCCCCAGAGAAGGCTACACTAAAGGTACGGTTTGACAGGTAGGAAGAGAGCCACAAAAGGGCTGTGTCACATATGCCGAAGGATTGGAGGGTTTGGAGCAAAAGAGGGTGGTCAACGGCTGTGGACAGATCAAGGAGGATTAGCGGAGAGAAGTGGCCTTTTGATTTTGCTGTAAGTTGGTATTTGGTAACCATAACAATTGCTGTCTCTGTGAAGTGATGGGGATGAAATACAGATTGCAATTATGACGCAAACTCCTAAATAACCCACACACTAGTGAATTTTTCTACCACTTTTGATTGGAATATGCATAATCACATGATTTATGACATCAGTGAATCTGATTCAAATACACATTATAAACTATCACTAACAAATAAAATTGCTCGATACTTGTGTCATTGATCAATCATCAGAACTTGTAAGTGCCATTTGTTACATTGTGTATTATACTTTGAAAGTATGTATATGTGAAATTAGTATTAAAGATAAACATTGATACTGACATTAGGACACACAGTGTAATATTTTAGACAATGATGTTAAAATTCAAATAGAAGTTTGATACAATATAATCTTAAGCTTATAGCTCAAAGGGATAGTCCACCTAACTTTAAACTCTCGTGATTCAGATACAACACAAAATAAAATCACCTCTTTAATGGCATGCTATTTTCAGTGTATTTCTTCCTTCTCTTGAATTTCTATTTTAGTAAGAAATGTCACCTTATATGCCAGCCGATTTTATAACACATGTGAAGGGGTGGTTTTTAACCATAGATTGCAATCAGGAGGGGTTAGACAGGTGCAGAGAGAAAACTGGCCCAGCTTTTAAAGGGGCATGAAACCCCAAAATATTCTTTTATGATTTGGATAGAATATACAATTTTAAACAACTTTCCAATTTACTTCTATTCTCAAATTTGCTTCATTCTCTTGTTATCCTTTGCTGAAGGAACAGCATTGCACTACTGTCTGCTAGCTGAACACATCTATTTAGCCAACCACAAGAGACAAATATGTGCAAGCACCAATTAGCAGCCAGCTCTTACTAGTGTAGGATATGTGTGTATTCTTTTCCAACAAGGGATACCAAGAGAACAAAGTGAATTTGAAAGTGTTTTAAAATGATATGCTCTATCTGAATCGTGCAAGTTTCATTTTTACTTTTCTATCCCTTTAAAATATCCATTAATTGCAAATAAATACATATGATACTCTGATTACATGTTATATTTGCAATTATTCCTGCTCAGTATAATAATACATTTACAATAGCCAAACTGAGGCTAGCCAAACTGGGTCTGTTTTCTTTAGAAAAAAGGCGCTTGAGAGGTGACATGATTACTTTATATAAATATATTCAAGGCCCATATACAGAGATGGCAGAAGCTCTGTTTATTCCAAGAAAATTGTTTCTGACAAGAGGTCATAATTTAAGGTTGGAGGAAAGGAGATTTAATCTCCTGCAACGGAAACGTTTTTTCACTGTGAGAGCAATAAAATTGTGGAACTCATTACCAAAGGAGGTAGTGAATGCCAATACCATAGATACATTTAAAAATAGTCTGGATAAGTTTCTGTATACAAACAAAATTCATGGATATGATTGCTAGAATTAAATGGGTCACATTTTAATGGGGTTATTTAAGCTTAACTGGAGCTTTTTGTAAGTATTTTAGATTTGTATAGGTTGAACTCGATGGACTTCAGTCTTTTTTTTCAACCTTATCTACTATGTTACTATGTTACTATGTTACATATAGTGGTATAAATAAACACAGAAATATGACAGACAACATTGTTTAGAACAAAAAAGGAACTTAGGGACATGTAAATACTGTATGTTTGCAAAAGATTTCTGACATAACACACACACAAACACACACACACACACATATATATATATATATATATATATATATATATATATATATATATATATATATATATATATATATATATATATACACAAGTATGTGCAAGGATATATGTACAAATTCTAGCATTAATAATAATAATAATAAAAAAAAATATATGACTCCTAGAAATACAAATACACATTAATTTCTGTGAAAGTATCATATAACAAATCAATATAAAAATGACTTTCTATGAGATATTATTGTTTGTTGAGGTATAAATCAATCTATTTCTTGGACATTAACAGATGAAAAATAAAGATTAGCTTTAGAGAAATGTGCTTGTTCTTGGACAGTAATGAAATGGTATAAATAAAGTTGGGAAAAACCCGAATAACCACGACATCGATGACTGTTAGTTAACACCAGTCTGATGCTCTTCGCACAGTACTTGACGCGCATGTTTTTTTGATAAATAAGGAGATTGTATTCGGGTTCACATCAGCGATGTCTGGCGAGCGTATTGACACCGGCGAATGCAGCATAGTTGACGCTTTGATAAATAGGCCCCTTGGTTAGTTAGTTTAAGTTTGTTTTGTTTATATTGTTAAAAATGGGACCCTTACAGGGACTATACTAGTGTAAAAAGGGAGTATATATAAATTATTGGAAAAAAAAATTGTGTATAGGAGAGAGGTGCTTCTAAGAGCTCTAAGTGTTAAAAAAAACTAAGGGACCGGGGAGATAAAGTGGTGTAAATAATAATATTCTAATTTTTAATTTGTTTTAGAGATGTGAAAGATTCAAATGTGGAACTTTGAAATTATAAAAACAACTTTCAATAACAGACTAAGAAATAAATAGATTGGGGAACGCAGGTTATTTAATATAAATTTTGGTAATTCATACCCAATAGATAATGTAAAAAATGCTAGTCTAAAAATAATAGGATATTTTCTCAATATAACACTCTGGATAATATAAAAATATATAAAAAAATATGGAGATCGAGTTGTAATATAAATAAATTTAACTATTTAATAATTCAACACATACATAAAAACAATATACATATAATAGAATACAATAGAGAATACTAATTCAGTGAGGATACTAATTCATTTAAAAATACTATATATGAATGATGAGAGAGCCCAGGTGTTGTATCCAAATTTAAAAAAGGACTGAAAGTTAATATCGAATATCCAAAATTCATAAAATGTCAGCGGGGTATTCCCAAATTTATATGTAAAGTTTACCTGCTGACATTTTATGAATTTTGGATATTATATTGAGAAAATATCCTACTATTTTTAGACTAGCATTTTTTACATTATCTATTGGGTATGAATTACCAAAATTTATATTAAATAACCTGCGTTCCCCAATCTATTTATTTCTTAGTCTGTTATTGAAAGTTGTTTTTATAATTTCAAAGTTCCAGATTTGAATCTTTCACATCTCTAAAGCAAATTAAAAATTAGAATATTATTATTTACACCACTTTATCTCCCCGGTCCCTTAGTTTTTTAACACTTAGGGACTATACTACCCCTCTTATACTATGATCTGAATGGTTTTGCAACACTTCATTGGGTCACTCTCATTACAGTCTCTAATTGACCATCCGATTTTCTTTCATCCAACTGATGTATATTTCTGTATCAAGACTGTGTTACCCTTCTGTTTAATGATTACACTCTGAATGTACAATTTTATTCATACTGTGCCTGTACTGTATTGTTTTGTCCCCTCAATAAAAATAATTTTTAAAAAAAGTAGTAGAAAGCTATCTTGAGAAAGCCCAGTGAGAGGCCAAACACATTGATAGTGCTATAACATTCTTCACTAGCATGCCTTTCCTCTGTGGGATCCTATAAGAGGACAAGGGGGAATCCAAAAGACACTTTTGTACCCTGTGCAGGGCTTATATTGGTGAATTCTTATAACCCAAATGTCAAGCTACTCAAGTGTATTACCACCTTTGGAACTCATTGCTTTATAAGGCTCTATGAATATCATCCTATAGTCGGCGGTTAAGTCCAGAAGTCCACTCTAAACATAGACATCAAGCATAGAGTGTAAAGTGTAGATATGACATATATTATCTGTAGATTGCAACAACCTGCAATATTCAAGTGAGCCACTGGCCAAGAATGAGATGATCTGACTGGACCAAAATTCACTGTGAGTCCCAACACCAAAAAATCAGGACGCAAATTGCTCCTAATACCATTGTTGGATATTAAAAACACTTTGGTAGCTCAGCAAGCCAGAAAGGGTGCTGTAATCCCTTGAATACTCACAAGTCCACAAAGAGGCAGCACCTTAAAGCATATAAAAGTCTTTATTTCCACATACTGGAGTTAAAACAGTGACGTTTCAGGTACACAACCCTTAATCATACAAGGCTCAAACAAACTATTCAATCCTTATATAGGCCCACCTACACTCAGGTGTTCAATCAACACCTGAAAGCAACCCCACCTAGAGGTTATTCTTATTATTACAACAAGTAACAACATTTTTTCCATTTATGTTGCATATAGTACAGGATGGGAATTAAAAACAATACAAAAAAATATATACATAGCAAATGTTCATACAGATATGAGTATATAAGCCGCCAGTTGCCTTCAATGTTAATTCAACATCACATTTCCAAAAACCAAGTTAGATAGCTCTTAACAGTGTATAGATGGGGAAATGGCTACAAAAATATAGTGTAGTCTAATTCTTTATTTAAACCAAAGGGTTGCATGGCATTAAGTTTATAAATCCAAAATGCCTCTTTCCTTTTGAGAATTGACTCTCTGTCTCCCCCCCCATCTGAGACGTGGTACTGCATCAATTATTTAAAAACGAACCTGACTGATATTATGACCACACTGAATAAAATGACCAGACACTTGTGCTTCTAAATTTTTGCATCTAATATTACTTTTTATGTTGTATGATTCTATCACGGACCCTGCGGGTCATCTCTCCAATGTAAATTTTTCCACATGGACATTTTATGAAAAAGATGGCAAAATTAGTTAACCTGCATTTGTTTTATCGCACTAAGAGGACAGTGTGTAGATTTTTTAAAGACTGTTTGCTATGACGCAGCAAGTCTCTCCAATCTACAATATTGGTTAACCAAAACCATCTTAAACTAATGGTGGTTTTAAATTGATGGTGGTATTTAAGATTGATTTTACTATGAAACTTATTTTTCATTGAAATTTGATTTTTTTTTTTTTTTTTTTAAACGAACATTTATCCAAAATGGAAAATGTTATTGCTACTTTACCGTTTCTGCTACTTATCAATAACTGTTATTTTTTTTTATTTTTTTAATATTTGTTTTGCTGTTTAATAACTTGTTTCATTCTATATATAAGTGATTGCATTTTTTTGCAATGGTAATTATTGATTTGCTCATTATGTTATTAAGATTAACCTTTAGCTGTTTAGCGCATTTTAAGTGAATTGAGTTCTAATTGTTCTTGGCTGGTTCTTTTTATATTTGAGGTAATTATCCTGAATTTTCTTTATCTTACTGCAACATTTCAGTTTTGGCAAAACAATGGGCAGATTACAAGTGGCACACCAACACAGCTAACACTAAACTTTTATAGGGGGTGGGTTAGGGAACATTTAACACGATAAGAGTAAAACGTTAGCACAAAACTCAATGCATGCTAACTTCAGGACTTGTGACCATGTTAACTTCTTCTCCCCATAGACTTCAATGGAGAGTGCTAACCCAACACTGCATTCGACCTACAGTGCTAGACCTGAAAGTAGTTATGCATAGTTTACATTTAAATATTATTCATATAGAAGAAAATGTTCTTTTTATTTTTAAATATATATATATATATATATATATATATATATATAAAATTAAGTTTTGTAAAATGTATAACTATACCTATATATATATATATATATATATATATATATATATATATATATATATATATATATATATATATATATATATATACAAAACATGGAAGGGAACTGCACTCCAAGACCGGATCAGGTACACATCCTGTGACTCAGTAACATCCAGCCCTGGGTGCTAAATAGCACTCCAAAAAAGCTGTGATGTCACCAGAGCCACAGGCAGTTAACCCCAGTCCGGAATGGGTGCAAGAAACAAGGGAGATTACAAATAAAAAGTAATAAAACACATAGAAACACCCAGTACTCACCAGCTAGCTCACAGCTAAGATAAAATCACAACTGGAAAGGTTAGTCACCGCATCTGGCCAAATGGGAAAGCTCAGGCACCACATCAAGGTCCTTTCCTTTGCCTGACTCCCTAACACAGGCACACCATCATGCGAGCTCACAAAGCTAAACAAACTGAGAACAAAGAAGGGGTGCACAGGTGGCTGTAATCACCCATAGAAAATACAAAACATGGAAGGGAACTGCACTCCAAGACCGGATCAGGTACACATCCTGTGACTCAGTAACATCCAGCCCTGGGTGCTACATAGCACTCCAAAAAAGCCTGTGATGTCACCAGAGCCACAGGCAGTAAACCCCAGTTTGGAATGGGTGCAAGAAACAAGGGAGATTACAAATAAAAAGTAATACAACACATAGAAACACCAAGCACTCACCAGCTAGCTCACAGCTAAGATAAAATCACAACTGGAAAGGTTAGTCACCGCATCTGGCCAAATGGGAAAGCTCAGGCACCACGTCAAGGTCCTTTCCTTTGCCTGAGTCCCTAACACAGGCACACCATCATGCGAGCTCACAAAGCTAAACAAACTGAGAACAAAGAAGGGGTGCACAGGTGGCTGTAATCACCCATAGAAAATACAAAACATGGAAGGGAACTGCACTCCAAGACCGGATCAGGTACACATCCTGTGACTCAGTAACATCCAGCCCTGGGTGCTAAATAGCACTCCAAAAAAGCTGTGATGTCACCAGAGCCACAGGCAGTTAACCCCAGTCCGGAATGGGTGCAAGAAACAAGGGAGATTACAAATAAAAAGTAATAAAAAACATAGAAACACCCAGCACTCACCAGCTAGCTCACAGCTAAGATAAAATCACAACTGGAAAGGTTAGTCACCGCATCTGGCCAAATGGGAAAGCTCAGGCACCACGTCAAGGTCCTTTCCTTTGCCTGAGTCCCTAACACAGGCACACCATCATGCGAGCTCACAAAGCTAAACAAACTGAGAACAAAGAAGGGGTGCACAGGTGGCTGTAATCACCCATAGAAAATACAAAACATGGAAGGGAACTGCACTCCAAGACCGGATCAGGTACACATCCTGTGACTCAGTAACATCCAGCCCTGGGTGCTGAATAGCACTCCAAAAAAGCTGTGATGTCACCAGAGCCTGTGGGTAATAATAACAACTATTACTATTCAGCTGCCGATTTGGTTAATCCTGAGAGCGAGCGCTGAAAAAGCAATTTGTGTCCCACTGGGAGAAAGGCGCTATATAAATACTAATTATTATTATATTAATATTATTATATTAAATGGGATGATACATTATGAGCAAAAAATCTAGGTCCAAATAGAATATAACTCCATCTGGGCTCATTGTGCTGGTGATCAGATATTATTACTAAATTGATTAAGCAAATTCATGACCCAATCATTAAAGAAACATTAATAGTTTAGGAAACAATTCTGGGACACTACCTACATACTTCTTCTATACCACCCCCTTGACTTCCCTTGTAAATAATAGTGAATTTACTTTAGGTCCTCAATCCTTAACATATTTTTGAAATCTTTATGCTTGAGATTTACCAATTATTGTCTTGTTGAATGGTTCAATGATACACAGACAAGAACTACTTGCATTTCTTTCAATTATTTAATATATACAGTGGATATAAAAAGTCTAAACACCCCTGTTAAAATGTCAGGTTTCTGTGAAAAAGATAAATAATTTCAGAACTTTTTCCACCTTTAATGTGACCTATAAACTGTACAACTCAATTGAAAAACAAACTGAAATCTTTTATGTGGAGGGAGGTAAAAATAAAAAAATAAAATAATATGGTTGCATAAGTGTGTACACCCTTAAACTAATACTTTGTTGAAGCACCTTTTGATTTTATTACACTCAATCTTTTTGGGTATGATTTTTTCAGCATGGCACATCTTGACACTCTTCTTTGCAAAAACACTCCAAATCTGTCAGATTGCGAGGGCATCTCCTGTGCACAGCCCTCTTTAAATCACCCCACAGATTTGGCTGGGCCATTCCAAAACTTTTATCTTCTTCTGGTGAAGCCATTTCTTTGTTGATTTGGATGTATGCTTTGGGTCGTTGTCATGCTGAAAGATGAAGTTTTCTAGCAAAAGCCTGAAGGTTTTGTCCCAATATTGTCTGGTATTTGGAACTGTTCATAATGCCCTCTACCTTGACTAAAGCCCCAGTTCCAGCTGAAGAAAAACAGCCCCAAAGCATGATGCTGCCACCACAATGCTTCACTGTGGGTATGGTGTTCTTATGGTGATATGCAGTGTTGTTTTTGCGCCAAACATATCTTTTGGAATTATGGCCAAAAAGGTCAATCTTGGTTTCAACAAACCAAAATATCTTTTGCGACATGCTTTTGGGAGACTTCAGATGTGTTTTTGCAAAATTTAGCTGTACTTGGATATTTTTTTCATAAGAAAAGGCTTCTGTCTTGCCACTCTACCCCATAGCCTAGACATATGAAGAATACTGGCGATTGTTGTCACATGTACCACACAGCCAGTACTTGCCAGATACTCCAGCAGCTCCTTTAATGTTGCTGTAGGCCTCTTGGCAGCCTCCCAGACCAGTTTTCTTCTCATCTTTTCATCAATTTTGGAGGGACGTCCAGTTCTTGGTAATGTTACTGTTGCGCCATATTTTCTCCACTTGATGATGACTGTCTTCACTGTGTTCCATGGTATATCTAATGCCTTGGAAATTATTTTGTACCCTTCCCCTGACTGACACCTTTTAACAATGAGATCCCTCTGATGCTTTGGAAGCTCTCTGCGGACCATGGCTTTTGCTGTAGGATGCAACTAAGAAAATGTCAGGAAAGACCTACTAGAACAGCTGAACTTTATTTGGGGTTAATCAGAGTCACTTTAAATGATGACAGGTGTGTAACCTGATTTTTAATGTGATTGCTTAATTCTGAACACAGCTACATCCCCAGTTATAAGAGGGTGTGCACACATATACAACCATATTATTTTTTTTTAATTTTTTTTCTTCCCTCCACCTAGAAGATTTCAGTTTGTTTTTTAATTGAGTTGTACAGTTTATAGGTCACATTAAAGGTGGAAAAAGTTCTGAAATTATTTATTTCCACTGTATTTCCATATATCTGATAATATTAATATTAAACAAATATCTATACCTATATATCTCTAGTAATAGATATACAGGTATAGGTATACACAGATTTATAAAGAAATATGTATTTACAATAACAATAACATTATCCTGTATGTGAAGAACATTGGAATGTGGAATAGTTATAACTCCTGTTGGGGTTAGCATGTGAGTGATAGTTGTTAGGTTTTTTCTTCTGCACTCTCCATTGACTTTTAACTTTCAACTTGCAATACACGCACAACATGATGCATACAAAAAGCTTACTTCTAGCAAACTTTACACTTAAGCCAAAGTGCAAAATAATGCGTCACTTGTAATCTCGCCCAAAGTAATTGCAAGACGTCTTTTGTCTTGCTATAAAATAACATAACAGACAAGATCACACATTTGAAATGAGCACAATTTAACACAGTGTTTGTGGCAAATATCTTTCAATTTTTAAACACCACGCTTGCTTTATTTCTGCTAGGTTCATGTACATTTTTAACTTGTAAGAAATGTAGGCCTAGACTTAGAGTTTGGCGGTAGCCATGAAAACCAGCGTTAGAGGCTCCTAACGCTGATTTTAGGCTACCGCCGGTATTTGGAGTCAGTCAGGAAAGGGTCTAACGCTCACTTTTCAGCCGCGACTTTTCCATACCGCAGATCCCCTTACGTCAATTGTGTATCCTATCTTTTCAATGGGATCTTTCTAACTCCGGTATTTAGAGTCGTGTCTGAAGTGAGCGTTAGAATTCTAACAACAAAACTCCAGCCGCAGAAAAAAGTCAGTAGTTAAGAGCTTTATGGGCTAACGCCGGTTTATAAAGCTCTTAACTACTGTGCTATAAAGTACACTAACACCCATAAACTACCTATGTACCCCTAAACCGAGGTCCCCCACATCGCCGCCACTCGATTACATTTTTTTAACCCCTAATCTGCCGACCGCCACCTACGTTATACTTATGTACCCCTAATCTGCTGCCCCTAACACCACCGACCCCTATATTATATTTATTAACCCCTAACCTGCCCCCCACAACGTCGCCGCCAGCTACCTACAATAATTAACCCCTAATCTGCCGACCGCAAAGAGCCGCCACCTACAATATAGCTATGTACCACTAATCTGCTGCCCCTAACACCGCTGACCCCTATATTGTATTTATTAACCCCTAATCTGCCCCCTCAACGTCGCCTCCACCTGCCTACACTTATTAACCCCTAATCTGCCGAGCGGATCTCACCGCTACTATAATAAAGTTATTAACCCCTAATCCGCCTCACTACCGCCTCAATAACCCTATAATAAATAGTATTAACCCCTAATCTGCCCTCCCTAACATCGCCGACACCTAACTTCAAGTATTAACCCCTAATCTGCCGACCGAATCTCGCCGCTATTCTAATAAATGGATTAACCCCTAAAGCTAAGTCTAACCCTTACACTAACACCCCCCTAAGTTAAATATAATTTAAATCTAACGAAATAAATTAACTCTTATTAAATAAATTATTCCTATTTAAAGCTAAATACTTACCTGTAAAATAATCCCTAATATAGCTACAATATAAATTATAATTATATTATAGCTATTTTAGGATTTATATTTATTTTACAGGTAACTTTGTATATATTTTAACCAGGTACAATAGCTATTAAATAGTTAAGAACTATTTAATAGCTAAAATAGTTAAAATAATTACAAAATTACCTGTAAAATAAATCCTAACCTAAGTTACAATTAAACCTAACACTACACTATCAATAAATTAATTAAATAAAATACCTACAATTACCTACAATTAAACCTAACACTACACTATCAATACATTCATTAAATGCAATATCTACAAATAAATACAATGAAATAAACTAACTAAAGTACAAAAAATAAAAAAGAACTAAGTTACAAAAAATAAAAAAATATTTACAAACATCAGAAAAATATTACAACAATTTTAAACTAATTACACCTACTCTAAGCCCCCTAATAAAATAACAAAGACCCCTAAAATAAAAAAATGCCCTACCCTATTCTAAATTACAAAAGTTCAAAGCTCTTTTACCTTACCAGCCCTGAACAGGGCCCTTTGCGGGGCATGCCCCAAAGAATTCAGCTCTTTTGCCTGTAAAAAAAAACATACAATACCCCCCCCCCCAACATTACAAGCCACCACCCACATACCCCTAATCTAACCCAAACCCCCCTTAAATAAACCTAACACTAAGCCCCTGAAGATCTTCCTACCTTGTCTTCACCATGCCAGGTATCACCGATCGTTCCAGGCTCCGAAATCTTCATCTAAGCCCAAGCGGGGGCTAGACATCCATCATCCGACGGCTGAAGAAGTCCAGAAGAGGCTCCAAAGTCTTCATCCTATCCGGGAAGAAGAGTAGATCCGGACCGGCAACCATCTTCTTCCAAGCGGCATCTTCTATCTTCATCCGATGAGGACCGGCTCCATCTTGAAGACCTCCACCGCGGACCCATCTTCTTCTTCCGACGACTTCCCGACGAATGACGGTTCCTTTAAGGGACATCATCCAAGATGGCGTCCCTCGAATTCCGATTGGCTGATAGGATTCTATCAGCCAATCGGAATTAAGGTAGGAAAATTCTGATTGGCTGATGGAATCAGCCAATCAGAATCAAGTTCAATCCGATTGGCTGATCAGCCAATCAGATTGAGCTCGCATTCTATTGGCTGATCGGAACAGCCAATAGAATGCGAGCTCAATCTGATTGGCTGATTGAATCATCCAATCGGATTGAACTTGATTCTGATTGGCTGATTCCATCAGCCAATCAGAATTTTCCTACCTTAATTCCGATTGGCTGATAGAATCCTATCAGCCAATCGGAATTCGAGGGACGCCATGTAATGATTCTCACTGCTACTCTCAGGGAGTGAGAATATGATGATTAGTATTGGAGCACAGCTGCAGAATACCTGATGTAAATTAGTGAGTTATGGTAGTGGGTAGTTTGTTTCAACCCTTTGCATATAGCACTACTGAACACGTGCTATAATAAGCGTAGGAGTGAATTTTAGTCTCGTGTTAAAGTTCTAGTTAGGACAGAGGTGCTAAGACTGGACTCAAAATAATAAGTTCACAGATAGACAGCAGTAATCCTGTTAGGAAAATGGTTTAGGTTATATATGTCTCAGATACTCTCACTATAATTGTATTGACAACTTGTGTAGAGTTCAGCAGAAGAAATAACAATTCCAATTACAATACTCAAATAATGAAGGAATCTCCAAGTGTTCATAGGCAAATTAGTAACAGTCTATTTTAACTCCAAATGCAATAATGATAGTTAAGTAACAGTCTTACTTTATCTCCAAGTGATACATAATAATTAAGTAACGGTCTTACTTTAATTCTTGAATCTCCTTGAGCTGAATGTATGGTAGGAGAAAGGTCTTGGTTTGTCTTACAGCGTGTGTAACTGAGAGGAATATCCTGCAGGCAAGGAGCTGCTGGCGCACACACGCTGAAAAGGAAAATAGACTCTGAGCGTGACCGAAGTATCACGCTACTGCTACAGTCGTTCCGGTGTCTCACTTGTCAGTGACTTGATTCCGGTGTAGCGCTGCGCAGCGTGGAAGGTCAGAGCTAGAAATGCAGCTGACAGCAGTCCGGTAGTTGCGGAAGGTGATGAGAGGAAGCAGCCGCGGCTGTAGTTGACACAGGAAGATGTTGCAGGCGCCTGGGTAATTACAACCACAATTAGGTATTTAAGAACTCAGGTTCTGGAGATAATATGAAGTATTCAAGTATGAACAGAATAACTTTAGGTATTCTGTATTTGTAATCCACAATAGGTAAGGGCTCAGAGAACAGTAGCTTGCATGCTACAAACAAAATACTAAGCGCCGAGCGCTGTGAGGCCAGGTGTTTTATTAGCTAGGCAGGTGTAGGTAGCTGAGAGCTGCTGGGTCCTAAAAGGTATAGACTCTGACATCACCCCCCCCCCCCCCTTCAAGCGAGCTGTTCCACAGCTCGGGGTGCAGGACGATCCGGATGCCTCCGATGGTACAGAGACACCAGCCGGGGAGCATTCAAATTGGAAGCCGGTTCCCAGGTGTCATCCTCAGGCGGGTAATCTTTCCAACGTATCAGATATTCCAACACCGAACCTCGGAATCTGGAATCCAAAACCGAATGCACTTCATAGGAGTCAGTGTCCACCAAAGGTAGAGAAGGCAGTAGAACAAGGTCAGTGTCTCGAGTGGGCCTATAAGGCTTGAGCAAAGAGACATGGAACGTCGGGTGGATTTTTATAGTAGGAGGTAATTCCAAGGTCACTGCATTTTCATTTATGATTCGAATGATAGGAAAAGGTCCAATGAAACTGGAAGCCAACTTCTTGGAAGGCACTTGTAGGCGTAAATTCTTTGTCGAAAGCCAAACTTTGTCACCTATGGCATACTTTGGGGGTGTTCGTCTACGGAGGTCGTAATAATGTTTTTGGTTCTCTTGTGCCTTCTGGATATTCATGGTAATATTAGCAAATAACGTGATAAGGTTTCGGCTATAATCCTCAAGTTGTGGAGACACAGAAGAGGCCTCAGGATTGACGTGAAAGGTGGGATGGTAACCATAAGAGGCATAGAAGGGAGACAGATTAGTAGATGAATTCTTTAGATTGTTGTAGGCATATTCCGCCATGGGCAAGTAGTCGACCCAATCGTCTTGTTGTTGATTACAATAGCATCTTAAGTATTCCTCAAGCCATTGATTCAACCGCTCGGTCTGGCCATTCGTCTGTGGATGGAAAGAGGTGGTATAGCTATGGGTGATCTTCAATAATGAGCATAACTTAGTCCAAAACCGTGATGTGAATTGGGTGCCCCTGTCCGTGATTATCCTAGAAGTAGTTCCGTGAAGTTTTACAATATGAAGCAAGAACAGGTTAGCAGTCTCAGCTGCGGTAGGCAACTTGTGGAACGGGATGAAATGTCCCATTTTCGTAAACATATCTACTACGACTAATATAGTCGTTTGTCTCTTAGAGGGTGGTAGCTCTACAATGAAGTCCATGGAGACTTGATCCCAAGGTCTTTGAGGAATAGGAAGAGGCATCAGTAGTTTTTGTTTTTGATGAAGCACATACCAAACAAGTAGTTACAAAATCATGAACTGTTTTCTTCATTTTTGGCCACCAGTAGGATCTTTGGAGTAGATCTGTTGTTCGGTTCACACCAGGGTGACCTGAAAGAGGTAGATCATGATGGAGTCGTATAAGTGTAGTTCTTAAACTGGGCGACATGTATATACGATCATCATGATAGTATATTCCAGAATTTTGTGTGAGTAGGTTCGAAGGTAGATCCATGTCGTTTTTATAGGAAGCTACCAAATCATCCTTGAAACAAGAAGAGAGGGCGATAAATCGCTCCTGAGGTATGATTGAAGTTGAGTTGAACTCAGTATTAGGTTTAGTGTGTAACCTGGATAGGGCATCAGCTTTTCCGTTTTTGATTGCAGGTCGGTATATTATGTGAAAATCGAATCTGGCAAAATATAAGCACCAACGGACTTGTCTAGCAGAAAGTGTCTTGTTTGATTGCAGATATTGGAGATTTTTGTGATCTGTGTAAATTGTGATGGGGAATTTAGCTCCTTCCAGAAGGTGTCTCCAGTTTTCCAAGGCTCTGCGTATAGCCAATAGTTCCTTGTCCCCTATCGAGTAATTCATTTCTGCTGGACTCATGATCTTAGAGTAAAAAGAGACAGGATGCAAGGGTTCAGAGAGTGATTGCCTTTGCGATAAAACTGCCCCAGTAGCATAGTCCGAGGAATCGACCTCTAGGACGAATTGTAAATCGATATCTGGAAATTTGAGAATAGGGGCAGTTGAGAAACTGGATTTCAGGAAATTGAAGGCAGAATTTGCTTCTTCTGTCCAAGTAAATGGGATAGATTTACTAGTAAGCTGAGTGAGGGGTCTGACTATTTTGGAGAACCCCTTAATGAATTTACGGTAGTAGTTCAAGAATCCTAGAAACCTCTGCAGTTCTTTTTTATCTTTGGGTTGTGGCCAATCTAGAAGAGTTTCAACCTTTTTGTGTTGCATACTGATACCGTCTGGTGATATTTCGTAGCCGAGAAATGATATCTGTGAGCAATGGAATTGACACTTATCCAGCTTAGCGTATAATTTATGTACACGTAGTTGGGACAATACCCATCGAACATGTTTTTTATGTTCTGATAGGGATTTAGAATAGATAAGGATGTCATCGAGATACACCACAACGCAAAGATCCAGTAGATCTCGGAAAACATCGTTAATAAAATGTTGGAAAGTCGCCGGGGCATTGCAAAGGCCGAATGGCATCACAAGGTATTCGAACAATCCGTATCTCGTACGGAATGCTGTGAGCCATTCGTCGCCTTCGCGGATACAGACTAAATTATAAGCCCCAGGGAGGTTGAGTTTCGTGTATATGGTGGCATTTGAAAGGCGTTCAATCAACTCCGGAATTAGTGGGAGGGGGTATCGATTCTTCACTGTTCTTTTATTTAACTCTCGGTAGTCTATAATAGGTCGGAGTGAGCCATCCTTATTGGTAACGAAAAACATTCCGGCCCCAGCTGGAGATGTTGAAGCTCTAATGAAGCCTTTCTTTATGTTTTCGTCTAAATAACTTTTGAGATGTTGTAATTCTGGTTGGTTCAAAGGATAGACATGTCCAAAAGGGATACTGGCCCCAGGTTGGAGTTGTATAGGGCAGTCATAGGGGCGATGAGGTGGTAAGTTCTCAGCTTCGGTTTTGCTGAATACGTCTGTAAATTCCGAGTATTCAGGTGGAATCACTGGTTGGTCTGTAGTAGTTTGTAAGAGACACTGTTTGGGAAAACAAGTGTTATTACAATAGATAGAATTGAAATTAATTTTAGAAGAAGACCAGGTTATATGTGGTTCGTGTTGTTGTAACCAGGTTATACCCAGAACAATGGGGAACTGTGGTGAGGGTAAGACATCAAAAGAAATGTGTTCGGTATGACCCTCACTAGTTGTGACAACCAAAGGTATTGTGTGATGTGTTATGGGACCTGTGTTAACAATTGAACCATCAATAACTCTGACAGCAAGAGGTTTTGACTTCAAAACAAGAGGAATTTTATTAGTGGTAACAAGATTGTAGTCAATGAAGTTTCCAAATGCACCAGAGTCCACGATGGCTTTAGTAGTTAGTCTTTTGTGGTCCCACTGCAAAACAAGGGAAAGGCCACAATAAGTTATTGAGTTATGTGTCACATGAGTTGATTTGATAGAAATAGACTTACTTTTCTTATTCTTCAAAAGAAGTGGGCAATCCTGTACGGTGTGTGATGCATCAGCACAGTACATACACAAATTTTGGCTCTTCCTCCTGAATCTTTCTGCAGGTGTGATAGGACCTCTGACAACCCCTATTTCCATAGGTACAGGTTGTTGGTTAGGGTTTTGTGTAGTGCTGCGTACAGGAGTAGGTGTTATCTTAGATGGAGATTCTGTGTGGTATCTCTCATGTCTCCGCTCACGAAGTCTTCTATCAATGTGGGTGGTAACCCTCATCAAAGCCTCCAATGTGGGTGGCATCTCTATGTGCACCAATTCATCCTTTAGGGATTCAGCTAAACCTATTCTGAATTGATTTCGAAGAGCTACCGGACTCCACAAGGAGTCAGAGGCGTATAGTTTAAACTCTGAGATATAGTCCTCTACAGGCCTCTTTCCTTGTTTCAGCTCTCTCATCATAGATTCTGCCGTCAATTGAACATCCTTGTCCAAATATAATTCATCCATATTGTCAAAGAATGATGACAAAGAAGACAATATGGGGTCTTGGTGTTCACAGAGATTATCGGCCCAGCCTCTGGGTTCCCCACGTAGAAATGACACCACCGAGAGGACTTTAATTCTGTCAGTTGGATAACTGCGTGGCCTGAGGCTAAATAGTAGATGGCAGGCATTTTTAAACTGTTTGTATAATTTTCTGTTTCCAGAAAATGGTTCTGGCAAAGAGACCTGAGGTTCAGGTAGAGTGTCATGTGTTGCCTTTAAGGCAATAGACTCCTTTATATAGACGACCTGGGGTATATCTGCTGGCTCCATAGGTAGGCTTAGTATTATGTAATGATTCTCACTGCTACTCTCAGGGAGTGAGAATATGATGATTAGTATTGGAGCACAACTGCAGAATACCTGATGTAAATTAGTGAGTTATGGTAGTGGGTAGTTTTTTTCAACCCTTTGCATATAGCACTACTGAACACGTGCTATAATAAGCGTAGGAGTGAATTTTAGTCTCGTGTTAAAGTTCTAGTTAGGACAGAGGTGCTAAGACTGGACTTAAAATAATAAGTTCACAGATAGACAGCAGTGGTCTATGATTACGGCTAAATACTGCTGAAACGCGTAAGACCTGCTCTTTCCTTCTTCATGCCTATTTTTGATGCCCATATGTTTTAATTTTCTAATAAAGAATTGTTTTTTTATATTTTTGTTCTTTGGATCGTCTTTTTCTAGCAGTAATCCTGTTAGGAAAATGGTTTAGGTTATATATGTCTCAGATACTCTCACTATAATTGTATTGACAACTTGTGTAGAGTTCAGCAGAAGAAATAACAATTCCAATTACAATACTCAAATAATGAAGGAATCTTCAAGTGTTCATAGGCAAATTAGTAACAGTCTATTTTAACTCCAAATGCAATAATGATAGTTAAGTAACAGTCTTACTTTATCTCCAAGTGATACATAATAATTAAGTAACGGTCTTACTTTAATTCTTGAATCTCCTTGAGCTGAATGTATGGTAGGAGAAAGGTCTTGGTTTGTCTTATAGCGTGTGTAACTGAGAGGAATATCCTGCAGGCAAGGAGCTGCTGGCGCACACACGCTGAAAAGGAAAATAGACTCTGAGCGTGACCGAAGTATCACGCTACTGCTACAGCCGTTCCGGTGTCTCACTTGTCAGTGACTTGATTCCGGTGTAGCGCTGCGCAGCGTGGAAGGTCAGAGCTAGGAATGCAGCTGACAGCAGTCCGGTAGTTGCGGAAGGTGATGAGAGGAAGCAGCCGCGGCTGTAGTTGACACAGGAAGATGTTGCAGGCGCCTGGGTAATTACAACCACAATTAGGTATTTAAGAACTCAGGTTCTGGAGATAATATGAAGTATTCAAGTATGAACAGAATAACTTTAGGTATTCTGTATTTGTAATCCACAATAGGTAAGGGCTCAGAGAACAGTAGCTTGCATGCTACAAACAAAATACTAAGCGCCGAGCGCTGTGAGGCCAGGTGTTTTATTAGCTAAGCAGGTGTAGGTAGCTGAGAGCTGCTGGGTCCTAAAAGGTATAGACTCTGACACGCCATCTTGGATGACGTCCCTTAAAGGAACCGTCATTCGTCGGGAAGTCATCGGAAGAAGAAGATGGGTCCGCGGTGGAGGTCTTCAAGATGGAGCCGGTCCTCATCGGATGAAGATAGAAGATGCCGCTTGGAAGAAGATGGTTGCCGGTCCGGATCTACTCTTCTTCCCGGATAGGATGAAGACTTTGGAGCCTCTTCTGGACTTCTTCAGCCGTCGGATGATGGATGTCTAGCCCCCGCTTGGGCTTAGATGAAGATTTCGGAGCCTGGAACGATCGGTGATACCTGGCATGGTGAAGACAAGGTAGGAAGATCTTCAGGGGCTTAGTGTTAGGTTTATTTAAGGGGGATTTGGGTTAGATTAGGGGTATGTGGGTGGTGGGTTGTTATGTTGGGGGGGGTATTGTATGTTTTTTTTTACAGGAAAAAGAGCTGAATTCTTTGGGGCATGCTCCGCAAAGGGCCCTGTTCAGGGCTGGTAAGGTAAAAGAGCTTTGAACTTTAGTAATTTAGAATAGGGTAGGGCATTTTTTTTATTTTGGGGGTCTTTGTTATTTTATTAGGGGGTTTAGAGTAGGTGTAATTAGTTTAAAATTGTTGTAATATTTTTCTGATGTTTGTAAATATTTTTTTATTTTTTGTAACTTAGTTAGTTTATTTCATTGTATTTATTTGTAGGTATTGTATTTAATTAATTTATTGATAGTGTAGTGTTAGGTTTAATTGTAGGTAATTGTAGGTATTTTATTTAATTAATTTATTGATAGTGTAGTGTTAGGTTTAATTGTAACTTAGGTTAGGATTTATTTTACAGGTAATTTTGTAATTATTTTAACTATTTTAGCTATTAAATAGTTCTTAACTATTTAATAGCTATTGTACCTGGTTAAAATAAATACAAAGTTACCTGTAAAATAAATATAAATCCTAAAATAGCTATAATATAATTATAATTTATATTGTAGCTATATTAGGATTTATTTTACAGGTAAGTATTTAGCTTTAAATAGGAATAATTTATTTAATAAGAGTTAATTAATTTCGTTAGATTTAAATTATATTTAAGTTAGGGGGGTGTTAGTGTTAGGGTTAGACTTAGCTTTAGGGGTTAATACATTTATTAGAATAGCGGTGAGCTCCAGTCGGCAGATAAGGGGTTAATGTTTGAAGTTAGGTGTCGGCGATGTTAGGGAGGGCAGATTAGGGGTTCATACTATTTATTATAGGGTTAGTGAGGCGGATTAGGGGTTAATAAGTGTAGGCAGGTGGAGGCGACGTTGTGGTTGGCAGATTAGGGGTTAATAAATATAATATAGGGGTCGCAGTGTTAGGGACAGCAGATTAGGAGTACATAGGGATAATGTAAGTAGCGGCGGTTTACTGAGCGGCAGATTAGGGGTTAATAATAATATGCAGGGGTCAGCGATAGAGGGGGCGGCAGAATAGGGGTTAATAAGTGTAAGGTTAGGGGTGTTTAGACTCGGGGTACATGTTAGAGTGTTAGGTGCAGACGTAGGAAGTGTTTCCCCATAGCAAACAATGGGGCTGCGTTAGGAGCTGAACGCGGCTTTTTTGCAGGTGTTAGGTTTTTTTTCAGCTCAAACAGCCCCATTATTTCCTATGGGGGAATCGTGCACGAGCACGTTTTTGAAGCTGGCCGCGTCCGTAAGCAACTCTGGTATCAAGAGTTGAAGTTGCGTTAAATATGCTCTACGCTCCTTTTTTGGAGCCTAACGCAGCCATTCTGTGGACTCTCAATACCAGAGTTATTTAAAAGGTGCGGCCAGAAAAAAGCCAGCGTTAGTTACGCGGGTCGTTACCGACAAAACTCTAAATCTAGCCTGTAGAAAATACATGCATTTATATACATTGACACCGCATATAGAACTCAGATTAAAGTATAGTTGCTATTTTTGCATATTTGTTTTGCTCCAGTCATTTCTGTATTGTGTTTGGAAAAGCAGATTACAAAAGGAATTACTTTCATAAATAATTGCAAAGTGGGATTCACTTTTGGAAGCATAGTAGCATGGGATAAAATATGGTAAACGTTATAGATTTATGTATGACAGATACAAATTCTTAGAAGTATAAACTTTCAATTCCCCAAACTTGTATGCTACAATTAATAACCATTTATTGGTTGCTTTTTTATTTTAAATAAAATATACCAAACACTCTACAGTATAAAGTGTATGTATATTTGAATCAAATTGCTTTACTAATGATAAAAAAAATCATCTCATATGATGACAATTACTGTGGTAAAATGTGGCGGTAGTTAATTTTTTAATCAGGGTTGGCTATGATAAATTTATTTTAATAGTAATTTTAAAGTTCAAAAAGTTAACTGTACCGTAGGAGTTGTAAGCACACTGGGTGCTGATTAGCTAACTAAAGTCAGGTGAGGGTTCCTTTGCCATGTTAATGTAATAACAACATGATGCAGTAAATGCACATGCACATACAAATGGATATATACTGTATAAGAGTCCCAACTCCCCCTTGAATAAATTAGATTTAATAGCATATTCCCTTAAAAGCTTGTTGCCACATAATAGCTTTCATTCATGCATTTTGAAAAAATAGACTGAGTAATAAAGATTCAAGGTCCAAGGAAGAAGGTCCAAAGTAATATTAAGCCATTTTAGACTTAGCTCTGGTGAAAAGCAACTTGCAAGAGGTTAGAAGGAATGAAGAAGAAAGGAATTTTAATTTTGATATGTGCATGAATTCTTCTGAATAGAAAGAGAACTGAGATAATTATAAGGAGGACAAGAAATGCAGCCCTAAAATATGGTAGATGTTTCTAAAACAATAAAAGGGTAGTGCATATAAATTATGTATCAGGTGGACAAGGTTTCCAACTTGGGAACCTGTCCACTTGACTTTGTGGAGGATGAGCAGCAAACACTGTACATAGGCTGGTCCTATCTGCTATTGCACAAGCATTTGCTTGTGCAGAATTGCCCCCTGCTTGCACACAACCAATCACACACAAGCAGGGCTTTCAATCACCCCCCCCCCAAAAAAAAAGGATTTGTGGTGATTTCTATCAACCTACTCAGAAGTGGCAAAGATGATAACAAGCAGCGGTTGGATTGTGGAAAGCAGGCTGCAAGGGCCCCATGGCAGCATTCACTGCTTAATACATTGAGCCCAAAATCATAAATGGCATCTTTAGATACATTACTGATTATATAATAATATCAATGACATTTTATATCCATGGATACAATTTTAACTATTCATCTGTTCTAAGAATGATAAAAAAATGCAAACAAAGGTAATAAATTAAGGGTTGTCTGCTATATTAGACCACAAAGTCAGCCACAAGTTATCTGCACCCTATTCCAAAACTTATATTGGGAGACTAGGTACTTTGTACCATATTTGGAAAAACCATGTAAACTCACCTGCCGGCATCAAAGCAAATCCTATAGATGAGTCCTACTATAATCCATTTCCTCAAACAAGTAACCCACACAAATTAGAATAAAGGGTTCTTCTTAGTAGAAAATCAAAAACATTAGTATCAAAACATATTCACCCTCGTTTTTTTCATAGGTATTGGTTACATGTCTATTTTCCTTAGTCCCTGATATTGGTCCATTCAGGGGTTTATTTCTACATATAAAATAAGCAATGTTCATTCTGATTGGTTAAGTGAGATTAACCAATCAAAGTTAGGATAGAATGGCTCACGGTCAAAAGTGTGTCCACTTACTCTTCAACTAGATTAATATTTATAAATGATTATATACACAAGTATCTTCCCTTAAACTTTATGCTTAATGTTCATTTGAATGGTTCATTAAGAAATAATACTTATTGTTGTTTAATTTCCCCTATATAAAGCAAACTGAGAACAACTAGTCTCCTTAATCGATCTAAAACTGAGTTATGGGTCATTTCATAAGTAATAATTTTACCTCTCAAATCAGACTAGATTCTAAAATCAACTTAAACTGCTTCTATAATGAGTCATAATAATGTTATTTTGTTATGGATGAGTGAAATTCTATTATAAATTTTGTTGATCAAGAAGAGAAACATCCTCAGGCACATGCAATATTTAAGAATTTGTCAGTGGTATGTTATTATTATTAATATTGTCATTATTATCATTATTATAAAATATCTATTTATTTATAAAGCACGAACATATCCTGCAGCACTACAAAAGAGAATAGATAAATCATGAGAACAAAAACAAAAATAAAGTAAGATAAATGTACAGAAGGTATCAATAGCCATATTCCCATGGGTTAACTGGATGTGGACAAGATGAGATTGGCATTCTTAACATAGGTATTGTAGCATGTAAATTATTATTGGACTAGGATATGAGATTTAATTTATTTCAAAGGGATACATAATACGCTCATAATACGCCCTCAGTATGACAGACTGTTAGGCTTGTTCTCATATAATGTCATGTGATCATCAGTGATCACAACGTGAGTGCAGATGTGCGCATATTATAATAACAGTCATGTCAGGTTTGACCTTCAAAGCATGCACTCGCCCCCGTGTTCGTTCACGAGCCTAGCACCCAGGTAGCCCTCCGTGATACAACATGAATAATGGGTATCACGGAGGTCTTGGAAATAATGAAAAATTCAGTAAGAAATTGTTAATAGAAAAATAAAGAAGTTTTAAATCATGTATATTGAAGATGTATAATATATAAAACAAGCTTTGGGATAATACAATAATTGTGGTAGGTTTACTGTCCCTTTAATGAGATGACGTTCAGGGGAAAGTAATTTTTTTTAATTAACCATCTGCTAGCCAGCCCTCGGAGGATAGAGTTATTAAAAGTGCTGGTTAAGTTAGATTACTTTATTACTCAAAATGGATACATCTTCTTATAATTGAGCAAAACATATTATCTAACTCTACCATATAATGGGCAAAGAAAAATACTGAACTATTGGTAATATTTACAACATATTTTTAAAATACACAGTTTTGACTAATTTAGATAATGGACTTGCATCATTTAGCTGATTACTTTAATCTGTACAATATGAACAGGCAAAGCTTTAACCATAGATGTGCTGTGTGTGTAATACTTATAGTAAACTAGTCTTTATTTGGGTTTTGCTTTGTGACACCTCTATCATTGTTATGATGTACAGCATTATGCAAATATAAAATATAAATTGACACATTTTAATCGTCATAAGCTTAAAGGGATTTGAAACCCTCCAAAAATATTTCATGATTCAGATAGAGCATGCAATTTTAACCAACATTCTAATTTACTTCTATTATCAATTGTTCTTTGGTTAAAAAGCAGTTACGTATTTTTAGGAGCCGGCCCAGTTCTGGAGAACTATATGACAGCAGTTTTACAAGAATATTATCCATTTGCAAGACCACTATTTCGGGTCATGTAGTGCACCAGATGCCTACCTAGGTATCTTTTCAACACAGAATATCATGGGAATGAAGCAAATTTAATAATAGAAGCAAAATGTGAAGATATATATATATATATATATATATATATATATATATATATATATATATATATATATATATATATATATATATATATATATATATATATATATATACCTATATATCCAATAAGGCTTTATATAGGGCCTTATTGGATACATAGGTATATATATATCTTCAAAATGGACACTGTTTTAAAATGGTTTGCTCTCTCTGAATCACAAATTTATTTTTTGGTTTTAATAACCCTATAAAAATAAGGAAATAAAATTAAAACAATAAAACAAAGCTAAAATGTAGCATTTAACGTTACTTTTTGTACCTTTTTTTCATTTCCTACATATTCAATAGATTTTAGCATAAGAAAATAAACAAGTTTCATGAGAAATATTGTAGCTTTCATTTATCCAGATATGTGATTGTATTAATAAGCTCCAAATTATTCTGACGTCATTGGAATCTGTTGGCGCTCTAAAAATGACTGATAATAATCAAGGGACATAAAAGGGCAATATATTAAAATATTATCGCATATTATTATCGCACTATTGCTTGCAATAACCAAGGGCCCGATGTTGTGAGCATTGTCACAATAGTGCTATGTTATAAAGGGATACACATAGCAATCAGGGTTGCCAGTGACATTTTATAAAGGGACAGTCAGAAGTCTCACCAAGAGGCATTTTACTACACTGTGGGAGGCAATCGTTCTCTGCCACTGATGGAATATTAAAAGCAGCATCGAGATCTGCATTGAAAGTGGAATGTAAAGGATTTCTTTAGATAGTATTGAATTGCAATACAATTTACACGTGTCAACCAAAACTCAACCTAATGCAAAACAACAGTGAAACTTGTATATGAATAAAACAAACTATATAAGCTGATTGTATTGTAAATAGTTTGTTATATGTATGTCTTATATTGTAAAATACTATATTATGTATTTAAAGTACTGTTGCTATTTAAATAAATGTGGTTTTAAAGGGATAGAAATGTCAAAAATTAAATGTGCATGGGTGCATTTCAATTTGAAAAACAACGCAAGCAAAAATGCTTCCAGTAAAAGTTATTGTTTTTCTACAGCATATGCACATATCCTGTGAGGGCCGTGCACCAGTCTTGAAACACCACACCATCTCATAGAGTTAGCTGATTTTTGAATTCTTAGTCAAATCAGCCAATAGATGCAGCTTTCATTCATACACAATTCTAACATGGCTGGGTTTTTATGCTATAATATGTAATACGTTACAATTCTTCCAGCTGGCAGTTGCTCTATTGATTTAAAATGGCTGAAAAAAAGATGTAGGGTAGTATCTAAATATTACATAGTAATTGTACCCCTTGCTATTTCATTATATATTTTATATATATTTATATTTTATATTTTTATAATATTCTATTTGCAATTTTGTAAATTGAAATGATGTACATTTATATTTTCTCAATATAAAATAATTTATGGCTGTACTTTGGAAACATTTTTTCTGCCTGTTGTCATAGTCATTCCAGAACATTTACACAAATTACCATTACAGCCCATTTATTTAACAAGAGATAAAAACTATTGCTATGTTTGAGTGTCCTTGTGATCCTTATGATGGATTTGATCATTTTTCTCATATGCTCCAGTGTGTATATTTTGAAATGTTGCCAAGCTTAGTGGTGATACATTATCATATAAATAATACACCAATTTTAAATATGTTTGTTCACACCTCTGAAAATTATCTATAGCAGTTTGAACATTATAGTGATTTATTGATGATGAATAATTTTGTACATAAAGAATTATATATGTTCTCTTTATAAGCAGCTTTTCAATACAAATCATCTTCTGGATTTGGGATGTCAGGGTAGAGTTATTCTAAAAGCCTCATAAGCTATATTTTTTCATTATACAGTATGCTATACAACATATGTAGACATTTTTAGCATTGGTGCAAGGAAACAAAAATGTCTATATAACTATCATTACAAATCCAGAGATTCAAATGTTTATAGTCCTCTTTTGCGCTCTCTCTCTCCCTCTGTCTTTTGCTCTCTCTCTCCCCCTCTCTTTTGCTCTTTCTCTCCCCCCTCTCTTTTGCTCTCTCTCCCCCTCTCTTTTGCTCTCTCTCCCCCTCTCTTTTGCTCTCACTCCCTTCTCTTTTGCTCTCTCTTCTCTCTCTTTTACCCTCTCTCCCCCTCTCTTTTGCTCTCTTTCTCCCCTCTCTTTTGCTCTCTCTCCCCCCTCTTTTGCTTTATGCCCCTTCTCTTTTGCTCTCACTCCCCTCTCTTTTGCACTCTCTCTCCCCCCTCTATTTTGCTCTCTCTCTCTCCCCCCTCTTTTTTGCTCTCCCCCCCTCTTTTGCTCTCTCTTTCTCCCCTCTCTCTTTTGCTTTCTCTCTCCTCACTCTTTTGCTCTCTCCCCCTTCTCTTTTGCTTTCTATCTCCCTCTCTCTTGCTCTCTCTCCCCCTCTCTTTTGCTCTTTCTCTCGCCCCCCTCTCTTTTGCATTCTCTCTCTCCCCCTTCTCTTTTTCGCTCTCTCCTCCCTCTCTTTTGTGCTCTCTCCCCCTATCTTTTGCACTCTCCCCCCCCCTCTCTTTTGCACTCTCTCTCTCCCCCTTTCTTTTGCTCTCTTTCTCCCCCTCTCTTTTGCTCTCTTTCTCCCCCCTCTCTTTTGCTCTCTCTCTCTCCCTCCCTTTCTTTTGCTCTCTCTCTCCCCCTCTCTTTTGCTCTCTCTCCCCCTCTCTTTTGCTCTCACTCCCTTCTCTTTTGCTCTCTCTTCTCTCTCTTTTACCCTCTCTCCCCCTCTCTTTTGCTCTCTTTCTCCCCCTCTCTTTTGCTCTCTCTCCCCCCTCTTTTGCTCTATCCCCCTTTTCTTTTGCTCTCACTCCCCTCTCTTTCGCTCTCTATTCCCTCTCTTTTGCTCTCTCCCCCCTCTCTTTTGCTCTCTCTTCCCTCTATTTTGCTCTCTCTCCCCTCTCTTTTGCTTTCTCTCTCCCCCCTCTCTTTTGCTCTCTCTCTCCCCTCTATTTTGCTCTCTCATTCCTATATTTTGCACTCTCCCCTCTCTTTTGATCTCTCTCCCCTCTCTTTTGCTCTCTCTCCCTTCTCTTTTGCTCTCTCTCCTCTCTTTTGCTCTCTATTCCCCCTGTTTTGCTCTCTCTCTCCTCTCTTTTTCTCTTCCTCCCACCTTTTTTCTCTCTCTCCCTCCCCCCTTTTGCTCTCTCCCCCCCTCTTTTGCTCTTTCTCTCCCTCTCTTTTGCTCTCTCCCCCTCTCTTTTGCTCCCTCTCTATCCCCACTCTTTTGCTCTCTTTCTCCTCTCTTTTGCTCTCTCCCCCCTCTCTTTTGCTCTCTCTTCCCTCTCTTTTACTCTCTCTCCCCTTTCTTTTGCTCTATTTCTTCCCCTCTCTTTTGCTCTCTCTCGCCCCCTCTCTTTTGCTCTCTCTCCCCCATCTTTTGCTCTCTCCCCCTTCTCTTTTCCTCTCACTCCCCTCTCTTCTGCTCTCTCTTCCCTCTCTTTTGCTCTCTCCCCCTCTCTTTTGCTCTCTCTCCCATCTCTTTTGCTCTCTCTCCCCTCTCTTTTGCTCTCTCTCTCTTCCCTCTCTTTTGCTCTCTCCCCTCTCTTTTGCTCTCTCTCCCCTCTCTTTTGCTCTCCCCTCTCTTTTTGCTCTCTCTCTCCTCCTCTCTTTTGCTCTCTCTTCCCTCTCTTTTGCTCTCTCCCCTCTCTTTTGTTCTCTTCCCCCCTGTTTTCCTCTCTCTCTCCTCTCTTTTTCTCTCCCCACTCTTTTGCTCTCTCTCCTGCCTCTTTTGCTCTTTCTCCCCCTCTCTTTTGCTCTTTCTCCCCTCTCTTTTGCTCTCTCTCTCCTCTCTTTTTCTCTCCCCACTCTTTTGCTCTTTCTCCCCCTCTCTTTTGCTCTCTCTCTCCTATCTTTTTTCTCTCTCCCTTCTCTTTTGCTCTCTCTCACCCCCCTCTTTTGCTCTCCTTCCCCTCTCTTTTGCTCTCTCTCCCTTCTCTTTTACTCTCTCTCTCCTCTCTTTTGCTCTCTCTCCCACCTCTCTTTTTCTCTCTCCTCCTCTCTGTTGCTCTCTCTTGCACTCTCTCCCCCCCTCTCTGTTGCTCTCTCTCTCTCACGGCCATGGCCACTCCCGTCCGACCCTGCCCGGCCCGGCCCCTCCCCACATCACATCCGCCCTGCCCCATCATGTCCAGCCCTGCCCAAGTCACGCCCTCGCCATCCCATCATGCACGGCCAGCCCCACCCCATCATGCCTACAGTTCTTACGGCAAACAGGTTAGTTGGTTGAAGGCCAGGTGTGTTTGTCCTCATGCCTCTACTGCATATGACAGCTTCGGACAAACACACTTGGCCTTTTATATTATAGGATGTAAATATTAATGCTAATTGTTTTTCTCACCCATAGGCCTAGATTACAAGGTTACAATGGGATCACAAAAATTAGTGCTATTAATATTAATGCAATCAATAATGCAGGAGCGGAACTACCAGTGGTGCAGCAGGTACAGTGGCATAAGGGCCCAAGTACTGGGGGGCTCATAGCAGCCAGTCCAGTGTGAGCTTGACCCTCCAACTCACACCGCCCTTCCCCCAGCCCCCCGCACGTTACTTTTCAGCTTCCAGGAATGGAGTTGCCTTGAATAGATGCGATATGCTGTGCACAAATATCTCTCTGTGTCCTGGCTGGGAGACTCACTCTGCACTTCTGGGTTGGTTGTGGCCCTGTACGGCAATACTTATTACTAAGTTTTTGCACCTGGGCCCTTTGTTGAGTAGATCCGCTGCTGCAATAATGTTTCTATTTTTGCACTTATACTACAAGTGCAAAGTTATTTTTAGAATAGGACATGCTAATATTTGCATGTCTGATAGCACAGGTGAGCTAAATCCCTAACATAAGAGACTTTTATGGGAGCGCACACTTAAATTCATGATGTATATATATATATATATATATATACTGTACATATAAACACACATATATATTCACTTATTTTAAAGCTAAACTAGCAAGCAATAATGGTTTACTTTAGGTCTCAAAAAGTGCTACATTTTCCAGCTCTATTCTGAATTGCACTCAAGCACAACACTTAACTCACCACTTGTAAAAGGAGTACAATAAGCACACTAGAAGTGCTCTGTGCTCTAACCATGACAAGTGTAGGGAAAGATAAAAAATGTCAGCTGAGTCAACATGGTTTGATTTAAATATTATTACTCCATACGCTTATAATAGCAGGCTGTGCATTATTCTTTGCACAAGGTTGCACAAATGATAACGTTCCGTGCAATATTGATTGTGCTCTGCTTGTATCTAGCCATCATTTATTAGCTGATAACCTTATGAGAATAATGAAAAATAGAAAAATTGCACCACTGAGGTATTTTTAAAAATGTGCCCTCTTTTAATTTATATAACAATGTCAATATTTTTATACAGGATACAGCCATGCAATTGTTCAATTAAGCGCAATAAAATTTGACGCACGCTGGGTTAGCGCGACATCAGAGCTCTGGTTACCTCAATCTTTGAGCCCTTATAAATTTTTAATGCAATTCTTTTTAAAATAATTGATATCATATCTATACTTTTAAATGTATCTTGGATGTATTTAGTGCAGCTTTTTTGTCTCACGTAACAGTTAAACAGAGCTTTGAAGTTGCGCTTACCGGACACACATTAAATTCAATTGCGCTAAGCTAATGCGCTAACTTCCAACTAATACGCACACTATTTCCAACATGTGCAAAGTGCCACAAAATACCCCTTATCGCTCGTGTGCTACACTTAATGCTCCACTCATAATCTAGCCCATAGTGGGTAGATATACACATAACTGTGTTTGTTCTTGTTATACAAGATAATGCTATGGGGTGCCTTTTATTTTTACTTTGAATTTGTAGACTTTTTACCAATACCTGCATAGTTTGAAGTGGAGCAGCCACTGATCAGTGATTGATATTAATTAGACTCAAGAGATACTAGATTCTAGTGGCTGTGAGTTAAGACTTTAAAGAAATCTTTTAATATATATTTTGCACAATATATAATTTTTTGCAGGGGGCCAAAGAACAATGAAGACTATTACAAATATAATATGCGTCTATATATACTGCTCTTAATTTGCTTTGAATAATCTCTACAAAGGGAAATTTGAATAAAGGTGTAAAACAGCTGGGACTCCTGTGTACCCCTGCAAAGGAACTATCAGTTAGAGTTGCTTGTTAATGTTAAATGCAGACAGCGTATTTTGTCCACTTGTGGTCCGACCGAACAAAGAGGAATTGAGCCCTGAAGATGGACTCTTCCTGCTTCAAGTCAATAATAGGCTTGCAGCAGCTCTAATTATATGTCTGTTATGCTATTCAAATGAGTATTTTTTGCCTAGTTACATTTCCTTAAATGCTGCTCTTTTTACAGAATTTCTTTTTGCAGCTTCCTGTAGTGGATCCATATTAATGTTTTGTGCATGCTAATATTTTTGCTGTTTACTTTGTTACTTTACAAAAGTAGTAGCTGAGTAGGAATCTGATGAGCTTTGAAATGAACCATTTGAAAGCCTTGAGATGGTACCTGGGCTTGACCCATTTGGTCAGATACGGTAACTAACTCTTCTGTCTGGGGTTAACTGCCTGTGACTATGGGGACAGTGCAACTGCCTGAGAGTGCTATTGAGCACCCTGGACTGTGCATTATGCAGGGTCAAAGGATGTGTACACGGTCTAGTCTGAGAGTGCAGTCCGCTTCCGTGTTTTGTATGTTTATATGTTCCCAGTTTATTTGCATTGTTTTGCTGTATTAGGGACAAAGGATGGGGAGAGACCTTGACGTGGTTCCTGGGCTTGATCCATTTGACCAGATGTGGTAACTAACTCTTTCAGTTTTTCTTTTAATCTTAGCTGAGTGCTTGCAAGTGAGTGCCAGACTTCTGTGTGCTGTATTAATTTGTTTTGTAATATTCCCTATCGGCTTTGCACCCAGACTTATCTGGAATTAACAGTCTGGGGCTCTGGGGACTGTACAGCTACCTGTGAGTGCTATTGAATACCGTGTACTGTGCATTTTGCAGGGTCATCAGATGTGTACCTGGTCCAGTCTGAGAGTGCAGTCCACTTTCATGTTTTGTATGTATCATGGGAGATTACACAAACCTGTGCACCCTTCAGAGGTTCCCAGTTTGTTTGAAAGATTGCATTGTTTGGCCGTACTAGGGGCCCAGGATGGGGAGAGACCTTGATGTGGTTCCTGGGCTTGACCCATTTGACCAGATGCAATAACTAACTATTCCAGTTTTGCTTTTAATCTAAGCTGAGAGCTTGCAAGTAAGTGTCCAGACTTCTGCTGTGTGTTGTTCATTTGAGAGCCTAGATTATCTTTTTTAAAGTAGCTTTTATGCTAGAGAAGTCTATTTTATGTGTGTGTGTGTGTGGGGGGGGGGGGGGGTTAGACTTATATTGCCTTTGTTTAGTGGCTATAGCTTTTTATTAATACCTCATATATATAGGTATAGAAATATATATTTAAAAATAGTAAGAATATTTTTTTAAATGAAGAACATTGTTATGTTAAATATTTCCAGTTAAAAATACTTTAGAACATCTTATTTAATATTAAAATTTATCAAAAATTATTTTTCAAGTGTATATATGTAAATGTATATATCTATGTATATACATATATACACACATAAATAGACAGATATATACACATATTTAGATATATATATATCAAAATAACAAGAGTATTGCATTGAGCAATGATACTTTTTTATTGGACTAACTATACATTTATAAGTTGACAAACTTTCGGAAGAATGCCTTCCTTTCTCAAGTCTGAAGCAATACTATAATATATATATATATAGACTTGAGAAAGTAAGGCATTCTTCCGAAAGTTATAAATGTATAGTTAGTCAAATATAAAAAGTATCATTGCTCAATGCAATACTCTAGTTATTTTAATATCTAAATCTCTGGACTAACACGGCTACTCCATATATATATATATGTATATATATATATATATATATATATACATATATACAAAACACGGAAGGGGACTGCACTCTCAGACATCCTATGACCCTGCAACAGGCTCAACCCTGGGTGCTATAGCACTCTCAGGAAGCTGTGCTGTCTCCAGAGTCACAGGCAGTTAAACCCAAACAGGCCTGGGTGCAAGGCCCATCAGGAAAATTACAAAATAAATTAATGCAACACACAGAGAAAGCCCAGCACTCGCTTACGAGCTCTCAGCTAAGATTAAAAGCAAAACTGGAAGAGTTAGTTACCGCATCTGGCCAAATTGGACAAGCCCAGGTACCACGTCAAGGTCTCTTCCAAAACCTGGGTCTCTAATACAGCCATACAAATGCAAGCTCTCAATCATACAAACTGTGAACAAGTCAGGGTTCACAGACTTATGTAATCTCCCTAGACATATACAAAACACGGAAGGGGACTGCACTCTCAGACTGGACTGGGTACACATCCTATGACCCTGCAACATGCTCAGCCCTGGGTGCTATAGCACTCTCAGGAAGCTGTGCTGTCTCCAGAGTCACAGGCAGTTAACCCCAGACAAGCCTGAGTGCAAGGCCCATCAGGAAAATGACAAAATAAATTAATACAACACACAGAGAAAGCCCAGCACTCGCTTACAAGCTCTCAGCTAAGATTAAAAGCAAAACTGGAAGAGCTTGGGCTTGTCCCATTTGGCCAGATGCGGTAACTAACTCTTCCAGTTTTGCTTTTAATCTTAGCTGAGAGCTTGTAACTTGTAAGCGAGTGCTGGGCTTTCTCTGTGTGTTGTATTAATTTATTTTGTAATTTTCCCGATGGGCCTTGCACCCAGGCTTGTCTGGGGTTAACTGCCTGTGACTCAGGGGACAGCACAGCTTCCTGAGAGTGCTATAGCACCCAGGGCTGAGCATGTTTGGGGTCATAGGATGTGTACCCAGTCCAGTCTGAGAGTTCAGTCCCCTTCCGTGTTTTGTATATGTCTAGGGAGATTACATAAGTCTGTGAACCCTGACTTGTTCCCAGTTTGTTTGATTGAGAACTTGCATTTTTATGGCTGTTTTAGGGACCCAGGTTTTGGAAGAGACCTTGACGTGGTACCTGGGCTTGTCCCATTTGACCAGATGCGGTAACTAACTCTTCCAGTTTTGCTTTTAATCTTAGCTGAGAGCTTGTAAGCAAGTGCTGGGCATTCTCGTTGTGTTATTTATATAGCCCTTTCCAGTCAAATGCTTTGTCATATACCATATACCTTTTTAGCCCTTATAAAATATTGCATTGATATTTATGTAAATATTTTTAGCAGAAACCATATATATGAGTGTAAAATTGTATTTAAATGCATTTATGTTGTGTTTGGCAAACATTTTTTTTACCCCTTACACTTTACGTTACGTCTTTAGTCGCGCTAACCCAACAAGCGCAAATTCTGTTTGCTTTCATCTTGTAATATAATACAGGCACAAGTTAGAGCAGTAACTATATTGCTTATCACGGCCTTCGCTTACTTTTGCATGCCACTTGTTATCTAGCCAATAATATTTTACAGAACAATTATTTTGAATAGGAAATATAGTCAGTGACAAGGTTAGAAATCGTAGAATTTAAGTGAAATAATAATTGTGTCCTTCAAACTTTACTGCACATGGAGGATACTTTGACAAAAGCAATTACAGCTTTGCAGACCTTTGGGATTCTAGTTTTAAATTTATTGAGGTAATCTGGAGAGATTTTACACCATGCTTCCCGAAGCACGTCCCACAAGTTAGATTGGCTTGATGGGCCCTTTTTACGTACCATACAGTCAAGCAGCTTCCTCAAAAGATCAATAGGGTTGAGATCTGGTGACCTTGGTGGCCACTCCATTAAAGACAGAATACCAGCAGACTGCTTCTTCCCTAAATAGTTCTTCCATAGTTTGGAGCTGTGATTTGGGTCATTTTCCTGTTGTAGGAGGAAATTGGCTCTTATCAAACACCGTCCACAGGGTATGGCATGGCGTTGCAAAATTAAGTGATAGCCTTCCTTCTTCAAGGTCTCTTTTACCCTATATATATCTCACACTTTACCACCACCAAAGCACCTCCAGACCAGATGGTGTCAAGCACTCCTCCAGAATCTTTTGATTTGGTCTGCAGCTCACATATGTTCTTCTTTGTGATCCAAACATCTCAAACTTCATGTGTCTGTAGCACTTTTTTCCAATATTCAATATTCAAGCCTGAGTGCAAGGCCCATCAGGAAAATGACAAAATAAATTAATACAACACACAGAGAAAGCCCAGCACTCGCTTACAAGCTCTCAGCTAAGATTAAAAGCAAAACTGGAAGAGCTTGGGCTTGTCCCATTTGGCCAGATGCGGTAACTAACTCTTCCAGTTTTGCTTTTAATCTTAGCTGAGAGCTTGTAACTTGTAAGCGAGTGCTGGGCTTTCTCTGTGTGTTGTATTAATTTATTTTGTAATTTTCCCGATGGGCCTTGCACCCAGGCTTGTCTGGGGTTAACTGCCTGTGACTCAGGGGACAGCACAGCTTCCTGAGAGTGCTATAGCACCCAGGGCTGAGCATGTTTGGGGTCATAGGATGTGTACCCAGTCCAGTCTGAGAGTTCAGTCCCCTTCCGTGTTTTGTATATGTCTAGGGAGATTACATAAGTCTGTGAACCCTGACTTGTTCCCAGTTTGTTTGATTGAGAACTTGCATTTTTATGGCTGTTTTAGGGACCCAGGTTTTGGAAGAGACCTTGACGTGGTACCTGGGCTTGTCCCATTTGACCAGATGCGGTAACTAAGTCTTCCAGTTTTGCTTTTAATCTTAGCTGAGAGCTTGTAAGCAAGTGCTGGGCATTCTCGTTGTGTTATTTATATAGCCCTTTCCAGTCAAATGCTTTGTCATATACCATATACCTTTTTAGCCCTTATAAAATATTGCATTGATATTTATGTAAATATTTTTAGCAGAAACCATATATATGAGTGTAAAATTGTATTTAAATGCATTTATGTTGTGTTTGGCAAACATTTTTTTTACCCCTTACACTTTACGTTACGTCTTTAGTCGCGCTAACCCAACAAGCGCAAATTCTGTTTGTTTTCATCTTGTAATATAATACAGGCACAAGTTAGAGCAGTAACTATATTGCTTATCACGGCCTTCGCTTACTTTTGCATGCCACTTGTTATCTAGCCAATAATATTTTACAGAACAATTATTTTGAATAGGAAATATAGTCAGTGACAAGGTTAGAAATCGTAGAATTTAAGTGAAATAATAATTGTGTCCTTCAAACTTTACTGCACATGGAGGATACTTTGACAAAAGCAATTACAGCTTTGCAGACCTTTGGGATTCTAGTTTTAAATTTATTGAGGTAATCTGGAGAGATTTTACACCATGCTTCCCGAAGCACGTCCCACAAGTTAGATTGGCTTGATGGGCCCTTTTTACGTACCATACAGTCAAGCAGCTTCCTCAAAAGATCAATAGGGTTGAGATCTGGTGACCTTGGTGGCCACTCCATTAAAGACAGAATACCAGCAGACTGCTTCTTCCCTAAATAGTTCTTCCATAGTTTGGAGCTGTGATTTGGGTCATTTTCCTGTTGTAGGAGGAAATTGGCTCTTATCAAACACCGTCCACAGGGTATGGCATGGCGTTGCAAAATTAAGTGATAGCCTTCCTTCTTCAAGGTCTCTTTTACCCTATATATATCTCACACTTTACCACCACCAAAGCACCTCCAGACCAGATGGTGTCAAGCACTCCTCCAGAATCTTTTGATTTGGTCTGCAGCTCACATATGTTCTTCTTTGTGATCCAAACATCTCAAACTTCATGTGTCTGTAGCACTTTTTTCCAATATTCCTCCGTCCAGTGTCTCTGTTATTTTTCACATCTTAATTTTTTTTTTTTATTGACCAGTCTGAGATATGGCATTATCTTTGCAACTCTGACTAGAAGGCCAGCATTCCGGAGTCGCCTTTTCACTGTTGACATTGAGGCTTGTGTTTTGTGGGTATGATTTAAAAAAGCTGCCAGTTGAGAACCTCTGTGGTGTCTGTTTCCAAAACTAGACCCTTTAATGTATTTGTCCTCTTGCTCAGTTGTGAACCAATGCCTCACACTCCTCTTTCTATTCTTTTTAGAGCCAGTCTTCACTTTCCTGTGAAGGGAGCCTAATGAAGGCCAGTTTTATTGCTTATTTAATCAGCTTTCAGCAGTGCTAACATAATTGCACAAGGGTTTTCTAATGATCAATTACCCTTTTTAAATTATAAACTTGGAATAACAAACACAGCGTGCCATTGGAACACAGGACAGATGGTTGCTGATAATGGGCTTCTGTACGCCTATGTAGATATTCCATTAAAAATCAGCTATTTCTACCTACAACTGTATTTCTGATCAATTTGATGACGTTTTAATGGACAAAAAAAAAATCGCTTTTCTTTCAAAAAAAGAAATGTCTAAGTGACCTCAAAACCTTTGAACGCCAGTGTATATACACACAATACATCATATTCACACATACAATATACTCACACACCCGCAGCTCATATAGGTTTCTTATTCATGTACTAGTTTCACTATTATATTGTAACAAAATAGATTGAGTTTAAGCTCACACATGTAAATTGTAATGCTATTTAATGTCTAAATCAGACATCCTCAAACTTGCCCCTCCAGAGGTTTTGGAACTAAATTTCCCATGATGCTCAGCCAGCATATCAGCTTGCTGAGCATCATGGGAAATGTAGTTCCAAAACCTCTGGAGGGCCAAGTTTGAGGATGTCTGGTTTAAAGGAATAATTTACATTATACACGAGCTGCAGATAGGCAGACTACTTTTAAGATTCTGCCATTGGTAGAGAACCATTTACTCCCATAGTAAAGTATAATAAAACGCCTCTTGGTGAGACTGCCTTTAAACAGTGATTTCATCCCTTTAGAACATTTAACCTGCAATCTCGATAGCAATGCGGGTCCCTTTATAACATGGTGCTATTGTGACAATGCTTACAACATTGGCCCTTAATCATTTCTGCTTTAAACAAAATATTTTACTGAAATAAGAAAACTTTTTATTTTCAGTTAACAACATGCTGCTAATGTGTATTTATAAATGTTTCCTTTGAAACAGTTAAGTGTACCAATAAAAAATATGAACAATGCATTTTCATTAATGTTCATAATTATTTTGCCATTTCCAATACTAGTTCTGAATTTTCCCTGTTACATAGATTTGGGTGCTAAAAAGGCAAAAATAGAAATATTATAATGAAGTGTAAGAATTGCTCAATTGCCCAGGTACAAAGGATTTATAGACATGATAAAATGGAATACTGTAATTATCTGTACCTAGCCAATGTACAAGAGATACTAAATTACAAATAGTGCTTAAAAATAAAAGAAGGTTGTCAAATGAGTTGTTAATTTTGAAAGGAAGCCAGTTTGTATAGAGCACTCATATTGACATTATCTAACCGGAGACGTAAAATTCCTCCTGTCATTTACACTTACACCAAAAAAAACATAGATTAGAAAATAGAAATTATTTTGCACAATTAATCAGTCTGCTGTAAATCTGATCCATATTAGAAATTAAAAAATGTTCTGATCTAACTATAAAGTCAGTGAATAAATTATTTTACATTTATGTCCACTATACTCGTGGCCAAACTGAACACTTTTTTTATATTTTTGCACACGATTTTATGTGCACACATCTTGTTAAAAATGATTCCCAACCAACAGTCAGAGGTTTTATCTGCAATTTACAGTGAAGACCTGGAGAGTGTCATATAAAACAAGGAAAACATTTTGCTTAACCTTGGAAATTATAATTCCAAATCTCTGAGGTCAAATGAAATGCCACAAGCAGCTAATGATTCATTTTCTCGGTTATGTTGAAGTTGGCTCAGCTATTGTTTTCAGTCCTTGTATCATCTTATTAACCTCCAACACAGAGGTTATTGCAAAAGTGTGGGATGAAATCAACTCATTTTACATAAAATAAAAATAAAACCATGCTTTAGTGCTTAGAAAAAAACCAAAAAACAAACAAACAAACAGGGTATGATGTTAACTTTGCACAAAAGATAAACCTATTTGCTAATTTCTGTAACTTACCAAGATCATTCTTTTAAATAGCAGTTTCTTTTTGTTTTCTTTTTCCCCTTTTTTTTTTAGTCATATTGGAATTCCATAGCTATGTTTTTGAGACTTTTGAGACAGTGATCTATTTGTATGGCACTAAATGGCTGCTGCAATTAGTATCTATCTGTATTAAAGGTAGCTATGTTATTTCAATGTATTGGATGATCCCCTGATTCCACCACTGATCCAGTGACCCTCACATCAACCCAAACCACAGTTTAGTTAATTAGTTATCTAGTCATACTAGATATCCAAACACAGTTAAACCTAACTGATCTAGATACTCCTAGATGCCCTCCCTCTACTAACCTATTTCAATTATGATGGGATATTTACCAGTCAGAAATAATTATGAAAGACCAGGATTAAGGTGATAAGCATGTTGGGGCAAAAAGGTTATTAAACAGTAAATAAATGCTAGACATAATTACGTATTTTAAGCAAACATTAGCTTGAGAATAGGATACATAGATATAAACTACCCTTTCCAGTTATACTGCTTTTTCCAGAAGTGGTGAACATTTTAATATATTTTTTTTTTATTGTGGAGTAACAGTTTTTTGCACATATCCTTTATTATATGGCTTCTGTATTAGTTAACAAAGGTAGATTAATAAGATATAATTCTTGTATGGTATACTTTGTCTAATAATAGGCAATGTTGACTGTGTGGCCTAGATGTCTGTTTCTGTTTAGGTAATTTAGGAGTATACAGAAAGACAAGGTCATTTATTTACCAATTTTTTTATGTAATTATTTTTAGTACTATAGATTATCCTTTTATATAAAGGCAAATGTTCAGGGATAAACAAGTTGAATCAAAAACTGTATTATATTTTTAATTGTAATATTATCATCTAATGTATTATATTTTTACTTTATTTTACATTCACTGTTACTTATTCTTAAGAAAACCATGTAGCAATAAAATTCATATTTCACGTTCTTTGTCCACTAGCCAAGATATATGACCCATGGAAAGCCTTCACATGATTCTTGCACTGTTCATTAACATTGGTGATGGAATGTGAAACAAGCATATGATTTAGAGAGATAATTGGGAACGTATGCAGGTCTTAGTTATGTACAGATGTATTATTCATTTTTGTGTGTGTATATGCCACAGGATTTCTGTTTTAGTGATTTTTATGTTATGCATAAAGTAGACTTTTTACATTATTCATTCCTATATAATAGATATTGATTTACACAGACAATAAAAAACTTGTGGTTGATTGCAGAATTTCAAGGTTTTTCCTAGTCAAGTTACTCTCCAACCTATTAGTAGTATTCATTAGGTTTTTAGCTTACAAGATACTAACTGTACCTTATCCTTACTTAAGGGGACATGAAAACCAATTTTTTTCTTTCATGATTCAGATAGATCATGTGATTTTTTTTTAAATACTTTATTTATAACCAGCAGAGGATACAATGGAACCAGATTACAACTTTGAAAATTATAAATATAATAGAAAAAGCATCCATACTGGGCTGCATACTCTACTGGGGTTTTTTCCTTTCCTTTAAACCCTTTCTTTTCTCTTCTTTTTCCCCCTTCTCCTTTCTGTTCCTTTTAACACCACTAATAATCTAAACATTCTAATAATAATTTTAAAAAAAAAAAAGGTGGGGGAAGGTGGGTGGCTGGGAAAATGTGCAGTGAGTGCTACCACATCCCAAGCAATACTATCTCCGAGTTCCTAAATGGATAGATCATGTATTTCACTCGGTGGAAATATTTTAATGAACACTGACCATTTTTAAAAAAAACATACAATATCATTTTCTACCTCCATGTTTGTGTCTCTCTGCTCTAGCATATATTGTTTCTTTAGGCAGGTCTGGGACTTGTCCGTCCTTTCCATTTTTTGAAAATGAAGTATCTAGCTGCTAAAATAATTATGTTAACTATTTTATTATGCATCCGGAGATCTTTCACTGGCTCCCATAAGAAAATTATGGAAGCTACGTCTAGCCTCAGGGGAGAAATTTTTAGTACTTGGTTAATCCAATATTCTAATTTGGACCAGAATTTTTTGATCTTGGGACATTCCCAAATCATATGAATAAGATCTGCCTAAGGTAATGGACATCTTGGACATTTACAAAAATTAATGTTCCCACACCTAATCCCCTTTTTCGGGGTAAAATAAGTTCTGTACAATAATTTAATGTGGGATTCTCTCCACGTAGCGGATAGAGTAACTTGAGATACTTTAGAAATAGAGACCTGAATTTTATTCGCATCTATAGGGTGTTGAGGTATCATAGAGTTCCATGTATCTGAAATATTTCCTAAGTTCCTCTCTCCTTTATTAGATACTAGTATTTGATAACATGGTGAAATTGACATGACCCCATTCTTTACTAACACCAGCCAATTTTCTAATTTCCCCCAGGACCAGTTCCAGCCATAATCCTCTGTCATCTTATATACAAAATGCCTTATTTGTAAATATGCAAAAAATTTGTTGTTAGAAAGCCTAAATTCTCTTTTCAAACTATCAAATGTTTTAATATTATGTCTATCCCGATCTATGATCTGCAAGATATTACTCAGGCCTAGGGTATGCCACCTCTGGAAAGGTGCCGATTGCAATCCCGCTTGGAATTTTGGATTTCCTTTGATTGGCATATAAGCAGAGATACCCCCTTCAATAGATAATATCCTGCAGATTTTTCTCCAAGCCAGTAAAGGATACATTAATGTCTTCAATTTTTTAATTTCCTGGGGGATTATCTTAGAGTTACAATGTATTAAGGCTAAAGGGAGATATGGTGAACTTACATTTTTTTCAAGTTCATTGTTTGTTACATAATCTTTATTTAAAATCCAGTCAACTACTGTTCGAGCAAGAGCAGCTAGATTATACATTTGTATGTCTGGTAATGCAAGTCCCGCATATTTCCTAGGAAATGAAAGTTTTTTTAATGAAATTCTGGGTTTTTTGTTCTGCCATATATAGGCTCTCAATGCACTATTAATTTTTTCAATATCCTTTCTTTTAAGAATTGTTGGAATATTCTGCAGAATATATAATAACTTTGGAAGCAGGATCATTTTAAATGCAGCAATACGCCCTGAGATTGAAAGTGGGAGATTCTGCCACGATTTCATACTGGCTCCCATCTCTCTAAGTACTGGTGCTATATTAAGATCATAGCATTTGTCTAAGTCAGGAGTAATCATAATCCCTAAGTATCTAAATGATTCTGAAACTTTAAATGGTATTTCTATCAGGGAATCAGAGTTCTTTCTGAGCCATAGTAGCTCTGATTTTGAGGCATTTATCCTGTAGCCCGAGAATGATCCGAATTGTTCTATAATTGAAACAAGTAAAGGTATGTTTCTTTGTGTGTTAGAGATATATAACAGGATATCATCCGCATAAAGCGCTATCTTAAGCTCTGCTCTAGCTATTCTAATTCCTTCCATTTGCGCTCTTATCTCAATTGCCAAAGGTTCAATTGAAATATTGAAGAGAAGAGGAGAGAGGGGGCAGCCCTGACGCGTTCCTCTTTCCATCGGTATCTCTGAAGATAGTATGTTATTAACAATCAACCTCGTAAATTAATTTTTATATAAGTTCTTTATAAATTTAAGAAAGTTCCCTTTAAATCCAAACTTAAAAAGAGAGAAAAACAAATGATCATGATGGATTGAATCGAAAGCTTTTTCTCCATCAATAGAGACAATTGCTAGGTCTGTAAGGTCCCCCTCTCTCCTCTGCCCTGCTATCTCAGTGGATTTAAAATAATCTATTGTAACTAATACTTCCCTAATTTTTGCTGTTAAATTACGTTTCTGTAGGAATCCTGCTTGATCTTTGTGAATTATTTCCGGAAGTACCAGTTGTAATCTCTTGGCTATAATAGAGGTTAAAATCTTATAGTCGGAATTTAATAGCGCTATGGGCCTATAGGACTCTTTTTTAGTCGGATCCTTGCCGGGTTTGAGAATCAAAGTAGTATAAGATGTACAAAATTGAGAGGAAACTGCATTTCCTTCAACAAACATATGGTTAAAAAGTTTACTTAACGGTAGGGCAATCATGGGTGAGAGAATTTTATAAAACTCATTAGGTAATGCGTCCGGTCCGGGTGCCTTATTTAGTGAAAGATCCTGAATAGTCTTTAAAATTTCATCTTCTGAGATAGGGGAATTTACTATCAACATTTTTTCACTAGTAAGTATGGGGTGAGTAATTTTACTCCAGAAATCATCCGCTTTGGCCCTGTCTGAATCCTTTAAAGAGTAAATTTCTGTAAAGTAATCAGAATTTTTTTTAGAAATATCTTTCGTATCTACATGAGTTTTCTCTTTATGGAGAAGCTTATCTATTAATGGGGATCTTTTTTCTTTTTTCATCAAGTTAGTCAGTAACTTTCCAGCCTTATTCCAGTAGCGATAGAATCTTGCCTGAAGTTTGAGCTCCTTCTGAGTTTCTCTGTAGATTAGAAATGTATCTCTTTCATTTTTTGCTCTAACATACTTGCCCCAATTCTCTGAGGAATTATTGAGCAGATATCGATTATATGAATTAATGACAAATTTTATCACTTCTGTTTCTCTAGATTTCAATGTTTTAATTCTCTTGGCACTGTAAGAAATCATTTCTCCCCTGAGAACTGCCTTTGCAGTTTCCCAGAAAATATCTTGGCGGTTAGCGTATGTTTTATTAAATTCAGCATATTCTTCATATTTACGTTGTATCCAGTTTTTAAATTTTAAATCGTTCATTAGCCATACTGGAAAGAAAAAGCGAGAAGATCTAGGCCGGAGTTCATTATATTGAATTTCTATTGTGATAGGGCTGTGATCTGATAAGCAGATAGGTAGTATTTTAGCAATAACTTTCATTTTACATAATCTTTCATCAATAAGAAATAAATCTATTCTAGATAGAGTTTTGTGAGCTCGTGACAAACAAGTGAAATCTCTTACATCTGGATTCTGCTGTCTCCATATATCCCTGACTAATACATTTTGGGAAATTCTTTTAAACATTTTGGTTTCTAAATTGTCTTGCTTATTCTTCCCTAGCATAGGTTTTTGTCTAAGTCTGTCTAAGGGGTGATAAGGAGCCATATTATAGTCTCCTCCTAAAATTAGATAACCTACCGATTCAGAGATTATTTTTGACTGCAGGGTGTCCCAGAACCCTGGATCAAATACGTTGGGAGCATATATATTGCAGAGCGTATATAAGATTCCCTCTATTCTTAATTTTAAAATTATATATCTTCCTTCTGGGTCTGCGACACTCTGCAGAATTTCAAAGTTAATTTTTTTCCCTAACAAGATTGCCACACCTCTTTTCCTTTTTGTAGCTGTGGAGGCAAACACTTCCTTTACCCAGGAAGATTTCAATTTTAATACTTCCTCTAAATTTAAGTGGGTTTCTTGTAACATAGCTATGTGGGTACCAATTTTTTGTAAATGAGCTAAAATTGATTTCCGCTTGATGGGAGAGGTGAGGCCTCCAATATTCCAGGAGGTTAATTTACATTTGTCAGCTCTACCCATTTCCTAGCCACCCTTCAATCATCAAGCAAAACATAAACCAGGGGGAGGAGAGAAAAAAAAAAACAAACAAACAAAAAAAAACCAACACCGCCCGTGTGTTAAAGTGGATCTGCTGTTCCCCAGCGTATAGATTTCTATAATTTTATACCCTCCTACTGCGGGATTTCCCTCGGGGGTCCCGCATTGCCCCACAGTGGAGCTTGGGCCTTGTATCATAAGTCTTACTGTTCCTCTAAATAAAAAATTCAACAGATATACTGAATAAATCACCTATTATCATGTTTCTCCAATTCTTCTACAAATGTTTCTGCTTTTTTTGCAGATTCAAAGAAGTGAACTTCATCATTAATTCTAACCTTTAATTTCGCTGGGTAGATTATAGTGGCGTTGTAACCTGCTTTAATGAGTTTCGTACAAATGGGGGATAGCTCTTTTCTTTTCCCCGCTGTTTCAGCGGAGAAATCCTAGAATAATAGTATATTATTTGATCCTAAAGCAATAGGTTGATTCTTCCGGTAATACTGAAATATTACCATCTTATCTTGGAAGTTTAATAATTTGGCTATGATTGGTCTAGTTCTAGTCCTCCCTCTTACCTCATCAAACTGTTGTCCTAGTCTATGAGCCCTCTCGACTATTATTGGAGGGTAAGAAGGAGGTATTCTTAGTAATTGTACTAAGGTTTCGGAGATAAATTTTCCTGAATCTTCATATTGTTTCCCCTCTGGGACCCCTATTATTCTCGAATTGTTCCTCCTGGAACGGTTTTCCAGGTCCTCTATTTTAGATTGTATTTTTGATAACATTATATCTGCAGCTTCTAATTTGGAGCTATGAATTGAACTAATATCCTCCAAATCTGATACTCTTTGCTCCACTTCTTGGAGTCTATTTGAAAATTGACGCATTTCATTCGTAAGGGATGAAATATCTTGTTTCATCTTGAGTTTGAGAGAATCAAATCTTGGAACAAGAGCCTCAGTAATGCTAGCTACTAGAGATTGAATATTGAGGCCTTCCTTGTTGTAAGAAGGATTGGGAAAAAGTGAATGAATATACACCTGTGTTTCTATCGTGTTTTTATTTTTCTTATCTCTGTTCCTGGCCGCCATAGCAGGTGAAGGGGTCTTGGTGTGCGTGTGTAAAAATTTGTCCATATAGTGGTGATGTGGAGAAAAAAAAAAAGGAAAGGAGGGGGATGGATTCCCCCATGTGTGAATAAGAGGTAGTGAATTCAAGTGTAGTATGGGTGAGAAGGCGAAAAAAAAAAAAAAAAAAAAAAAAAAAAAGGGAAGGGAAGGGAAGAGGGTAAGTGGGGATTTGCTTGTGAGCTGTGGGGGTAGTCAGTGAGGATGTGCAAGAAAAAAGTGTGATTTGTGGTGCTTTAAATTATGGCTGCGTATTACTTGGTGACCTTAGATAGAAAATTAAATAATTTTTCCCCTAAGATAGTATTTCTCTCTTTTATTTCTTTTCCTTTCCTTTTTTCCCCTCCCTTTTTAAATGTGGAGAGCAGGAACTGTACCTAGTAAATTATTAGTTTAGATTCTATTTACCAATATTTGATTTAGTTCGTTAGTATAGTAAACCTGATATAGCTTAGTGAGATGGCTAGTAAATAACAGTTGTGGTAATCTTTAATATTACCTTTCTATCTCTCTAAGTTAGATATGGTATATATAACATAAAAAGTTGCAGAGTGTATGTTACTTTACTCTTCAATATATCTTAGATCTGATCTATTCAAGGCTTTATATATCTAACAAGACAAAAAATTGTTAATTCAGCACTCTAGCAATAGCCTTCCTGTTTATAATGAATTAGTATATCTTATACAGAGAGGATTACAATTATTTCATTTGTCCCTTTAAGAATACAATGATTTTTATTTAACCCCTTGAGTACTGTTTCCTTTACTATCAGTACTTCTTTTCCTATAAATTTCAGCACCCAAATTTGCTCACTCTAATAGATGAAGGTAAACTTATAGTGCTAAAGATAGAATTAACCAAGCATTTATAACACATATATCAACCCTGCTAGACAGAAAGAAGTTATAGCTTTGCCCATTTGCAATTCTTAGCTAATTATTTAGCGTCCAGGTATCTTACTCCTTCACACTTCTTTTCTCCCTCCAGTTGCAGCGACCGAAAAAAAAAACTTAGGCTGCCCTTAGATACCTAGGTTGTCAGAGGAGTTCCCCCGGAGAGAGTCCAGCTAGGCGTTCTTGTATTGGGGCTCAGTATAACAATATTTCATCCTCAGTCAGATAGATAAGAGAACAACAAGAAAAACCCTGGTCTGAGTCAGCTTCTAGTACACCTGTTACTGTCTAAGTACATTACCGGCTCTTGAAGTGTCCAGTGTCGGGCATATACTGTTGAGTTTCTCTGCACGTCTACCCCCCTCACGCAGCACCGGTGGGAGGGGGTTCCAGCAGCAAAGACAGCGTCCAATACCTCCCTAGAGAGGCTAGGTGCACTCAGATAGAAGAACAGCCCACCGATTCTCACAGAACCTGCCCCTCACGCAACACCGGTGGGAGGGGGAATCAGGTAGCGAGATCAGTGCCTCTTGCCGCTTAGGATTTCTTTTACAGCAGCCTTGTGGACACAAGTGGAAAAGGGGGCATCGCTGTAGATGTTGTAGCAGCCAACAGCCCTACACGTGCCCAACCCCTCACGCAGCAAAGGTGGGAGGGGGTTACACAGACAAGGCAGCACAATCACAGACCACGACAATAAGCGCCTCTCGCTCTCCCAAGATGTCTCAGAGCGCCCAGAGCCAGCAGCACCGCCAAAGTCCACCTCTCCCGTTTCAGCTTGTCAAACCTGGTAAGTCAGCCATCCAGTGTAGCCGGCCAAGGCTCAGGGAAGGTTAGTGAGGAAAGATCTTTTTGGCGGTGTAAACTTTCTTCAAGTCTCCTGCTCCTTAACTTGTAAGACGGAGCTTATCTGCCGTTCTCAGTGTAGTAGCAGGGGAAACTTTTTCAGTAGGGGTGATGCTTGCTGCTTGATGCACCTGTGCGATATAGATGTATATTGTATGTATCAGGCTCAGCACACAGGTTCTGCCTTATTGTCCCTTAATACTTTTTCCAAGGCATTTAGAATTAGAAAAGCAGCAAGTTGATGATAGTTAATTCTTTCAAGCGCCCACCTTTATACAAGTGCTTTGTTGTGGCACTTATGGACGTTCCAGCAGCGGTAGAAATATGCTTTTCAAGCCTCCCCTGGTCCGGGGGTTTGGGCGCGAGTAACTCGCCAACAGCTTGAAGGCAGGTAACACAGAGCAGGTGTGACACGTGACCATACACCTGAACTCCTCCTCCGGAACTTCCTACCAGACCAGACCATGTGATTTTAAACAACTTTCCAATTTACTTCTATTGTCTAATTTGTTTTGTTTGCTTGCTATGCTTTGTTGAAAAGGATACCTAGGTAGGCTCAGGAGAGGAGCTACTGACTGCTGGCTGCACATATATGCCTCTTGTCATTGGCTCACTTGATGTAATTACACTTGCTCCCAGTAGTGCATTGCTGCTGCTTCAACAAAGGATATCCAGAGAATGAAGCAAATTAGATAGAAGTAAACTGGAAAGTTGTTTAAAAGGTGTATGTTTAATCTAAATCATGAAAGTAAAATGTTGTGTTTCATGTCCCTTTAAACAATTATAACATATATATCCTGATGATAACATGATAACTGTCAGCTAAGAATAAGAATTGTTAAAAGAGGAACAAAAACATAATTTATGTAAGAACTTACCTGATAAATTCATTTCTTTCATATTAGCAAGAGTCCATGAGCTAGTGACGTATGGGATATACATTCCTACCAGGAGGGGCAAAGTTTCCCAAACCTTAAAATGCCTATAAATACACCCCTCACCACACCCACAATTCAGTTTAACGAATAGCCAAGAAGTGGGGTGATAAGAAAAAAGTGCGAAAGCATATAAAATAAGGAATTGGAATAATTGTGCTTTATACAAAATCATAACCACCACAAAAAAAGGGCGGGCCTCATGGACTCTTGCTAATATGAAAGAAATGAATTTATCAGGTAAGTTCTTACATAAATTATGTTTTCTTTCATGTAATTAGCAAGAGTCCATGAGCTAGTGACGTATGGGATAATGACTACCCAAGAAGTGGATCTTTCCACACTACTGCCTGAAGTACTTTTCTACCAAAAACTGCTTCAGAAGAAGAAAATACATCAAAATGGTAGAATTTAGTAAAAGTATGCAAAGAGGACCAAGTCGCTGCTTTGCAGATCTGGTCAACCGAAGCTTCATTCCTAAACGCCCAGGAAGTAGAAACTGACCTAGTAGAATGAGCTGTAATTCTCTGAGGCGGAGTTTTACCCGACTCAACATAGGCAAGATGAATTAAAGATTTCAACCAAGATGCCAAAGAAATGGCAGAAGCTTTCTGGCCTTTTCTAGAACCGGAAAAAATAACAAATAGACTAGAAGTCTTACGAAAAGATTTCGTAGCTTCAACATAATATTTCAAAGCTCTAACAACATCCAAAGAATGCAACGATTTCTCCTTAGAATTCTTAGGATTAGGACATAATGAAGGAACCACAATTTCTCTACTAATGTTGTTGGAATTCACAACTTTAGGTAAAAATTCAAAAGAAGTTCGCAACACCGCCTTATCCTGATGAAAAATCAGAAAAGGAGACTCACAAGAAAGAGCAGATAATTCAGAAACTCTTCTGGCAGAAGAGATGGCCAAAAGGAACAAAAAATTTTCCAAGAAAGTAATTTAATATCCAATGAATGCATAGGTTCAAATGGAGGAGCTTGAAGAGCCCCCAGAACCAAATTCAAACTCCAAGGAGGAGAAATTGACTTAATGACAGGCTTTATACGAACCAAAGCTTGTACAAAACAATGAATATCAGGAAGAATAGCAATCTTTCTGTGAAAAAGAACAAAAAGAGCAGAGATTTGACCTTTCAAGGAACTTGCGGACAAACCCTTATCTAAACCATCCTGAAGAATACTGTAATATTCTCGGTATTCTAAAAGAATGCCAAGAAAAATGATGAGAAAGACACCAAGAAATATAAGTCTTCCAGACTCTATAATATATCTCTCTGGATACAGATGTACGAGCCTGTAACATAGTATTAATCACAGAGTCAGAGAAACCTCTTTGACCAAGAATCAAGCGTTCAATCGCCATACCTTTAAATTTAAGGATTTCAGATCCTGATGGAAAAAAGGACCTTGAGACAAAAGGTCTGGTCTTAACGGAAGAGTCCACGGTTGGCAAGAGGCCATCCGGACAAGATCCGCATACCAAAACCTGTAAGGCCATGCCGGAGCTACCAGCAGAACAAACGAGCATTCCTTCAGAATCTTGGAGGTTACTCTTGGAAGAAGAACTAGAGGCGGAAAGATATAGGGAGGATGATACTTCCAAGGAAGTGATAATGCATCCACTGCCTCCGCCTGAGGATCCCGGGATCTGGACAGATACCTGGGAAGTTTCTTGTTTAGATGAGAAGCCATCAGATCTATTTCTGGAAGTTCCTACATTTGAACAATCTGAAGAAATACCTCTGGGTGAAGAGACCATTCGCCCGGATGCAACGTTTGACGACTGAGATAATCCGCTTTCCAATTGTCCATACCTGGGATATGAACCGCAGAGATTAGACAGGAGCTGGATTCCGCCCAAACCAAAATTCGAGATACTTCTTTCATAGCCAGAGGACTGTGAGTCCCTCCTTGATGATTGATGTATGCCACAGTTGTGACATTGTCTGTCTGAAAACAAATGAACAACTCTCTCTTCAGAAGAGGCCAAGACTGAAGAGCTCTGAAAATTGCACGGAGTTCCAAAATATTGATCGGTAATCTCACCTCCTGAGATTCCCAAACCCCTTGTGCCGTCAGATACCCCCACACAGCTCCCCAACCTGTAAGACTTGCATCTGTTGAGATTATAGTCCAGGTCGGAAGAACAAAGAAGCCCCCTGAACTAAACGATGGTGATCTGTCCACCATGTCAGAGAGTGTTGTAAAATCGGTTTAAAGATATTAATTGAGATATCTTTGAGTAATCCCTGCACCATTGGTTCAGCATACAGAGCTGAAGAGGTCGCATGTGAAAACGAGCAAAGGAGATCGCATCTGATGCGGCAGTCCTAAGACCCAACATTTCCATGCATAAGGCTACCAAAGGGAATGATTGTGACTGAAGGTTTTGACAAGCTGATATCAATGTTAAACTTCTCTTGTCTGACAAGGACAGAGTCATAGACACTGAATTTATCTAGAAACCTAAAAAGGTTACCCTTGTCTGAGGAATCAATGAACTGATTGGTAAATTGATCCTCCAACCATGAACTTGAAGAAACAACACAAGTCGATTCGTATGAGATTCTTCGAAAATGAGAAGACTGAGCAAATACCAAGATATCGTCCAAATAAGGAAATACCAAAACCCTATTCTCTGATTACAGAAAGAAGGGCACCGAGAACCTTTGAAAAAAATTCTTGGAACTGAGGCTAAGTCAAACGGTAGAGCCACAAAACTGGTAATGCTTGTCTAAAAAGAGAATCTCAGACACTAAAAGTGATCTGGATGAATCGGAATATGCAGATACACATCCTGTAAATCTATTGTAGACATATAATGCCCTTGCTAAACAAAAGGCAGGATAGTCCTACAGTAACCATCTTGAATGTTGGTATCCTAACATAATGATTCAATAATGATAGATCCGGAACTGGTCTGAAGGAATTGACCTTCTTTGGTACAATGAAGAGATAAAATAAGACCCCAGCCCCTGTTCCAGAACTGGAACTGGCATAAATACTCCAGCCAACTCTAGATCTGAAACACATTTCAGAAATGCTGAGCCTTTGCTGTGTTAACTGGGACACGGGAAAGAAAAGAATCTCTTAGCAGGAGGCCTTAACTTGAAGCCAATTCTGTACCTTTCTGAAACAATGTTTCTGAAACCAGAGATTAAGAACGGAATTGATCCAAATTTCTTTGAAGAAAACGTAATCTGCCCCATACCAGCTGAGCTGGAATAAGGGCCGCACCTTCATAGGTACTTAGGAGCTGGCTATAGGTTTCTATAAGGCTTGGATATATTCCAAACTGGAAATAGTTTCCAAACTGATACCGCTCCTGAGGATGAAGGATCAGGCTTTTGTTCCTTGTGAGGAAAGGAACGAAAATGATTATTTACCCTGGAAAGAAAGGGAAAGCAAAGTTGACTTAGAAGACATGTCAACATTCCAAGTTTAATCCATAAAGCTATTCTAGCTAAAATAGCTAGAGACATATACCTGACATCAACTCTAATGATATCAAAAGATGGTATCACCAATAAAATTATTAGCATGTTATAGAATAAAAATAATGCTATAAAATTATGATCTGTTACTTGTTGCGCTAAAGCTTCTAACCAAAAAGTTGAAGCTGCAGCAACATCCGCTAAAAATATAGCAGGTCTAAGAAAATTACCTGAACATAAGTAAGCTTTTCTTAGAAAGGAATCAATTTTCCTATCTAAAGGATCCTTAAATGAAGTACTATCTGCCGTAGGAATAGTAGTACATTAGCAGGAGTAGAGACAGCCCCATAACCTTAGGGATTTTTGTCCCAAAAAACTCTAATCTGTCAGATGGCACAGGATATAATTTGCTTAAACGTCTAGAAGGAGTAAATAAATTACCCAAATTATTCCATTCCCTGGAAATTACTTCAGAAATAGCATCAGGGAGATAAAACACTTCTGGAATAACTACAGGAGATTTAAAAACCTTATTTAAACGTTTACATTTAGTATCAAGAGGACCAGAATCCTCTATTTCTAATGCAAATAACACTTCTTTAAGTAAAGAACGAATAAATTCCATCTTGAACAAATACAAAGATTTATCAGCATCAACCTCTGAGACAGAAACCTCAGAACCAGAAGAACCATTATCAGTATCAGAATGATGATGTTCATTTAAAAATTCATCTGAAAAAAAGAGAAGTTTTAAAAGACTTTTATGTATACTAGAAGGAAAAATAACAGACATAGCCTTCTTAATGGATTTAAAAAATAAAATCTCTTATGTTATCAGGAACACTCTGAAAATTAGATGTTGACGGAACAGCAACAGGTAATGTAACAGTACTAAAGGAAATTTTATCTGCATTAATAAGTTTGACATGACATGCAATACAAATAACAGCTGGAGAAACAGATACCAAAAGTTTATAGCAGATACACTTAGCTTGGTAGCTCCAGCATTGTGCAGTGATTTTCCTGAAGTATCTTCTGACTCAGTTGCAACGTGGAACATCTTGCAATATGTAAAAGAAAAAAACAACATATAAAGCAAAATTGATCAAATTCCTTAAATGACAGTTTCAGGAATGGGAAAAAATGCCAAAGAACAAGCTTCTAGCAACCAGAAGCAATAAAAAATGAGACTTAAATAATGTGGAGACAAAAGTGACGCCCATATTTTTTCGCGCCAAATAAGACGCCCACATTATTTGGCGCCTAAATGCTTTTTGGCGCCAAAAATGACGCCACATCCGGAACGCCGACATTTTTGGCGCAAAATAACGTCAAAGAATGACGCAACTTCCGGCGACACGTATGACGCCGGAAACGGAAATAGAATTTTTGCACCAAAAAAGTCCGCGCCAAGAATGACGCAATAAAATGAAGCATTTTCAGCCCCCGCGAGCCTAACAGCCCACAGGGAAAAAGTCAAATTTTAAGGTAAAAAATGTTAAATTAAAATGCATTATCCCAAATATGAAACTGACTGTCTGAAAAATAAGGAAAGTTGAACATTCTGAGTCAAGGCAAATAAATGTTTGAATACATATATTTAGAACTTTATAAACAAAGTGCCCAACCATAGCTAGGAGTGTCACAGAAAATAAGACTTACTTACCCCAGGACACTCATCTACATATAGCAGATAGCCAAACCAGTACTGAAACGAGAATCAGCAGAGGTAATGGTATATATAAGAGTATATCGTCGATCTGAAAAGGGAGGTAAGAGATGAATCTCTACGACCGATAACAGAGAACCTATGAAATAGACCCCTTAGAAGGAGATCACTGCATTCAAATAGGCAATACTCTCCTCACATCCCTCTGACATTCACTGCACGCTGAGAGGAAAACCGGGCTCCAACTTGCTGCGGAGCGCATATCAACGTAGAATCTAGCACAAACTTACTTCACCACCTCCATCGGAGGCAAAGTTTGTAAAACTGAATTGTGGGTGTGGTGAGGGGTGTATTTATAGGCATTTTAAGGTTTGGGAAACTTTGCCCCTCCTGGTAGGAATGTATATCCCATACGTCACTAGCTCATGGACTCTTGCTAATTACATGAAAGAAATGTTTCTATCATGACAATTATTGTTTAATGTAAGTTCTTTCAACCTCATCTATAATGTCACTATGTAACAACAGAAATTAAAGAACTTACTTTACAATTTGCTGCTAAAGATTACAGATGAACCTGCAAGAAATAGTTACTGTATCAGGAGGTCTAACTCGCTTTCCGATCCACAGTTTCTGAGCTCACTTGTTTTAAGGAACTCCCTAGCTCCAATCAGGACACACCCTGCCCCACTTACAGCACACCCAATCACATCCACAGACTACCTCTGCCCCACCCATGATCTTTCACAACCTATCCCTTCCACTGTGGCCCCATACACAAAACACTAGTGAAACACCTCCTTCAAATTCTCTTACCTCCCATCCCATCCTATGGGAAATCTTAGGAGGTACTTAATAATAAAGAAATCCAACATTTCCAAAATTATCTTTTCTTCTTAATCATTTGGCTTACATTGATGAATAATAGTCATTGTAATGACCATTTCCTTTTTAAAGGATTCCTTCAGATAGTTTATGAAAAGAACTGTGAAAGGTTATGTCCAAACACAATTTAAGGCATATGTCCACAGTGTCATGGCTTACCATTCCATGCAGACAGCCAGGCGTGGTTGCCCCTTCGGGGTCAACCTGGGTCCTCTCTTATCCTAGGCTTGTTCTCTTGCCTCTAAGCCACGACTGCTTCTCTCTATTTGTGTGTGTATGTAAGCCTTTCATTACCTTTCCTTATCCTGCCTGCAGCACTGGGGCTGGACTCTGGATATTGCTTTGCCTGGATCACCTGTGCTTCATTTACAACCTGTCAGTCAGGCTTACCTGGGACTTCCTATCAATTAGTAGCTCATTATCTGGCTATATAACCCTGCCTTTTCCTGTGCTCAGTATCAGTTCTTTGTTTCATGTTTCCTGTTTCTAGTTTAGGTGTCTTTGTTCCTGAATCCCCAAGACTGACCCTGGCTTGTGACCCCAGCTCTGTTCATCGTTTACCTGCACCTCTGGCTTCCTTTGATCTCTGCAATACCTTGACTACTCTCTTGGATTTACCATTTTTTGTACAGCATACTCAGATCCTTGGTTTTTGCACACAGCCCTCCGTGCATGTATTCACAGCCCAGGTGGTTTTCTTACCTGATCACTTTGGGTTGTAATACCTGTAAGGGTGAGCACATATCTCTGCTACAATCTCCAATCCAGGTAAGACCTTTACACATACCTGGTATGTGGACAGCAAAGGCAGCTGGAATATTATAGCCATGTCAAAAGCATACATCTGCTGTTTCCCTTACAGCTTTATTTTCTCTGTCCCATAGATGGTTTAATTCATGAAAGCTTAGTTGTCAGAATAAATAGAGAGCTCACTTTGAATTAAAGCCCATAGCCAGAGATGATTGTACATTTTTCACTTCTCAAAGTTCTAACAGTTGAGCTTCCGGCTATAACCACATCTCCTGCATTCTGACTTCACTCAACTATGTACACAGCATCAGTTATTATTCAAAAAAGTCTTCAATATTGAAGATTCAGTTCTGTTTCTATATATTGAATAAATGGGTTTCTAGATTTGTTGAGTTAGTGGACTATTTCTAGTGTTGTATCTAGTTCTTTAAAACCTAAGTATTGTAAAAGCTGGTTGTCATGGCCGTTGGCATGCAGTCTTCTTCAAGGCTAATGATAGTTACAAGGCTGAGGTACGAATATTAAGTCAGATCTGATTCCCAGAGGCTCTCCTATTCAGGGACAGGACTGATTGAGTTTAGGCAGAGCCCACGGTCATGGTTCCAGTGCCTAAATAAATATTAATATACTAAAGATGTTAGGGGAAAATGAGTACATTCAGACATTTAGGTTTATAGTAAGAATTACTCTTCTAAACCTCAGCATTGTGAGTTTATACTTTTGGAATTACACTCTCATGGTTCATTTTTTAACGTGCTTAATGAATACAAGTGCATATTATATAAAAACACCCTTTTCAAGGTAGGACCAGCAGTTTTAAGTACAAATTTTCTCTTTCTCTGTAAACTTTATCTATTTAGGCTTCACTCACATACCAGACTCAGCCACCACATACAAAGTAGCTTCATCTAATTATGTAAATGTAATCAAATATTTTTAGTTTTAACAGCACACTATGTGAATGTGCTCAAAATGTAGTGACCACTTACATTTGGTCGCTATAGCCGTCAATAAAATAATTTCTGACCACAGTCGCTATACATATTTTTATTTTTTTAGAAATTCATTTTATAGAGTATTATCACTTCTTGCAACTACTAAAGGTAGAAAACCCTTTATCCAAACTGCTTGGGACTGGAAAAGGTTTGGATTTCGGAATAGTTTGAATTTTGGAATATTTGTAACTTTAAAATGGGACAGTTTGGAGATAGAGATGGAACCAGGTGTAAACAACAACATCTTATTTCATTTAGGCAATATTTAATATATATGTCATAATACAGCTTATACATGTAACTTAAAGGTAGTTTTATATATTTTTTTAAATAATTTTTTATACATAGTACCCTCTAAAAGATAGTACAGTACAGTAATCATAAAGGTAATATTTATTGTTTTAAATAAAAATAGACTATTTATTGCATTTTAGAACACATTATTTTTCAATTGTAATTAATTTTCTGGTTAATTTGCATACGTTGCAGGATTCTCTGAGATCTAAAGAGTTTCATGTAAAATGTATCATAAAATTACTTTGGGCCAGATTACAATTGGCATTCTAAAAAAATGTACTTGTGTGCTAACTTCACTCAAAGCAAAACATTAGCTCAACCGCATTAGCTTATGTATTACAAAGGGAAAGTACAAAGTTATCGCATGAGCAAAAGACTCAGGAACTATAAATTCAGGACTTCAGATATCACGATTGCGCTAAATCCTTCTCTCCATTGACTTCTATGAGGTGTGCTACAAAAAAAAAACTATTAGTTATCGCTCACTCACTAACCCGACATTGCTCTATCCCAACTGCGCAATGTTCATTTTATTTTTCATTATCTGTATAACTATATATCAATACGAAATTATAAAGGTTTTTATATATATATATATATATATATATATATATATATATATATATATATATATATATATATATATATATATATATATATATATACAGTGTTTTATGTTAATATTAATAAAATGATTTTAAATGGGTAAAAAGGGATATGGTATAGGACAAAGTGTTTGACTGGAAAGGGTTCTATATATATATGTACTGTATATATTTCTAAATATGTATATGTGTGTATGTATGTATGTAAACATGTCTATATATGTGTATACATGTGTATTTATGTGTTTATAGGTGTAAATATGTATGCACAGACATATACACACATACATACATACATATATACACATATAAACACATGCATACACACATATAAATACCTTGAAACATGCAATATCATTTTTATTCATTTTAATGTGTTTTAAAATGAAATTTTTTTTTATTTTTTTTTAAATCTGTTTTTATTGAGATATTAGGTAGATATAAAACATAACTTGCGTCCATTTACATCTATAAAAGAAGGATCTGAATAACATACATAATATACATAAGGGTCAATATGTAAAATAATTGGTTACAGAATATAACAGTCAGTTTACTAGTAAACACAGGTAATTTACCAACACAAGAATGTCTAAAATAATTGTCTTAAATGGAATAGTAGACAGATTTTCATATACATATAGACTTGCTCCTTTATACAACAATAAATGACTGCGTAAAGATGCAATAAACCTTTTTAGTTAAACTATTACCATTCAGGTCTATTAAGCATCTCAGATCTCTGTCCCTGAGAGAGCAAATGGACTAATAATAATGGAATCTCATTTGTAATATAGTTAGGGTTGAATATGTAATAGTAAATGAAACATTTTTTTTGGGGGGGAATCTGCAGACCAGAGCTGCACGAATAGAGGGGGGGGGGGAGGTCGTGTCCAAGAAGTCTGAAAGATCAGTACAATAGAAAATCAAACTTGGGCGTAATAGGGAATTACTCCTTGCCTAGTGATGGTATAGAATCTAGTGTATCTTGTTATAGGTCCTGTGGGTCTCAGGAGGCTGGATGTATAAAATGAATAAAATTTATATTGCATGTTTCAAGGTATTTATATATGTGCATGCATGTGCTTATATGTGTATGTATGTATGTATGTGTGCACATACATATTTACACCTATAAACCCATAAATACACATGTATACACATATATAGACATGTTTACATACATATACACATATTTAGAAACATATACAGTACACACACACACATATATATATATATATATATATATATATATATGTAGGTATATACACACACATTAGTACGCTTTCCAGTCAAACACTTTGTCATATACCATTTTCCTTTTTACCCATTTAAAATCTTTTTATTAATATTAACATAATATATTTTACTCAAGTCACACTTTTTATTACTTTAACTATTTTAGTGCAGTTTCGGCTTTCCCTCGAGGGCACCCTATAACTTTCTTTTAGCTTGTAACACCAGCGCTTTTTAGCGCAGTCCCAATATTTATTTAAAATATAGGATGCACTTGAGCAATATGATACGCCCTAACCCATCTCTGACTTATAATATCAAGTTGTGCGCTAATGTTAATGTGGTCCAATGATACTGCTTTTTGCGATCCATGCTATCATACTTTTTGTATTTGGTTAAAACTACATGGTACTTTTAAATCCTGAAAATGTGAACAAAGATGAAATACATTCTTTAAGAAAATTCAACAGCCCCTTTAGTTGAACTGAAAATATTTTGTATCTGTCTGATTTATAAGTAAGTTTACAGTGATTGTAAAGTTTTTTTTTTATTAAAATAATAAAACAATACTATAAGGATCATTATTTGAAGTGACATAATTTTTAAAGCTGCACTTTAAAAGAAACAGCTCACAAATGTCTATTTAAATGACTTTGTAGATTATGAAAATAGTTATATTATCACTGAGAATATAGATAAAAAGAAAAAAATACATAATTCAGCTAAATAAGCTGAAAATGAAATATGGGTTTGAAGCTTACACAAGATCACATATATATAAAAGATGTCAGGAATTTCAAACTCCATCCAAAATGAGGTTGGCTGCAAGACATTACAATTATTTTTCAATATGCATTGTGCTTCACAATTTTGGTTGTTAAAAATATTTTACACATGCCAAACATTTGCTCCAAAAAGTGGGAAAGATTGATAAGGATACAATCGACATGAATCATTAGTGTACTCATATAGATGGTCAAACAGATTAAACATGACAGCTTGGAAATGTGCTGTGTATGACAGTTCCAAAAAGCAATCACTGCCATGATGCACTGAAGAAAGGAATGCTGCTGTTTCTTTAAGAAGTTATATAGCCATGATTTTTCTTTAGATTTTTATGCTTGTTATTAGATGGATTCTTGAGAAGAGTAGCTTCCAGTTGTGAGGGCAATAGTATAGAGACTGAAACAAGGGCATATTTTGGTTTAGCGCATGTAGTTCTGGGGCTAGAGCAACTAAGTTTGAAGGGTATTTTACGGCATGATGCCTTTCCTCTTCTATGCCCTCAAAATATTTTTTTTTTTAACTTTATTACAAATTAATTAGCACTAGTTATCTAGTGAGTGTGCATGACCCACTCACAAGTTTCTTGTCTCTAATTGCAAGAGATACATTTGAGGCAAATGCTGCTGAGCTCTAGGGATGGGCAAATGTTTTGCAACATTTGAAAAATGAAACGAATTTCAACACATTCGTTCATGGCGAATTTACAATATTTATATAACATTCTAACATTCGCTTAATATAATAGAATTTCTAATGCTTTAGTTAAATGTAATATTATATACAAATTGTTCTAATAACTTGATTCAAATTATTAATGTAAAATTCAAGTTATGCAATATTCACATTCAAATTGATATATTTGTATCTATTATGTATAAATTTACTAAATTCTCTACCAACTATTTAACTTCTAAATAGTATTTGTTAAATCAAATAATATATCCAGAATTTCGAATGTGGAGATTCAATCTTAGGGGCACATTTATCAAGCTCTGTATGGAGCTTGATGCCCCATGTTTCTGGCGAGCCTTCAGGCTCGCCGGAAACAGAAGTCTGCCTGCTCTGAGGCGGCGGACAGAAATCAACCCAATCAAATACGATCGGGTTGATTGACACCCCCTTCTAACGGCTGATTGACAAGAACTGCTGGTGCAATGCGTATGCTACTGGCATTTATCAATGTGCAGCGGACATGATCCGCTATATCGAATCATGTCCACTCGCACCATAATAATTAGGACCCTAATTATAAACATTCAAAATTTAAAGTGGCATTCGAAAATTGTAAATAACATTCAATTATAGAATTTTTAAGAATATTATATTCGTTCTAACATTCTAATTTGAATATAAACACATTCACCCATCCCTACTGAGCTCCCAACTGTCTTAAATAAGACCTACAACATCATCTTTCTGCAGATGGTGTCACTGTGCATCGTTCAACAATTCAGCGCACTTTGCACAAGGAGAAGCTGTATGGGAGAGTGAAGCGGGAGAAGCCTTTTCTGCACACAAGCCACAAACAGAGTCGCTTGAGGTATGTAAACTCACATTTGGACAAGCCAGCTTCATTTTGGAAGAAGGTGCTGTGGACTGATGAAACAAAGATTGAGTTATTTAGTCATAACAAGGGGCGTCATGCATGGCGGCAAAAGAACACAGCGTTCCAAGACAAACACTTGCTTTCCACAGTAAAATTTGGTGGATGTTCCATCATGCTGTGGGGCTGTGTGGCCAGTGCCGGTACTGGGAATCTGGTTAAAGTTGAGGGTCGCATGGATTCCACTCAATATCAGCAGATACTTGAGAATAATGTTGAGAAATCAGTCACAAAGTTGAAGTTACGCCGGGGCTGGATATTTCAACAAGACAACGACCCAAAACACTGCTCAAAATCTACTCTGGCTTTTATGCAGAGGAACAAGTACAATGTTCTGGAATGGCCATCCCAGTCTCCAGACCTGAATATCACTTAAAATCTGTGGGGTGATTTGAAGCAGACTGTCCATGCTCGGCAACCATCAAACCTAACTGAACTTGAGATGTTTTGCCAGGAGGAATGGTCTTAAATACCTTGATCCAGAATCCAGACACTCATTATAGGCTATAGGAAGCATCTAGATGCTGTTATTTCTGCTAATGAAGGCTCTACTAAATATTGATGCAATATTTCTGTTGGGGTGCCCAAATTTATGCACCTGTCTAATTTCGTTTTTTAAGCTTATTGCAAATTTTCTGTTAATCCAATAAACCTCATTTCACTATTGAAATATTACTGTGTCCTTCAGTTATTTGATAGATCAAAATGAAATTGCTGATTCAAACACCCAATTATTTATAAATGAAAATCATGGAAATTGTCAGGGGTGCCTAAACTTTTGCAAACAATTGTATATACATATAAATACAGTGAACATTTTCTTCTAAGTAAAAAACATCGGAATGTAAAATATTTCTATTCAAAACACAGTAAAACACATTTTAACATAATAAAATTGATTAAAAATTGGGCGTGTTCGGGCAGCAGCCATGAGTAGTCGCAATATCTGGAGCTCCTGCTGAGATCCGGCTAATCCGCCAATTATTGCCAGTACATCGGACTGCTAATAGATTAAACCTAAGACTCTAAATACCCCTTATGGTATAGATATCATACCCCTAACTCCAGTGTTTTTATGACCACAGAGTCCTGATCTGGACCTTTGTGGCCTATGGTGGTAGTTTAATACAAAGCCTCAGAACCCCCCCCCCCCCAGCAACTCGGCTGGGTACAACAGTCACTGATGACTGCTACTTTTCACACTTATCAAGTTAGTGGGAGACTGCTGTGTTTGCTTGAGATACATCAATATAATATATCAGAATGGACCCTGAAGAAACCACGCTACTAGATGCTCTCACTAGATTACTGGAGGATCATCTTATATGCCTATCTGAACACCTGACAAGAGAGTGGGGTAGTATTTATGCCTAAACAAGCTCCCCTCAGATATCGGACACTATACAGAACACACGTCCGAGAGATCATATTGGCGTGGATAAGACACATGATGTCCAACATTGCTCCGAGTTCCAGATTAAGCATAGTAATGCCTCAAAGCCTGGACGTCAGAATGGGAGCCTAGATGGAGTGCCGACCCCTTCTGGGTTGGTATATACAAGCGGTTTGCTCTTACCGAACGCACATGAATTACCATCGCAGGGTGTGACTGAGCACCATACAACAGGTGGTCGTGCTAATGCTGGTCTCTACAACGATCCTGACATTGCAGCGCCGGCTGAAAGTGACGGAGATCCAGAGCATGTAACTGCATCACAATTCACTGTGAGAGGCGCAGCACCTACATTTTTCCAGGCTGATGAGGGAGACGCAATAAGGCAGACACCAATGCACTATACTAATTATAATCAGATCCGAGCTACAGGCAATAGGCCTGTACAACTGTTGCTAGTTGTGTTCACGGACCCAAGCAACACCTTGAACCACCAACAAATATGGCCACGGACGGGTCCTTTAGTTGCATTGTATAGTTTGTTAGTGACAGGAGATTTGCTGCAAAGTTTTGACCGTCTTGAACAGTGCCCTTTCCAGCTCTGGAGCCCCAGGCTATTGACTGAGAACAACGGTAAAATCAGAATAGGGTGACATTTTAGTCTAAATAGTTCAGGCTAGGTAATTGTATTGTTGACTTCTACTATTCTCTCAGTATCTACTTTTATAATTCCGAGCAGATTACAACTGGTTGCTATGTCCCTGACTCTTCCTAATGATGATCTCACAATCAGAGAACTGAGGACTCTATGGGACTATTTATAAACTATCTGAGGATTAAGATAAATATTCAGTATTTTTTTTTATTGTTAGTTCCTCATACTGTTCCATATATAGTCACACATGTGGTTGCTTGCTGGCCTTTTTGGATAGATGATTGTACATGCTGGGATTTGGGACTTTGCTTCTTGGATATCTTCTGATTTACTAGTGCCACTGTTTCTGCAGACATTTACACTACAAAACTGAGTGGGTAACATCTTTGCCTAGACATATGTGCAGCATATTATCATTGTTTTACTTGATTGCATATAACCATACCACAAGAGAGCACCCTAGTGATTTTTATAGCAAGCCGCAAGCGCTATAATGGAACTCATAGTAATTGCCAACTCAGGAGCTGCCCCGAAACCTAGTTTATATGTCAGATCCTTATAGCCCCCATCACCTGGTCCATATATAATATTCTATATTTGATAAAATGGCTTGTTTCTCCACTATACAGCCTCCTCCCCCACTGTCGTTGCCTTTTTTGGTGTTGCTGCATCATTAGCGGCCGAAGTGATGTGGCACACTGTAAATGTATTAATTGTAGATGTGGGGAGTCCTGATTTTATCCTATTTCTGCTTTATTCGGAAATGAGAGGAGAAATAACCAAACTGAAGTGTAATAATATAATATAGGATCAGCGCTCCATATTAATAGCTATTACTAGCTACATTACATATCACACTAAATGACTTACTCTTATTGGCCTAGACATTTAGCTCTACTTTAATATTAATGTCTGGGTTGGTTTGATATACCTTATTGGAAGCCATACACGGGATTATTAGATCATCAATAATCAGTTTCTACACATCATATTTCACCTGATCAGCTGTACACCTTTTTTATGTTCGTATGGCTTGGGCATTTATTGCTATTTAAATTACTTACTAACCCCATTTTACTAGCCTTCTTTGAGGCGATAAATTTTACCTATAGGTTGTAATTGGATCACATTTTCACGTGGTAGGATCATAACTTTCATTCATTGAATGTGAACACTTACCCTCTAAATAACTCCAAGATCCATATATCCACATAGTCTCCCACTCTTTAAATCTTTAAATCTTTAAATCGAAAATGCTCAGGCCCAAAAGAGGCCTGAGCAATTTAAACAATAGTACTGCCTAAGTGCGATATAAATTTTAATTGAAGTCCAAAAGTGGCTTCCTTTTTAGATGGGAGATATACAAATATATACGTTTATAATGTTAAAAATTAGGTTATGTTATAAATGACTTGCTCTATGTTCCCTAGTCAAGCATTGTATGTTAAACAGTCATATATTCTGGTCTCACCACTTGGCAATGTAATATTTGTGATATATATGTGTGTATACAGGACAGTCATGCCCTTGTTTATCTTGCTTGCAATTTTGTATTTGATTTTCAGAGGAAATAATGCTTGTTCTGCCCAGGCTTATGTAATCTAATACCCAGGGCTGTGCATGTTACAGGGTCATAGGATGTGTACCCGGTTCGGCCCGAGAGTGCTGACCCCACCCGTGTTTTGTATATGTATGGGGAGATTACATAAGTCTGTGCACCCTCCGATTTTTCACAGTTGTTTTTTTTTTCACAGTTGTTTGATTGTGAGCCTGCATTGTGTGGCTGTTTAGGGACCCAGGTTTTTGGAAGAGACCTTGACGAGGTACCTGTGCTTTTCCCATTTGGCCAGATGCGGTAACTAACACTTCCATTGCTGATTTTTATCTTAGTTGAGAGCTTGTGTGTGAGTGCTGGACTTTTTCTGTGTGCTATATTAATGTATTATTTTTTTGTAATTTTCCCTGTTTGGGCCTTGCACCCAGGCCTGTCTGGGGTTAACTGCCTGTGACTCTGGTGACAGTGCAGCTTCCTGAGAGTGCTGTTTTGCACCCAGGGCTGTGCATGTTACAGGGTCATAGGATGTGTACCCGGTCCGGGCTGAGAGTGCTGACCCCACCCGTGTTTTGTATGTAAAGAGAAAATCAAAAGTAAACCAACGCACAGAAAAAATCTCTACATATGCTGAAAGTAAAGACAAATCAGACTTAACATTCAATTATTCTTATGCAATTAATTTAGTCCAAAGCATCCAATATGGAACATTAGTTGACAATAGATGGATATCTTCTTATTAAATATTACCTCAATTTTATAAAGTAAGGTATGGGTTCCTAAAAAATGAGGGCACTCCCTGTAGGATCCCTTGAGGCTGTTGACTCTGTGGATCTCAGTACTGGGTCAGCTTTTTTTGGGGGTGTTGGAGCTTGCTGTGATAATGCAGTTTTCTCCTTGTATAAAACAAGGAGAAAGGAACAGCACTCCCAGACCGGACCGGGTACACATCCCATGACCCCTAAACAGGCTCAGCTTTGGTTGGTATGGCACTCACTTAAAGCTACACTATTTCCAGAGTCACAGGCAGTTAACCCCGGGCCTGCCTGGGTGCAGGTCCATAGGGAGAATTACAAAAACAGACACTACAACACACACACAAAACGTCCAGCACTCGCTAACAAGCTCTCAGCTAGGTTTAAAAGCAAAACTGGAGGAGTCAGTTACTGCATTTGGCCAAATGGGACAAGCCCAGGTACCATGTCAAGGTCTCTTCCAAAAACCTGGGTCCCTAATACAGCCACACAAATGCAGTGTGTTCTGGAAATAGTGTAGCTTGAAGTAAGTGCCATAGCAACCAAAGCTGAGCCTGTTTAGGGGTCATGGGATGTGTACCCGGTCCGGTCCGGTAACAGCCATAAACCATATCCATTTTAACCTTTTCAAAAAAGTGTGTGTGTGTGTGTATATATATATATATATATATATATATATATATATATATATATATATACATATATGTGTGTGTGTGTAATATTTTATTTTCCAAACTTTATTATGTTTTGGTGAACATTTTTTTTAACCCTTACGTTGTCTTCAGTCACGCTAAAACTTGAGCGCAAATTTTGTTTGCACTCAAGGGCAAACGTTTACTATATATATATATATATATATATATATATATATATATATATATATATTTATTTTTTTAAGTCCAAAAGGCAACACTCAAGATTCCAATATTACACAGCTCCCCAGGGTGCTAACAACATAACCATACTCCATTCAACAGGTAGCACTCTCTGGGCAATTTTAACATAAACACCTTTATTAGTAAAGTTTTGGGGTATTCAGATGAAGGGGTAATCCCCCCGAAACATTACTAATAAAGGGCTAGATTACAAGTGGCGTGCTATTTAGTGGTCCCGCTCAAGCGTAATATTCGCTAGAAGTAATAATTTTGTGTGCAGGTTAACACATATTACAAGTTGAATGTAAAACTTTTGTACGAGAGCAAAACTCGCCACGCTCTAACTAAAAGACTTCAGATATTGTGACCGCGCTGACTTTTTCTCCCCATAGACTTGAATGGAGAGCGCAGAAGAAAAAAAACACTTATCGTTTGCAAGCTAACCTGACAGTAGTTATTAATATTTCACTATCCAATGTTCTTTACATACAGGAAAATGTTTTTATTTTTAATATATATATATATATATATATATATAAATATGTGTGTGTGTATACCTATATATCTATTTATATGGATATATAGGTATAGATATATATTTTACATTAGCATTATCACATATATATATAAATATATATATATATATATATATATATATATATATATATATATATACACACACACACATACACACACACACAGAGAGAAGCACACTCACAGGATCGAACAACCGGCTCAATACCATTGTTAGCCTGTTCTATGGCAATTTACCACCTGGGTACAGCTTCTTTTAGCCCAGTAATGCTTTTCACAGAGTAGAACTTTCCTGTAGAATATCAGTCTGATCCCACCTATTACGGTCAGACCAGCGCCAAAATACCAGGCAATTCCTCTCTGAACAAGGAACACAGCAACCCTAGAAGATCTCTTTGCCTTCATTGGGCCTCATCAGTGAGGTGTAGCCATATCCCTCAAACCACACTGAGCAAGGAGTCCACATCTGGATTCCCCTTTTTCCCATATGGAGACTAAATACACACAGAGAGAAGCACACTCATAGGAACGAACAACTGGCTCAATACCATTGTTAGCCTGTTCTATGACGATTTACCACCTGGGTACAGCTTCTTTTAGCCCAGTAATGCTTTTCACATAGTTGAACTTTCCTGTAGTATATTCTGATCCCAGCTATTACGGTCAGTCCAGCACCAAAATACCAGGCAATTCCTCTCTGAACAAGGAACCCCAAACAATCATTTCAGCCTGGGCCTCGTCAGTGAGGTGCAGCTATATATATATATATATATATATATATATATATAAATATTTAATAATAAAAAGAACATAGCAAGGGAAAATATGTGTAAGACGCTTCGGGTTATGCACTTCAAGTCTAACATGGTGTGGGGTTAGTAAAAGATCCAAAGTCACTTTTGCATATATAAGTATTCCACATTTGTTAATACCGATCACTGAGAGGGCAAAACAGACATCATAGGCGAACTATAAACACGGAGCTAGACTCACCACTCCAAGGAAACTCGTTCACAGAGACCGGTGGGGACCGTTGTAAGTAACCACCCCTACCCCTTACTCCGGTCGATCCTTTGAAGCTCTAACCTCTATACTTCTCCAGTTAGAGGATGCTTACTCTTCCCTGTGACTGTTACACAGCATGCGTGAACATAGCTTCCGGGTGACGTAATCCGCCAATCAAGGACAGCTCCAAGTAACGCATTTGCCTACTCTGCTTTCAATGGATTCTATCGGTAGTCCTCGTGATCCAGGTAGGAAAGGCTGTGAGGTTACTCAGGAACAGAAGAGCCCCTTACGCGTTTTGACAGAGCATAGCCTTTATCATAGACCAATGATAGGTCTATGATTACGACTACACTCTGTCGAAACGTGTAAGACTGTTTTTCTCCTTTTGGATGGTATCTCTGTGGTCTATGTGAATAAAACTTTTTGTTTTTACAAGGTTCTTCTATTTTGGACTCATTTTTTCGTCATGGTATGGTGTTAGCACACATGAAGAATAAGTTATGTTATGGCAAATTATGGAATATTAAATATAATCCATAGAATATATATAATATTTATATATATGTTACGGGTTAAGTCAGAATTCCGGGTAATCCTGACATTACCCAAGCGGCTGTGGATAAAGTCCAATGTAATGTAATCCCATCTACACTATTATTTTGTCTCTGCCTGGGGTTTCAAGGAAGGCACCTCGCTGATCCTCTGGCATTCACACCAAGTGAACCTTGGGGAATGAGGTTTACAAGGGGAACTTCACCCCCTTGAACCCCCCAGACAGAGACAAAAAAAATAGTGAAGATGTGTGAATGTGTGAATTACAGTGCATTGTATATTTGTCTGATGCAGTGACTCGATGCACTCTGAGAAGATTTATCATGTTACATCAGGCTTTACTGCTTGGGTAATGTAAGGTTTACCCAGGTAATGCTAGGAATACCCAATTTCTTAGTTTACCCGCAACATATACATACATATATACATATTTACAGTATCTATAATAATTATATAATATATATATATATATTTACAAAATCTCTAAAAAAAATCATTATTAATATTTTTTATATTTTATATTTAATATTTCCATAACTTATAATAACTCACTGTGTTAGACTTAAAGCTCAAAACCTGAAGCATGTTACCCATATTTTACATTCTTCACAATTTTTTGTTTTATTAATAATATTCGGCTAGATTAAGAGGTTTGCGTTATGAGGGGTGCGGTACTACTTGCAAGTTATTGTCACCGCTCGCTTCCCTACAGCGCTGGTATTACAGGTTTACATAAACCCGGCGTTAGCAGGCAAAAAGGGAGCGTAGAGCAAAATTGAGCTCCATACCGCACTCCAATACCAGCGCTGCTGAAAGCTGCACTGAGCTTGTTTTACGTGCTCGTGCACGATTTCCCCATAGACATTAATGGTAATGGGGAGAGCCGGCTGAAAAAAAGCCTAACACCTGCAATAAAGCAGTGTAAAGCTCCGTAACGCAGCCCCAGGGCCGGACTGGGATCAAAAAAAGGCACATGTATTTTAAGGCAGAAAGGCCCACTCCCCCTCCCCTCCACTCACCATTTCTTATTCACATACATACAGGCACAGCATTCACATACAAGCAGACACACACACACACTACACAGCATTTACATACATGCAGGCACAGCATTCACATACATGCAGAGACACACACACTACACAGCATTCACATACATACATGCAGGCACAAAACACACACAGCATTCACATACATTCAGACACAGCATTCACATACATGCAGACTCACACACATACACACTACACAGCATTCACATACATGCAGGCACACAACACACACATTACACAGCATTCACATACATATATGCAGGCACACAACACACACAGCATTCACATATATGCAGGCACACAGCATTCACATACATGCAGGCTAAACTAGGCTGTGTTTCTCAAGTGTGATTGAAATTACTGCCCTCACGATGACGCTGTGGAGAGATATGTGGGGCAAAAAGAGCAACCCACAATGTGACACTGACTGCTGTGTGGCAGACTGTGCAGACATTTTTTTGGGGGGAAAGAGCCACAGGCTCTCAATAGTCAGTGTGTGCAGCAAATCAGAGTGTGGGTTATAATTAAGAGGTGGGCCTGGGAGGGGCTAAGGGGACCAACGGCCCAACGGCCAGTGCAGCCCCATTAAAGTCTATGGGGAAACTAAATTTATGTTTACACCTAACATAAACCCAGAGTCTAAACACCCCTAATCTGCTGCCCCCGACATCGCCGACACCTACATTATACTTATTAACCCCTAATCTGCCGCCCCCAAAGTCGCCATCACCTACCTACACTTATTAACCCCTAACCTGCCACACCCCAACATCGCTGACACCTACATTACAGTTATTAACCCCTAATCTGTCGCCCCCAACACCACCAACAACTACATTACAGTTAATAACCCCTAATCTGCCGCTCCGGACATCACTGCCACTATAATAAACATATTAACCCCTAAACCGCAGCACTCCCGCATCACAAACACTAGTTAAATATTATTAACCCCTAATTTGCCGCCCCTAACATCTCCGCCACCTACCTACATTTATTTACCCCTAATCTGCCGTCTCCAACATTGCGGCCACTATACTACATTTATTAACCCCTAAACCTAGTCTAACCCTAATCCTAACACCCCCTAACTTAAATATAATTAAAATAAATCTAAATAAAACCTACTATCATTACCTAAATATTTCCTATTTAAAACTACATACTTACCTGTAAAATAAACCCTAAGCTAGCTACAATATAACTAATAGTTATATTGTAGCTATCTAAGGTTTTATTTTTATTTTACAGGCAAGTTTGTATTTATTTTAACTAGGTAGAATAGTTGGTAAATAGTTATTAACTCTTTACTAACTACCTAGCTAAAATAAATACAAATTTACCTGTAAAATAAAACCTAACCTGCCTTACACTAACACCTAACCTTACACTACAATTAAATCAATTACATACATTAAATATAATTACCTAAATTACAAAAAAACAAACACTAAATTTCACAAAATAAATAAATAAATTATAAGATATTTAAACTAATTATACCTTATCTAATAGCCCTATCAAAATAAAAAAAGCCCCCCAAAATAAAAAAAAACCCTAGCCTAAACTACCAATAGCCCTTAAAAGGGCCTTTTGCGGGGCATTGCCCCAAAGAAATCAGCTCTTTTACCTGTAAAAAAAATACAAACAACCCCCCAACAGTAAAACCCACCACCCACGCAACGAACCCCCCAAATAAAATTCTAACAAAAAAAACCTAAGCTCCCCATTGCCCTGAAAAGGGCATTTGGATGGGCATTGCCCTTAAAAGGGCATTTAGCTCTTTTTAAAGTGCCCAAACCCCTAATCTAAAAATAAAACCCACCCAATAAACCCTTAAAAAAGCCTAACACTAACCCCCGAAGATCCACTTACAGTTTTTGAAGACCCGACATCCATCCTCAACGAAGCCGGCAGAAATCCTCAACGAAGCGGCAGAAGTCTTCATCCAACCGGGCAGAAGTCTTCATCCAGATGGCATCTTATATCTTCATCCATCCGGCGTGGAGCGGGTCCATCTTCAAGACATCCTCTTCAATCGACGTTTTCTTCCGAATGAGGTTTCCCTTTAAATGACGTCATCCAAGATCAGCTAATAGGAATTAAGCTTGAAAAAATCCTATTGGCTGTTGCAATCAGCCAATAGGATTGAGCTTCAATCCTATTGGCTGATCCAATCAACCAATAGGATTAAGCTTGCATTCTATTGGCTGATTGGGTGGGTTTTATTTTTAGATTAGGAGTTTGGGCAGTTGAAAAAGAGCTAAATGCCCTTTTAAGGGCAATGCCCATCCAAATGCCCTTTTCAGGGCAATGGGGAGCTTAGGTTTTTTTTAGTTAAGTTTTTATTTGGGGGGTTGGTTGTGTGGGTGGTGGGTTTTACTGTTGGGGGGTTGTTTGTAGTTTTTTTTTACAGGTAAAAGAGCTGATTTCTTTGGGGCAATGCCCCGCAAAAGGCCCTTTTAAGGGCTATTGGTAGTTTAGTTTAGGCTTTTATTTTTGGGGGGGGCTTTTTTAATTTCATAGGGCTATTAGATTAGGTGTAATTAGTTTAAATATCTTATAATTTATTATTTTACTTTGTGTAATTTAGTGGGGTTATTTTTTTTGTAATTAAGGTAATTGTATTTAATTTATGTAATTGATTTAATTGTAATGTAAGGTTAGGTGTTAGTGTAAGACAGGTTAGGTTTTATTTTACAGGTAAATTTGTATTTATTTTAGCTGTAGTTAGTAAATAGTTAATAACTATTTATCAACTATTCTACCTAGTTAAAATAAATACAAACTTGCCTGTAAAATAAAAATAAACCCTAAGCTAGCTACAATGTAACTATTAGTTATATTGTAGCTAGCATAGGGTTTATTTTACAGGTAAGTATTTAGTTTTAAATAGGAATTATTTTGTTATTAATAGTAGGTTTTATTTAGATTTATTTGAATTATGTTTAAGTTAGGGGGTGTTTAGGGTTAGATTTAGGTTTAGGGGTTAATAAATTTAGTACAGTGGCGGCGACGTTGGTGGCGGCATATTAGGGGTTAATAAATGTAATAAAATAATCAAAAAGGCAAAGCAAGTGTTCAGTATGAGGATTCCACGAGGGGGTTATGAGTAGTATAAGTATAACACCCTCTTGTTTCCAAGGAATCAGTCCCAATGAAATCCGTATTTGTCAGGGACAACAGTCAGTATGCAGTAAATACAAAAGTCCCAGCGTTGGTTCCTGGTGTTTAAGCTCCGTATTTGGGTGATAGTGTAGATGTCACTCCAACCTAGATGTCACGGGTGTCTAAGTGCAGAGATAATAGACAGTCATTGTAAGCTTATCCGGAAGATCTCTTACCCTCCACAAGACTTGGTGGGGTGCCTGGGCGCACTGCTGTACTTCTCCTCGGACTGGTGTGGAAACCCTTCCGTGGGGGTGCAGCGTGTGGGTCCTTCTTGGCGTGCTTGGAGATCCGGCTCTGGTAACGTGGTGTACTCTTGCGCTCCCCGTGACGTCGCTAGGTGGATTGTGGGTATTGTAGTTCCGGGCACTCCCAGAAATCAACGCTGGTTGGGCTACTGGTACAACAGAACAGTGTGCGGTATATCCTCCGCTATAGAACAAGGATCAAGAAGGGAATAAAAGTCTGTTGACTCAATGATGTTTTGCTGGAAAAACTTGTTTTATTACGAGAATCCAAAACAAGTCAAAGTAAGCAAAAGTGAACAAAGTAAAGTACAAACGGGTCACAGTGAGGGACGCCTGACGCGTTTCGCGCATGCGTAGATGCGCTTCTTCAGAGGCTAATTAGTTAGTGGCCAGTACAGCTATTTAAACGATACAACCACCAATCCTAGGGTAGCTGTAAGGGATGGCCAATGGGTGCAACATATCCAAGCAGCAGTGTGTTAACATATAATATGGAATCAAGGTATTTTCAAATGGTTGCTGTTTGGAAGGGGCACATCTAAATACAAAGTTCACTGTTAACAACTCTTCAATCAAATATAGAACATGTAAATCAACAATATTCCCTATGGAGCTAAACATACATGTAAATAAAATTATAAAATAAAGTAAAATATATGTACTAGGAATCAATAATTAAAAGTAGTAAATGGGAAATAAATAAAACTGTATCATATGGTTTGCTATAGGTCCTGAAATAACATAGATGTGAATCTGGTGTACGTAATCCCAAGAATGTCTCAAAAAGGCATAATTTAGGCAAAATAGGGAGTAAACCAGAACGGGGTCTGAAAGACAGGGCTGAAAACTAATAAAATTAATATTTAAATAAGGCAAAAACTAATAAAACTAGAGAGGTATCTATATAGAAATAGATACAGGGATAGGGAAGGTATGTAAAATCTTTAACAAAATTGTCTACAAGGTTTACTAAACTGAAATCAAAGTAAGGATACCAAAGGAGGATGTATATCTATCCATCTCCTATTTAAGTGGATATTGGAATTAGTGTTTGTAGAGTCTACACTTATATAGGTAGTTATGTTACTTGTGTTATATCTATGCATATGATGTGGATCAATTTTTTAGATAGCTAGTGTTCCTCAGACCCATGGGTATTAGCTCGCTACGGTAAGATTATTGAAGATTCTACTGGTTCCCACTGGTTTAATACTGGGATTAGGTAGGGTAGTAGTACCTATACATATAGGTCAACATCTAATCTTTTATTGATGCCATGGGGGTATCTTGTGTTCAATTTTAGGATCCAATATACTTCTCTTTTTAGTAGCCTAGCTGTTCTATCTCCTCCTCTGGCATTTTGTACAATTCTCTCAATCCCCATAAAGGAGAAGAATGTGGTCCCTATGCCATGTTGGCGGAAATGTTTCGCCACTGGTGTTTTAGGATCTTTTTCAGTTAGGGACAGTAAGTGCTCTCTTATTTGGTCTTTTAAAGGACGTGTGGTAATTCCTGTATATTGTTGGAAACAATATTGGCATGTAATCAGATAGATAACGTATTGCGATGTGCAATCTATTCTTTGTCTGATAGTATATGTTTCTTTAGTGTTGGTTGAGGTAAAAGTATAATTTTTTTCTGTGTAGTCACAGCTCTTACAGGGTGTATGACCGCACTTAAAAGAGCCTGGGGTCAAACTTAGCCAGTTTGTCTGGGTTTGTGTTTTTTCTGAGAATTTTTTATTCATAAGATTATTTAATGAGGGGGCCTTTTTCGCTACAAATTTAATCCCTTTAGAAATAATTTGTTTCAATGTATTGTCATTATTTAGTATTACAAGGTTTTTCTTAATAATATTGCACACTTTGTAATACTGTGTGCTGTACTGTGTAGAGAAGACTATGTTATCATTATCAATCTCGGTGGTTTTCTTATTAAATAGTGTATTTCTGTTTAATTTTTGAACTTCTTTGTTTATATTTTGAAGTTTAAATTTGTTATACCCTCTTTTGATCAGTCTGTTTGTTAGTTCCTCAGCTTCTAATTTGTAGGTTTCTATATTAGAACAGTTTCTACGCAATCTTAGATACTGACCTTTGGGGATACCTTTCTTTAGGTGTGGTACATGGCATGAATCTGCTCTCAAGATGGTATTTTTTGATGTTGGTTTCCTGTAGGTGGATGTGCTGATACTCATATTAGTTGTGTCTATTTGGAGTTTTAAGTCCAGATATTCAATCATAAAGTTATCACTTTTGTGAGTGAATGTTAAATTATAATTATTGTTACTAATATGTGTCATGAAGTCATCAATAGTATGTTCTTTGTGTGTTGTGTCCCATATAATAATAAGGTCATCTATAAAGCGACCGTATAATTTGATGTTGTTTTTAAAGGGAAAATCTGTTGCGAATATATGGGTGAGTTCCATCATACCCATATATATGTTGGCGTATGCCGGGGCGAATTTAGCGCCCATGGCAGTGCCTCGTTTTTGTAAATAGTAGTTGCCCTCATGTACAAAGTAATTATGTTTAAGTAGAAATTCTGTTGTTTCTACAACAAAGGTTATAAAGTTTATATCAAAATTTGTGTGTCTGAGCAACATTTTACTAAGGGCTTCAAGGCCTGTGGGATGGGGAATGTTTGAGTAGAGAGCGGCCACGTCTATAGTGAGCCAGACGTAGCCGCTGTCCCACTGGACATTGTCTAGTTGCTGGATGAGGTGGCCACTGTCCCTTATATATCCTGGTAGAGTTTGGACTATTGGTTGGAGTATGTGATCCAGCCAGCCTCCCAATTTTTCACATAGGGAGCCCTGGCTGGCCACAATGGGTCTGCCCGGCGGTCTTGTGAGACTCTTGTGGATTTTGGGTACTATTCTGAAGCTAGGTATAGTGGGAGCTTCATTAAGTAAAGTTTTAGTGAGTTCATCTGTCATAAAGCCATGTTCTTTGGCTGTGTCCAAGTGATTTTTTAATTGGTTAGTGAAGGAAAGGGTGGGATTGAAAGTTAATTTCTTATATTGTTCCTCATCAGTTAGTTGTCTATTTATTTCCTCAAGGTAATCAGCAGTGTTAAGGAGAACAATAGCGCCACCCTTGTCAGCCTTAGTTATGACTATATTAGGATTCTTTTGTAGTTCTTTAAGTGCCTTTCTTTCTTTGTAGGTCAAGTTATCTCTGACTTTTGTGTTGGTACTGAGATGTAGATGTGCATTTAAATCTGTTAATTCTTTTTCTACTGATCTCTGAAAGAGATCTATTAGGTGATCACGTGCATGAACTGGATAAAAATAAGATTTATCCTTTAGTGAGTAAGCGGGGGGGTTGGTGTGTGTGTATCCTTCAGCTCGTGTGGTGTCTTGTTGAAGGGATGTGAGTGTCGTGAGATCAGTTAGGTCTGAGAATCGGAGGCCTATTGTGTTCTCCCGTGTTGCTTCAATCATGTGATCTTCTCGTGGTGTATCAGTGTTAAAAAAGTGTTTCTTTAAAACTATTTTCCTTACCAGTTTGTTAGTGTCCAGAAGGGTGCTAAAAAAATCAAAATTAGTTGCTGGTGCAAAACTTAAACCTTTATTTAATAAATTGATGTGAAAATATGATAGAGTAAAGTCAGAGAGGTTCACTACAGCTATTTCTTCTTGTTTTTCCTGACCCTGCTGGGGTATCTATATGTTTGGTCACTTTTCTTAGGGGTACTAGCTTGTTGAGGTGATTTAACTAAACTTTTCAGATTTTGTCTAGTTCCAGATATATTGCTGGAGGTGGTTGGCAATGTGTCTGTATCTTCTGTTGTTGTTTCTACAGTTTCCCCCTCCAGATTATCTGTATCAATGCTGGAGAAAGTTACTTTTCTAGGTGTTTGATTCTTAATCTGTTGTGTCTTGTTTTTAGTGCTATTGAATTGGGTCTTTTTTTGAGAGCCCCTTCTGCCTTGTGGTCTGGTTTTTTGCCATGAATACACTATGTCAAGATCATAGTCTTTCTTATCTCTATTATATTTCTGTACCTTTCTGTCTGAGAGTGTAGCATCTAGTTGATCGATAGTATTATCTAACTGTGATTTATAATCTATATATTTTTGTGTTGACTCAAAGGTTTTTAGTATATCAGTAATTTTGTTGATTTCAGCTAATATCGTCTCCCTTTCTTCCCTTTTATGTTTAAGTAACTGCTTCATACATATAATAGAGCAGTTGGTTAAGTTTGTATTCCATTCTTCCATAAAGATGGGATTATCTAGGGCAAAGGAGGGGTATTTTTTCATACGTAGTCCTCTGGGGACTTTATTCTCAGCTATGTACAAATCCAAAAACTCAATATCCCACCACAAATTTGTTTCCTTAAATTTCAGTTTTTCTAGACTAGAAAATACTGTGTCTAGATTGTCTTCCCTAATGGAGTCTAGGGCATCACTGTGACCCTTAAGAGCTGATGCCATAATGCGTTTTCTTTTTTGTTGTTCATCTAATACCCCTGTGGGAGCTAGTGTAGTAGCCATTTTAGAAAACTATATGTTTAGACAGCAGCAAATATGACACTGTGAATAGTAATGCAATATGATAACTAAGTTAGATATGCAATATCGTAATTATTCAGTCCAGCAATAGTATATTATTGTAGCCAATAACTGAGCACTTAGGATAATAATAAACAAAATAATCAAAAAGGCAAAGCAAGTGTTCAGTATGAGGATTCCACGAGGGGGTTATGAGTAGTATAAGTATAACACCCTCTTGTTTCCAAGGAATCAGTCCCAATGAAATCCGTATTTGTCAGGGACAACAGTCAGTATGCAGTAAATACAAAAGTCCCAGCGTTGGTTCCTGGTGTTTAAGCTCCGTATTTGGGTGATAGTGTAGATGTCACTCCAACCTAGATGTCACGGGTGTCTAAGTGCAGAGATAATAGACAGTCATTGTAAGCTTATCCGGAAGATCTCTTACCCTCCACAAGACTTGGTGGGGTGCCTGGGCGCACTGCTGTACTTCTCCTCGGACTGGTGTGGAAACCCTTCCGTGGGGGTGCAGCGTGTGGGTCCTTCTTGGCGTGCTTGTAATTAAGGTAATTGTATTTAATTTATGTAATTGATTTAATTGTAATGTAAGGTTAGGTGTTAGTGTAAGACAGGTTAGGTTTTATTTTACAGGTAAATTTGTATTTATTTTAGCTGTAGTTAGTAAATAGTTAATAACTATTTATCAACTATTCTACCTAGTTAAAATAAATACAAACTTGCCTGTAAAATAAAAATAAACCCTAAGCTAGCTACAATGTAACTATTAGTTATATTGTAGCTAGCATAGGGTTTATTTTACAGGTAAGTATTTAGTTTTAAATAGGAATTATTTTGTTATTAATAGTAGGTTTTATTTAGATTTATTTGAATTATGTTTAAGTTAGGGGGTGTTTAGGGTTAGATTTAGGTTTAGGGGTTAATAAATTTAGTACAGTGGCGGCGACGTTGGTGGCGGCATATTAGGGGTTAATAAATGTAGATAGGTAGTGGCGATGTTAGGGGCGGCAGATTAGGGGTTAATAATATTTAACTAGTGTTTGCAATGCGGGAGTATGGCGGTTTAGGGGTTAATATGTTTATTATAGTGGTGGCGACGTTGGGGGCGGCAGATTAGGGGTGTTTAGACTCGGGGGTTCATGTTAGGGTGTTAGGTGTAAACATAAATTTTGTTTCCCCATAGGATTCAATGGGGCTGCGTTATGGAGCTTTACGCTCCTTTATTTAGGTGTTAGGCTTTTTTTCAGCCGGCTCTCCCCATTGATGTCTATGGGGAAATCGTGCTTGAGCATGTAAAACCAGCTCACCGCAGCTTTCAGCAGCGCTGGTATTGGAGTGCGGTATGGAGCACAATTTTGCTCTACGCTCACTTCTTGCCTGCTAACGTCGGGTTTATGAAAACCTGTAATACCAGCGCTGTAGGGAAGTGAGCGGTGACAATAACGTGCAAGTTAGCACCGCACCCCTCATAACGCAAAACTCGTAATCTAGCCATTTGTTTTTTAACTAAGTTCCTCATTTAAATACGAGTGTTCATTTTTGGCATTCTTTAACAATGATTAGATTCATTTAGAACATTTCACCTGTAATTTTTTAATTGCAATGCAATAGTGCTATTTTGACAATTATTTGAACATTGTGCCTTAGTGACACATGGGGGTCATTATCTTTGTGGCTTATCTACATGGTCATCTTCATGGGCAAGTGTATTTTGTTTTGTCATAGGGTCAAGAACAACACATTTGAACAGCTGCATACTGTTTCTTATTTAAACAAAATTCTGTCCAGTTGTAATAAAAAGCAAGTTTAATGTGGCTTTCCCATTAACTGGTTAGTTGGCAAGGAATCAGATATAACTTAAACCACTTTTAGCAGTTTTTTTTCATACTACAAAGTTTTATAATAATGGGATAACGTTGCTTGGGATATTGAAAGTTAATAGAGTTACACTAAACAGTTTGCTTTCTTATATTTAATAGCAAAAGTTTAAAGGGACATTAAACACTTTGACATAGTAATATAAAGGCCTAGATTAAGAGTGGAGCGCAAAACTGTGCTTTCGCAATTGCGATATTTGTGCTCCACTCAGTAATACCGGTACACGCAAATGTATGATGGTATTACAAGTTGATTGCAATGGAAATGCGACTTCGCATTCACATTGCCTGGAAGTTTAGCGCTCCTGGGAGTGTGCTTCCATAGGCTCTAATGGGAGCCTCATTCTGATGCCGATAGGCACGGCACAGTGAAAGGGGTAAGTCGCGCAGCATTGGGCAGCATATTTAAAATATATATGTATATGAGTATTTATAAGTATATACACATATTAACACATAAATATATATGTACAGTATATAAGCATATACATAGATATTTACAGTTTAAATACAGTCCCCATAGACTGCTATGCCCACACTTTTTTTTAAAAAAAGGAACACTACACTTTATTTTGGGGGAAATTGGGGACATTTATTTCATTAACCAGAGGTCTGTATTACAAGTTAGGTTCAATGCGAATGCAACCTTGCGTTCACATTGCATGGAAGCGTTGCGCTCATGAGAGTTTGCTTCCATAGTCTCCAATGGGAGCCTAGTTCTCATGCTGTGAGACATGGCATGAGAACCTAGCAAAGTGAAGGGGTAAGTCGTGCAGCAAATATAAATATACAGTAGCAATAACCAGCCACTTGTAATCGCAGGTTATTTAATTTGCCCGTTTACATGTGCATGTTCAAATTTAACTCCACTTGTAATCTAGCCCAAAATTTTTAATTGTGTTTAATTGTATGCAATAAAGTAACTTTGTAATAAACTTTCAACATTTAATTTGTTCCCTTTTCCTATAATTTAATTCTGAATATTGTGGGCTTCCAAAACTCCTGTTAAAAGTGGAAGTGCAGACACAGCCGTAATCCTCACAGTCATTGGTTCCACACTCTAAGCCATTTATAACTGTCCCTAATTGGCCTTAGCAGAAAAAGAAACCTAAGCTACAATATGGCGATGCCCACTTTATGGGCATTAGATATTTATATTATTTTCTCAGGCTAATCTTAGCTCTTAATACATAATTCCACCAATTACTTATTTAGGGCCAGATAATGAGTGGTTTGATAACAGTTACACATGAGCGACATTGGATTTATCGTGGCTGTGCAATGGTAATTGTGGGCAGCATATGCGTAACGTGCTTCGGGTTTCGCACTTCAAGTCTAACGTGGTGTGGGGTTAGCACACATGAAGAATGAGTTATCTTAAGGTGCATTATGGATATACAAAATATTAAAAAATATTAATAATTATTATTATAGATGTTCTAAAAAAATCTAAATAATCCATAGAATATAAATATGTAAGAAGGTGAAGAATTAAGGCTGAGGATGATATATGATATATGAGGGGAATACAACTAGATAAAAAAGAATAAATAGAAACAAGAATGTACATCTATAGTAGAAAAAGGGGATTTTCCCAGATCTGCCCTGTAGTCCTCTTACTCTTTATTGCTTCTATTTGATTTTATAAAACTGATGTTCCTATACTGAGAACATAAGATAAATAACAGTTTGCTTGTGAGGCATGTCACTGTCCACCAATAAAGCAGCAGGATATCTTTTATCACCCAGTGAGCTGTACACGGACATGCCCTTCCTTCCAACTTCAAAATAAAAAAATAGCTTCAACTTAACCATTTTTCAAAAAAAAAAAAAAATTGAACATGTTTAATATTTGGTCTTTGATGTGCACGATATACATTATGATTGTTATTGTTTGTAAGGGATTGTAAAGAGTTCACACGTATTTTTGGGTCAGATGCAAATTAAGATGTGGATAAAGTAAACTGGTGCAAGAAATTGTATCATGTGCTTTACAAGTGATGTAACCACAGGAAAGGTCACAATGACGGCTGAGCATACTTCTTTGTATAATACGGTCTATAAAAGGGCGAACGCATCAGAAGCTATTGTGAGAGAAAACAATTGCAGTGCAATAAGTTGCCATCATCTTTTGTTGTGTTTATTATCTCTGATGAATTTACACATACTTGTAGAATTTACTATATCTAATAAAGTTAGATTCACCTTGTTGATGTTGTTAGCCTTGCTGCTTTTTCTATTTATTTTTTTTTATTTAATTTTATTTTAGTTTGCTGACTCCCTTTGATCTGAGGCTGTCACCCTGCATCCAAAAGCATTTGTTATAACTATAATAAAGTTCCAATGCAGCACTATAAAATATTTTGGATTGCAATTCATACATTTACAAGTACAATATGGGTAGGTTACATTTTGTAAATGAACATTACAAAAATACAATACTTAAAGAGAAACAGTGGTCGTTTAGTAAAAATAATTTTGTTGGGAACGCATATTATGAGTTGCGGCGGTATAGCTATACCGCAAGCATTTTAGCCTGTAACACAATGTCCATTCCATACTCAAAAAAAAATGACGTTTGAGTGCAGGATTTTCATAGCGCCTGTATTACAGGTTGCATTACAGCCTATACCGACACAATCTATACCACCATCTGAGAGCAGTAATTATGGATTTTGTGTGACAAAAATGTTTCACAAAACTCAAAACTAAACTGTTACAAAGTACACTAACACCCATAAACTGCCTATTAACATCTAAACCGCCGCCCTCTCACATCACAAACACTATATTAAACTTATTAAAGGGACAGTAAAGTCCAAAATAAACCTTCATGATTCAAATAGGGCATGCAATTTTAAACAACTTTCCAATTTACTTGTATCACCAATTTTGCTTTATTCTCTTGGTATTCTTAGTTGAAAGCTAAACCTAGGAGGTTCATATGCTAATTTCTTAGACCTTTAAGGCTGCCTCTAATCTAAATGCATTTTGATAGTTTTTTACAACTAGAGTGCATTAGTTCATGTGTTTCATATAGATAGCATTGAGCTCATGCACGTGAATTTACCGTGGAGTCAGCTCTGATTGGCTAAAATGCAAGTCTGTCAAAAGAACTGAAATAAGGGGGCAGTCTGCTGAGGCTTAGATACAAGGTAATTACAGAGGTAAAATGTGTATAATTATAACTGTGTTGGTTATGCAAAACTGGGTAATTGGTAATTAAGGGATTATCTATCTTTTAAAACAACAAAAATTCTGGTGTTCACTGTCCCTTTAACCTCTAATCTGCCACCCACCCACATTGCGACTATTAAATAAACCTATTAACCCCCTAATCTGCCACTTCCCGACATCACCAACACTAAATTAAACTATTAACCCCTAAACCTAACACCCCCCCCAACTTTAAATTAAAATTGCATTATAACTATCTTTAAAAAAATAAAAACTTACCAGTGAAATAAAAAAAAAAACAACTATTGGTTGATTTGAACAGCCAATAGGATTTCAGAAGCTCTCAACCTATTTGAACAGCCAATAGGATTTCAGAAGCTCTCATCCTATTGGCTGATTTAAATTTCAAAAATCAAATCAGCTAATAGGAATGCAAGGTACCCCATTTTGAAATAGATACCTTGCATTCAACTTCAGTGTATGGCGGTGATCGTATGAAGAGGATGATCCGCACAGGATGTCATCGCCCTCCAAGATAGCTCCACTTTGCGCTGCCGGGATGAAGATAGAAGATGTCCCCTGTTATAACCACTACAAATTTTAATGGCTTAAGGTAAGGTCCAGATTTGGATGTGAAAAATTGTTGTTCTGGATATATAGGGGGGTAGTTACCAAGCCGTCTACTTTACCTGCCTTCGCCGGTTCAATACGCCCGCCTAAGCTCGCCTACCATCGCCGCCCCGGACCTGCAAAATTTCGCCTAAGTTATCAAGAGAACTGTCAAAAAGCCGTGCACCAAGTACGGGGCGATGAGCAGCGGATTGTGATAGTTATCACTCATCCGATCTCGCTGCTCTTAGGCTTTTTGACAGCTTTATTGCTAGCCTGTCACTAAGCACCCAACTAACTACACTGTTAGTTCCGATCAGCCAATAGAATGCGAGCTCAATCTGATTGGCTGATTGGATCCTATCAGATCAGATTTTTCCTACCTTAATTCCGATTGGCTGATAGAATACTATCAGCCAATCGGAATTGAAGGGACGCCATCTTGGATGACGTCCCTTAAAGGAATATCCATTCGTCGTTAGTCTTCGGGAAGAAGAGGATGGCTCCGCGTCGGCTCGTCTGAAGATGGCTCCACTCCGCTCCGGATGGATGAAGATTGAAGACGCTGCCTGGATGAAGAATTCTATCAGATGGAAGACTTATTCAGCGCCGCCTGGATGATGACTTCTGCCGCTCCGGATCTCCTCTTCGGTTCCATCGATGGTCGGCTGGCTGAAGACGACTCATGGTAGGATGATCTTCAGGGTGGTAGTGTTAGGCTTTTTTAAGGGGGGTTTGGGTTAGATTAGGGGTATGTGGGTGGTGGGTTTTAATGTTGGGGGGGTTGTATTTTTCTTTTACAGGCAAAAGAGCAGAATTCTTTGGGGCATGCCCCGCAAAAGGCCCTTTTAAGGGCTGGTAAGGTAAAAGAGCTTTGAACTTTTTAATTTAGAATAGGGTAGGGCATTTTTTTTATTTTGGGGGGCTTTGTTATTTTATTAGGGGGCTTAGATTAGGTGTAAGTAGCTTAAAATTGTTGTAATATTTTTTAAATGTTTGTAACTTATTTTTTTATTTTTTGTAACTTAGCTTTTTTATTTTTTGTACTTTAGTTAGTTTATTTAATTGTATTTAATTGTAGTTATTTGTAACTAATTTATTTAATTTATTTAATGATAGTGTAGTGTTAGGTTTAATTGTAACTTAGGTTAGGATTTATTTTACAGGTAGGTAGTTATTAAATAGCTTTAAGTATTTAGTTTAAATAGGAATAATTTATTTAATGATAGTGTAGTGTTAGGTGTAATTGTAACTTAGGTTAGTTTTTATTTTACAGGTAAATTTCTCTTTATTTTAGCTAGGTAGCTATTAAATAGTTAATAACTATTTAATAGCTATTGTACCTAGTTAAAATAAATTGAAAGTTACCTGTAAAATAAAAATAAATCAATAAACAAAAGTATAAACCCTTTAAGGGTTTAACTCTACAAAGTGTGGTTTCCCAAAAACCCACACTAAAATACTATTGAATATACAAAATTAGAGTGCGCTAAACAGCTCTACCTGTAGCCTAGTTGTACACTATTAGTGAATAAATATGGACAAGTATCTTACAGATAGAATAATTAAAAAAGCAATATGAATGTAAAAAATATATATCAACACTATTAAACTTTATTACACAACTCATACATTTAAAGACAATTAGTTACTAAGGTGCACCTTTTAAACATATAGCTTAAAAACAATTTTATATATCACTTTTACCACTTTAAAATCCTAAAAACTTGCTTATGTTCAAAAGCTAAATATATCTCTTCAGCTCGTTATAACCAGATCATTGATTGTATCAATGTTGTTTCAAAGTATATGCTGGAAACCATATATATCAGAACAAAGTATCAGTAGATTGTCCTTAGTCTTTTTTTATATCTCCAGAATGAACAAAAAGACTTTATTTGAAAGGTCAATTTTTCGCGGGGTACCCCTTAAACTGGCGATTACTGTTATATTCAAATTGACAGTTATTGACCATGTGCCAGTTTGACAGTTATTGGCAATATATCGTCTGTTAATATATATAAGTCTGAATATCAAATCCTTGGTCCCAAAACATATAAGTATAACTACACTCACCAGAATACAAAAGGGTATGGATCAATAATACCTTTCCCTGTGTCTGCTGTTTCTTTGCGGCAGCGTTTGGCTTCCTGAATCAGCCGTTACCTGGCTGTGACGTGTATGTCTCCACGTGACTTCTTGGCCGCACCAATATCCTTGCCGGGTTGCCGGTGAGTGTTTCTTTCAAAACAGCGATGTAATTTCTTTTGATATTTGCAAAGTGCTAGCAGGAGCACAATATCCTCAATGGTTAGATTTCAACTTGTCCTTTTCCCAAATGTTCCGTCACCCACAGTGACACTTCCAAGGTTACTGCTGAACAGGAATTGCAGGAAAAATCACCGTTACAAAGGCTGGCCAGCTGAACGGATCTTGTCCTGGGTCATCTACGCGTTTCAGCTAAGATGCTTTTATCAAGATGAACTGCATCCTGTCAGACAGTCTTTTATACCGGAATCCTTAAAGGGAAAATGTTTCTTTTTCTTAAAGGGACAACTGATTTCTTTCAATTCTCTTTTTTAGATTCTTTCTGGTGGTAATTATTTATAATTTTTGAACACTAAGTCTTTACGCTATAAATATCTTGAAAATAATAATATATAATTAAAATTGATTGCAACTAATTAAAAATATATATATAAAAAAATATATTTAAAAAATTCCATCATATTCTATTCGATCCATATTTATATGTTCAATTTTTTACCCCATACTGTCTATTAATTAATAACTTATGTAGTCCACTAATTTTGTAAAATAGAACTCAATAAAATACAAAATGCAAGAATAAAATTTAAAATACAATAATAAATAAATAACAATATAATCTAAAATAATAGATTTTAACCTATATTTCAGGTGATTTGGTGTTTCAATATACATATTTATATACCCAGTGTGTGCAAAATAACCTCTATTTAATCTGGATTAGCATATATTACTTTCATCTATAGTCAACCTTTTCTTTTTTCTGCATGTGAGTACTATTCTAAAAGCTCATTTTAAGCGCTCATATTAATAAATAATCATAAAAGGGAGGAAGTAATAAAAAACATCATGTCAAAAATATAAAAAACTAATTCATATACCTTTAAAAAATTATATACAATAATTTAATACATAAAACTTATAAATAAACGTTTCTATAGAAAAGGATTAAGATCTAACTCAGCATTTAGGCCATGAGGGGTAAGGGTTTTAAAATTAAAAATTAATTCTGCTTCAGCTCTTAAAAGTTTTTTATTTATATCTCCCCCACACCAGTCATGTTTTATTTTCCTCAGGCCCCAATATTTTAGGCCTTTTGGGTTTTGGTTGTGTTTTTCTTTAAAATGTTTAGAGAGCAGGTGTTTTTCATATCCATGCTCTATGTTTAGGATATGCTCTCTAATTCTGTCCCTCAACATACGTGAGGTCTCCCCCCAAGTACTGTTTATGGCATGGACATACAATTAGATATACAACATTTTTATTAGAACACTTTATTACATCTCTAATTTTATAGTCTTTTTGTGTCACAGTTGATTTTACACTTGTTTTTTTACTGCTATATTTACATGCTTTGCAAGATATGCACGGAAAATAACCTTCTATTTTTTGTCCTTTTAAGTCCACATCTGAGGTGTTCGTTCTTGGGGGTTTAAAAGTGCTTGTTGCCAGAATATTTTTAAAATTTCTCGTTTTTTTGAACACTATTTTTGGTTTATCTGTTAATGATTCACCAATATAAGGGTCTCTTTGGAGTAAGTGCCAGTGCTTGTTTAAAACTCCTTTTAGTTTGTTGTGATTAATATTATAATCTGTAATAAATGGTATATTTAAAAAATCATCATTGTGATCTTTCTTCTTTTTGCATTGTAATAGATCATGTTGTGTTTTTTCTTTAGCTTCTATTCTAGCTTTATTAATCAGTTCCTCCTTATATTTGAATTTATTTTCTAAATATGTAGCCTGTTTTTCAAAGTCGTCTTGTCTAGTGCAATTTTTCCTGATTCGCAAAAATTGGCTTTTAGGAATGTTTTCTAGCCATTTTTTGTAGTGGCAGCTAGTATTATGGATATAACCATTAGAGTCCACCTTTTTAAAATGAGTTTTTCTAATAATCTCATTATTTTGTATTTCTATGTCTATATCCAGATAGCTAATACTATTAGTGCTAATTTCATAAGTTAATTTAATATCAAATTCATTATTATTAAAATCTTCTAAAAATATATCGAAAATTTCTCTATCTCCCTTCCAAATTAAAATGATGTCATCTATGAAACGACGATAGAGCACCAAGTTCACCTCCCAATGGGATCCGAGAATTAATTTTTCTTCTAGGTATCCCATAAATAGATTTGCATAACTGGGGGCGAACTTGGTGCCCATCGCCGTTCCCTTAAGTTGTAAATAAAATTGATTATTAAAATTAAAATAATTATTATTCAAGATAAAAAAAGATACTATCTAATAAAAACTGTATTTGTTCAACGGGCATTTCCCCTTGTTTATCTAAAAAATATTCTACTGCTTGAAGCCCTAAGTTATGTTTAATATTAGTGTATAACGAGCACACATCACATGTTACTAAAATAAAATCTTTTTCCCATTTTATGTTCTTTAATATTTTAAGTAGCTCAGTAGAGTCTTTTAAATAAGATGGGAGCCGAGTTACATATTCTTGAAGGTAATTATCCACGTATTCTGATTTTGAAATTTGATGAAATGGATTCTATCCCAGAAATTATGGGTCTACCAGGGGGATTTTCAAGGGATTTATTGATTTTTGGAAGGTAATAAAAAATGGGAATTCTGGGATACTCTATATTTAAAAAACCATATTCTTTTCCGTTAATAATTCCTGTATTGTGTGCTTTATCTAGTAATTCTATTAATTCCTTATTCAATTTAGAAGTTGGGTTTATTTTAATTTTCTTATAAGTCTCGGCATCATCTAATAACCTAGTGGTAAAAGTGATATATAAAATTGTTTTTAAGCTATATGATTAAAAGGTGCACCTTAGTAACTAATTGTCTTTAAATGTATGAGTTGTGTAATAAAGTTTAATAGTGTTGATATATATTTTATACATTCGTATTGCTTTTTTAATTATTCTATCTGTAAGATACTTGTCCATATTTATTCACTAATAGTGTACAACTAGGCTACAGGTAGAGCTGTTTAGCGCACTCTAATTTTGTATATTAAATAAAAATAAATCCTAAAATAGCTACAATATAATTATTATTTATATTGTAGCTATATTAGGGTTTATTTTAAAGGTAAGTATTTAGTTTTAAATAGGATTAATTTATTTAATAAGAGAAATATTATTTAGATTTATTTAATTAATATTTAAGTTAGGGGGGTGTTAGGGTTAGGGTTTGACTTAGGTTTAAGGGTTAATAATTTTATTACAGTGGCGTCGGTGTAGGGGGGCAGGATAGGAGTTAATAAACTTATTATAGATGGCGACGGTGTAGGGGGACAGATTAGGGGTTAATAAGTTTAATACAGGTTGCGGCGGGGTCCGGGAGCGGCAGTTTAGGGGTTAAACTATTTATTTAGTTGCAGCGAGGTCTAGGATCGGCAGGATAGGGGTTAATAACTTTATTATAGGTGGCGACGGTATAGGGGGGCAGGATAGGGGTTAATAGGTATCATGTAGGTGGCGGCGGGGTCCAGGAGCGGCGGTTTAGGGGTTAATACATATATTATAGTTGCGGCGGGGACCGGGAGCGGCCGTTTAGGGGTTAACATATTTATTATAGCTTGCGGTGGGCTCCAGGAGTGGCGGTTTAGGGGGTAAACACTTTATTTAGTTGTGGCGGTGTAGGGGGGAACAGATTAGGGGTGTTTAGACTCGGGGTACATGTTAGGGTGTTAGGTGTAGACAGCTCCCATAGGAATCAATGGGATGTCTGGCAGCAGCGAACATGAACTTTCGCTATGGTCAGACTCCCATTGATTCCTATGAGATCCGCCGCCTCCAGGGCGGCGGTTTGAAAACCAGGTACGCTGGGCCAGAAAAGTGCTGAGCGTACCTGCTAGTTTTTTGATAACTAGCAAAAGTAGTCAGATTGTGCCGCACTTGTGTGCGGAACATCTGTAGTGACGTAAGAATCGATCTGTGTCGGACTGAGTCCGGCAGATCGAAGCTTACGTCACAAAATTCTACTTTTGCCGGTATCTAGGGCTTGATAACTAAGGCAAATCAGCCTCGCCACAAATACGCTGCGGAATTCCAGCGTATTTGAGGTTGACGGCTTGATAACTACCCCCCATAATGTTGTTGTGACAGTAGGGTGATCAACTATAGAATATAGCAAAAGGTAACCCCTCTGTCTTATTTTAGCCAGTTATATTTACTCAGTGTACACACCGGTGTAACTGACGATGTGTAAGAGCATAGCATAAATTAAACAGTAGAGGATTTTTCACTTAACATTTGCAGAGGTGATTAACACAGACTGAGTGTTTATTATCTGCAGGAGCTTTTAGTATGAACAGACTCAAAGTGAGACATAAATCACAGTAGTATTTCTAGACAGTAGTGTATATCGTGGTAAGCAAACAGTTATGCGCATAGGTTGATATATCCAATACCAGACACTACTGAGCGAAATACAACCTGTTCCACTGAGTCCTGGATGACAAAGTGGTGAGGAAGACAAGCTGTAATAGAGTGTGCCAGATGGGATGCTTCATCGCCTGCATGCAACAGGACAGTGTGAGAGAGAGAGCTACGGGTGGTAGCTGATGACGTCAGGAATGCTGTCCGTTACAACAGAATGGAAAGGAAATAGGAGTCCTGGAAGGAATGTAGGACTGAAATTAATCTGTAGAGAGGAATTCAATTCCAAGGCTTAATAATTAAAAGTTGGAGGAAAATGGAAACAAGTACTCAATAATCAAGTACTTCAATAATCCAGCATGGAGTGCTGGAAGGAGGAGCCTTATATAGCGTATTGAATAGCTGGTTAAGGCTTAAAGGTACAGTCATGCAGGATGTAAAGAGAGAGAGATATAAAACATGACATCCTCGAGATGGATGAAGGTGTCGCCACCTGGATGAAGAAGGATATCCAGACTTCAGGAACCGTGAGTAGATTTTATGTGGTTAGTGTTAGGTTTTTTGTTTGGAGGGGGGGTTTAGATTAGGGCTTTGGGCACTTGTAAAAGAGCTGAATGCCCTTTTAAGTGCAATGCCCATACAAATGCCCCTTTAGGGGCAATGGGTTGTTTAGGATTTTTTAGAGTTAGGTTTTATTATTTTGGGGGGTTTACTTCTAGGGGGGTACTTAGTAATTTCAAGGTAAAAGAGCTGTTTATCTTAGGGCAATTCACTACAAAAGGCCCTTTTTAAGGGCTATTGGTAGTTTATTGTAGGTTGTAGGGGATGTTTTTATTTTGGGGCAGCTTATTGTAGGTTGTAGGGGGCTATTAGATTAGGTGCAATAACTTTTTTTAGTGTCAGCAGGGGCAGCAGATTAGGGGTATTTAGACTAGGGGTTTATGCTAGGGTGTTAGGTTTAAATGTAACTTTCTTTTCCCCATAGACATCAATGGGGTTGCGTTACGGCGATCACCATTTTTTTCGAACACTTTCTCAACCCTTGGCTTTTGTGCGGTGTGGAGCTTAACGTACCATAACGTACAGCACAAGGAAGCTTTTCAGTAACTCGTAATGGCAGCGCTATAGAGAGTGCAATAATGCAATTTTTTTGCAAAATTTTCGCACCCTATTTATCGCAAAACTTGTAATCTAGGTAAAGGTTTCTTACAAAATTAAAAATTAGGAATTCCAGTGTAGCCACTGTCCTCAGGGAGATGAAAGAGCTAACATGTTTTGAACTTAAGTTGCATTCTGTCTCTTCTAAGCATGGGCAAAAAAGACGTACTGTTTTTTTCTTGCATTCACTAAACACTAAGGGGCATATTTATCAAGCTCCATATAGCTCCATAACCTGTCCGCCTGCTCTAAGGCGGCAGACAGAAATCAACAGAAATTGACACCCAGCGGACAGAAATCAACCCAATCGAATTCGATCGGGTTGATTGACACCCCCCCTGCTAGCGGCCGCGAATCTGCAGGGGGCGGTTTTGCATCAGCAGTTCACAAGAATGTAGGCATTTATCGATGTGCAGCGTACATGATCCGCAATATCCGATCATGTCCGCTCGCACAATGATAATTAGGCCCCTTTATATATAGGGGGCGGTGTTGCACCAACAGTTCACAAGAGCTGCTGGTGCAATGCTGAATGCGGAGAGCGTATTGCTCTTCGCATTCAGCGATGTCTGTCGGACATGATCCGCTGATCGGATCATGTCAGACAGACATTTCATAAATAGGCCCCTTTGTAATAATTTAATAAGATCCACGTTACTGGACTGCTATTAGCATTGCTTTTATATAGGTTTTTACAGAATTGTATTTTTTTTTTAATATTTTAGACTAGGGCGACCTGAGGAATCCCCATACTAAAAGACCTAAATAATTTGTTAGGTCTAATGCAGACAGAAAGTGATATAATTTTAACCATTGCACCCACAAAACTAGATCACAGACTCCCTTGGGGTAGCCGTTGTGTGACATGCCCCTTTAAGTGAGGATAAAAAGTAACTGTGAATTTGTTTTCACAGTTAAAGCGACATTAAACACTAAATAATTGCTAGATAGAATGATGCATTCAAAGGAAAGATCAGTCTGAGAATAACTTAGTTGCATTTTTTAAAGTTTCATTAGCTGTTTAAATATTGACAAATTAAGTATAAAGTTTTAGCGCCTATAAAATAATGGGAGCTGCCATGTTGTAACTTAGGTTACCTTCTCTGCAGGCGCAAATTAGGGACAGTTATAAATAAGTCACTAGAGTGTGCAACCAATGGCTGTGTGGAATATAACAGTGTTCTGCACTTACATTTCTAAGAGGAACTGAAATGCTCACAAATTCAGAATGGATTTAAAGGAGAAGGGGTCAAAAACGAATGAAAGTATATTGCAGATTTATATATATATATATATATATATATATATATATATATAAAATTCATCATTTTATATTACCATCTCAAAGTGTTTAATGTCCCTTTAAGATAGCATTTTGGCATCACCTGTAAGACTTATTATCAATTACAGCTAAGAGAAATTTCTGAATTTTGATTAATTTATTGTACTCTACAAACAGGAATATTCTTTAACAAATGTGACTTCCTTCAGAAATAATATACCAGAAACAGTTCCCAGAACAGTTCCAGCTTGTCATGCTTTTATATTTATAGGATTTTAAAGCATATATTCCCGTACTATGTTACACCGAAAAAGATATTGATAAGTAGGTTTTTAAGACCAGATGGACAAACAATGAAAATAATATAGTGAAGTCTTGTGAATGTTTAATACTGAAAAAAATAAAAATAAATTCCCTTGTGTCTAAGTTTCATACCATGTAACAAAATATTTGCTTAATGTGCAAAATTATCTCCTTATGAGCTGTAGTAGAGTATGAGAATAATAGTGTTTGGGGAATATTGTCTCTCCATACAAGCAAACTAAATGAAAGCCAAAATATGCTATATTTTGTGGGCAGAGAACCTATCATAACATATCTATATAAAAAAATCTGATTAATAGCAAATTTTGTGCATCCCAAAGTTAAAATTAATTGACTCCCATTTGCAACTACAATCAAAGTTGAGCAACTTGGATTGCTTGATTCTAACCTCAACATACAATTAAAATGAGCATATGGTTTTCTATGATCCCTAATACACTGGGTCAATTTGTCTCCCACATACTGTACCATATCATGTTGCCAACAATATCAAAGAAAAATGTTACTATATGTTTAACATTTAGTTCCTCAGTTAATAGATGATGTGAATGGATTATTTAACAGCAGTGAATATGACAAGTTCCTTGTAGAATTACAGAAATATCACAAAATAATATTGGTTCTGGATCAAGAAACACACTGATTTGGATGTAAGGGGAAGCAACTTGTTTTTTAGCAATGTGTATGGTTTTAAACTAATTTGCATGAATTCAGAACATAAATATGTTTCCAATAAATATAATCTCTCTAATTCCTACTCATAAATCCTGTTAATACATTATAGAAATATAATATATACCCCTTATATTGACTGTAAGAATGATGTTTCTTAATTATTTATTATTTTTTTGTTTATATCTATTTTGACATCCATTGTTATTATATTAATACACATATTACCCTATTTGTGTGTTCACTAAGGAAACAACTTGTCACAGGCTTGTCAAGGTGGAAAACACTTTCTTATTTTGATAAACTCTCAGTAAATATTTACAGGGAGTGCAGAATTATTAGGCAAGTTGCATTTTTGAGGATTAATTTTATTATTGAACAACAACCATGTTCTCAATGAACCCAAAAAACTCATTAATATCAAAGCTGAATAGTTTTGGAAGTAGTTTTTAGTTTGTGTTTAGTTTCAGCTTGTGTGTCTTGTTCAGTGGTGGTCGTCTTTCAGCCTTTCTTACCTTGGCCATGTCTCTGAGTATTGCACACCTTGTGCTTTTGGGCACTCCAGTGATGTTGGAGCTCTGAAATATGGCCAAACTGGTGGCAAGTGGCATCTTGGCAGCTGCACGCTTGACTTTTCTCAGTTCATGGGCAGTTATTTTGCGCCTTGGTTTTTCCACACGCTTCTTGCGACCCTGTTGACTATTTTGAATGAAACGCTTGATTGTTCGATGATCACGCTTCAGAAGCTTTGCAATTTTAAGAGTGCTGCATCCCTCTGCAAGATATCTCACTATTTTTGACTTTTCTGAGCCTGTCAAGTCCTTCTTTTGACCCATTTTGCCAAAGGAAAGGAAGTTGCCTAATAATTATGCACACCTGATATAGGGTGTTGATGTCATTAGACCACACCCCTTCTCATTACAGAGATGCACATCACCTAATATGCTTAATTGGTAGTAGGCTTTCGAGCCTATACAGCTTGGAGTAAGACAACATGCATAAAGAGGATGATGTGGTCAAAATACTCATTTGCCTAATAATTCTGCACTCACTGTATATAGGTGTGTGTGTATATATATATATATATATATATATATATATATATTTATATAAATTTAAGGTCCTTTACTTCCCATGAGGTCACAATATTTCTGAAACAAGGGTTGAGAAGAAACTTACACCTAGATTACAAGTTTTGCGCTATAGGGGTTGCGAAACAAACGCAACAAAAGTTGCGTTATTTCACCCTCCATAGAGCTGCCATTACAAGTTTTTAAAAAGCCGCCTTGCGTGCGATATGGGGTGATGAGCTCCATACCGCACAAAATCCAAGGGCTGCTTTGATGTGCTTATGCACGCTTTCCCCATACACATCAATGGGGAGAGCGTGTTAGAAAAAAAACTAACACCTGAAGCGCGGCATGGCGATCGCCGTAATGCAACCCCATTGATGTCTAAGGGGAAAAAAAAGTTACGTTTGAACCTAACACCCTAACATAAACCCCAAGTCTAAACAGCCCTAATCTGCTGCCCTTGATATCGCTGACACCTACATAAAGTTATTAACCCCTAATCTGCCGCTCCCGACATCACTGCCACCTAAATAAAGTTATTAAAATCTATTCTGCCACTCCCCGTCTTCCTGCCGCTATAATAAAGTTATTAACTTCTGTTCCCCCACACCCCAACATCATCCACACTATAATAAAGATATTAAACCCTATTCCGCTGCTCCCCGACATCGCCGCCACTAAATAAAGTTATTAACCCCTAAACCTCTGGCCTCCCACATCACCGCCACTAAATAAACCTATTAACCCCTAAACCGCCAGCCCCCCACATCGCAAAAAACTAAATTAAACTATTAACCCCTAAACCTAACAACCCCCTAACTTTATATTAAAATTACAATATACCTATCTTAAAATAAATAAAAACTTACCTGTGAAATTAAAAAAGCCTAAGTTTAAACTATAAATTAAACTAACATTACAATTATACTAAAATTAAAATAACTACAAATTAAATCAACTAAATTACACATTAAAAAAACCTAACACTACTAAAACAAATTAAATCTACAATTACAAAAAATAAAAAATACTAGATTACAAAAATAAAAAATACTAAATTAAAAAAATAACAAACACAAAATTACGAAAAATAACAAACAAAATGATCCAAAATGAAAACAATTACACCTAATATAATAGCTCTATAACCCCCCCCCCTAAAAAAAACCCTAGCCTACAATAAACTACCAATAGCCCTTAAAAGGGCCTTTTGTAGGGCATTTGCCTAAAGAAATCAGATCTTTTCCTTGTAAAAAAAATACAAAGACCCCCAACAGTAAAACCCACCACCCAACCAACCCCCCTAACTCTAACAAAAACCTAAGCTACCCATTGCGCTGAAAAGGGCATTTGTATGGGCATTGCCCTTATAAGGGCATTCAGCTATTTTTCATTGCCCTGAAAAGGGCATTTAGCTCTTTTAAAATAGCCCAAACCCTAATCAAAAAAAAAAACCCACCCAAAAAAAATAAAAAAAACCCTAACACTAACCCCCGACAATCCACTTACAGTTTTTTAAGACAGGACATTCAGGCGGCGAGAAGTCTTCATTCATGCAGCGTCTTCTATCTTCATCCAGGCGGCGTCTTCTATCTTCATCCCGGTGGGGTGGAGCGGGTCCATCCTTGAAGACACATGGCACGGAGCGTCCTCTTCATACGTCACCACCGTACACTGAATTTTCACTTACAGTTTTTGAAGTCCGGACATCCAGGCGGCGAGAAGTCTTCATCCAGGCTTATCCAATAGGATGAGAGCTACTAAAATTATATTGGCTATTCAAATCAGCCAATAGAATTTCAGTAGCTCTCATCCTATTGGCTGATTTGAACAGCCAATAGGATTTCAGTAGCTCTCATCCTATTGGCTGATTTGAATTTCAAAAATCAAATTAGCCAATAGGAATGCAAGGGGCGCCATTTTGAAACGGCTTCCTTGCATTGAAGATTCAGTGTACAGCGGTAACAGTATGAAGAGGACGCTCTGTGCCAGATATCTTCAAGGATGGACCCACTCCGCACCGCCGGGATGAAGATAGAAGACACCACCGGAATGAAGATAGAAGATGCCGCCTGGATGAAGATAGAAGACTTCTCACTGCCTGGATGTCCGTTCTTCAAAAACTGTAAGTGGATTGTTAGTGTTAGGGTTTTTTTTTACTTTTTTGGATGTTTTTTTTTAGATTAGGGTTTGGGCTATTTTAAAAGAGCTAAATGCCCTTTACAGGGCAATGAAAAAGAGCTAAATGTCCTTTTAAGGGGAATGCCCACACAAATGCTAAGCTAAGGTTTTTGTTAGTTTTTTTTATTTTGGGGGGTTGGTTGGGTGGTGGGTTTTACTGTTGGGGGGTCTTTTTATTTTTTTACAGTGAAAAGAGCTGATTTCTTTAGGACAATGCCCTTCAAAAGGCCCTTTTAAAGGCAGTTGGTAGTTTATTGTAGGCTAGGGTTTTTTTATTTTGGGGGGTTTATAGGGCTATTAGATTAGGTGTAATTGTTTTTATTTTGGATCATTTTGTTTGTTATTTTTCGTAATTTAGTGTTTGTCATTTATTGTAATTTAGTATTTTTTATTTTTTGTAATCTAGTATTTTTTATTTTTTGTAATTATAGTAGTGTTAGGTTTTTTTAATGTGTAATTTAGTTTATTTAATGTGTAGTTATTTTAATTTTAGTATAATAGTAATGTTAGTCTAATATACAGTTTAAACTTAGTTTTTTTTAATTTCGCAGGTAAGTTTTTATTTATTTTAAGATAGGGATATTGTAATTTTAATTTAAAGTAAGGGGGTTGTTAGGTTTAGGGGTTAATAGTTTAATTTATTTTTTTGCGATGTAGGGGCTGGTGGTTTAGGAGTTAATAGGTTTATTTAGTGGTGGTGATATAGGAGGCCAGAGGTTTAGGGGTTAATAAAAATTTTTATTAGCGGCAATGTCGGGGAGCGGCGGAATAGTGGTTAATATCTTTATTATAGTGTGGGCCATGTTGGGATGCGGGGGAATAGGGGTTAATAACTTTAGTTTAGTGGTGGCGATGTCGGGGAGCAGCAGAATAGGAGTTAATACATTTTATTAGAGGCGGCGATGTCCGGAGCAGCCGATTAGGGGTTAATAAGTTTAATTTAGTGTTTGCAAAGTGGGAGGGCCTCGGTTTAGGAGTTAATAGTTAGTTTATGGGTGTTAGTGTATTTTGTGACACTTTAGTTATAAGTTTTGCGTAACAGTTTTGTTGCTCAAAACTCATAACTACTGGTCTCAGAATGCAGAACGGATCATGTGGGTATGGGCTGGAACTCAAGCATTTTTGCCTCACCGCACAACTTGTAATACCAGCACTATAGAAATCCCACGCAAAATCGTCATTTTTTTGAGTGCAGGACTGACGTTGTGTTACAGGCTAAAATGCTTGTGGTACAGCTATACCGACAAGACTCGTAATGGCTGCGTCCCAGTTTTTACGCTGAAATGGCCATTTTTTCAGTGTTAAGACCGGAATGCAAAACTCGTAATCTAGGTGTTAATTTCTTAAAATGGTGCCCCTCTTTACATCTCTTTAGCTGTGCCAGTGAATTTATTGGACGGCCATTCCACAGCACCATTTGAGATGTTTTTATTTTTAAAATACCACAATGGTCTACTCTGTATTTTGTATAATTAGATACTGTACTTCTCCTTAGACTCACAGCTTTTTATTGCTGTAGCTGGAGCATCAGTATTGTGCCTTCAGATTCAGATGAATAAAAAAATCCAAAAAATTTACATTTGACCAAGGACAATTAACAGCAAAAAACGAATATATGCAACAAAAATTTTTTTTAGTTGATTTGGTCATGTGGTTTAAACCATTATGGTGGGAAAGGCTTCAGATTTACAGCTTTACTGTATTCAATAGCTATTCAGCAATGTCCTCATTGAATGATTCCTGTTTCAGCCAACATGTGCGTAAGCTTCACTTTTGTTCTGCACAATCCAGCTTCTCCTCTGCTGCCCTGAAGACTTTCACCATAGGATATAGGTTCATATCTATATATGTTTTGACAAATGATTCTTCCAAAATGAATGTATGTGTGTGTACGTGTATGTGTGTGTGTATATGTATGTGTATGTATGTATGTATATGTATGTGTGTGTGTGTATGTATGTGTGTGTATGTATGTATATGTATGTGTATGTATGTATATGTATGTGTATGTATGTATGTGTATGTGTGTGTGTGTATGTATGTGTGTGTATGTATGTATATGTATGTGTATGTATGTATGTATATGTATGTGTATGTGTGTGTGTGTATGTATGTGTGTGTCTGTTTGTGTATATTTATGTGTGTATATGTATGTGTGTATATGTATGTGTGTGTGTTTGTATGTATCTGTGTATGTGTGTCTGTGTATGTGTGTGTATATGTATGTGTATGTATGTATGTATATGTATGTGTATGTATGTATGTATGTGTATGTGTGTGTGTGTACGTGTATGTGTGTGTGTATATGTATGTGTATGTATGTATATGTATGTGTGTGTGTGTACGTGTATGTGTGTGTGTATATGTATGTATGTATGTATATGTATGTCTATGTGTATGTATGTATGTTTGTGTGTGTCTGTGTATATTTATGTGTGTATATATATGTGTGTGTGTTTATATGTTTCTGTGTATGTGTGTCTGTGTATGTGTGTCTGTGTATGTGTGTGTGTATATGTATGTGTATGTATGTATGTATATGTATGTGTATGTGTGTGTGTGTATGTATGTGTGTGTCTGTTTGTGTATATTTATGTGTGTATATGTATGTGTGTATATGTATGTGTGTGTGTTTGTATGTATCTGTGTATGTGTGTCTGTGTATGTGTGTGTTTCTTTGTGTGTGTTCCTGTCTGTGTGTGTATATGTATGTGTGTGTGTCTGTCTGTTTGTGTGTATATATGTATGTGTGTCTGTCTGTATGTGTATATTTATGTGTGTGTGTCTGTCTGTGTATGTCTGCGTGTAAATATTATTTTATAAATTGAATATTATGGCATTATCATAATCTTAACATAAAAAATAGATGTGATTGTGTCATTCAATCCCACAGCAAAATATCAGTGTGCAAGAATCCAAGAAACAAATGTAAAATCATATGATATGAATTTCCCAACGACTTGCTTCCTAAATTCAATTCAGACACCTCACAAAGAAGCCAGAGTTTCTGAATTTCTATAAATTACATTTCCTGGGCACAATGCTCTCCAATCTATGCTAGTATCATCTAGAATTGATTATTTCTACAGATTTGCAGTGTAGTCCAGATGTTTTACATATAAGTATTGACCGTTACATCAATCGTTCCAGTTCAATTACCCTAAATAGTTTCTTTTAATATAAAATACATAGGAGCAAATTATTAAATTTAAAGAAATATTTTATTTATTGCTTTGTTAATTAATTTACTTATTATTTTCAATTCACAAAAATATGTTTATTTTCCAAATATTATATATTTTCAAAGTAACAGTCGAATATGAAATGTATTCACAGAGGATATCAAACACTATTGATTCTGAATACTGTGGGCTTTCCAAATCATGTTAAACATGAAAGTGCAGACACAGCTGTGTTCCACACAGTCATTGACTGCACACTCTAATGAGCCATTTATAACCATTTCTAATTAGCCTCTGCAACCTTAGAAACAATATGGTGGCGCCAACTGCTTTATGGACGTTAATTTTACCCTTATTTATTTCAATATTTGAAAAACTAATATACTTTTTTTAAATGCATGTACAAATTATTCTCAGGCTAATCTTTTCTTTAAATACATCATTCAAAAGATGATTTATTTAGTGTTTAATGTCTAATTAAGTATATATATACAGCGCCCGCCACTAATATTGGCACCCTTGGTAAAATTGAGCAAAGAAGGCTGTGAAAAATTGTCTTTATTGTTTAACATTTGGTCTTTTGTTCAAAAAATAAACAAAAATACTCTGCTCTCATGGATATCAAACAATTGCACACACAACACAGGTTTATCCAAAAAATTATTAGCACCCCTATGAATTCATATGAGAAAAACATTTATTTGGAGTATTTTAAATGTTTTATTAAACCTGGGTGACTAGGAACAGGTAATTATATGTATGTGTGTGTGTGTGTATGTATGTAGTACACCTGAATGACTAGGAACAGGTAATTGTATGTATGTGTGTGTATGTATGTATGTAGTACACCTGAATGACTAGGAACAGGTAATTGTATGTATGTGTGTGTATGTATGTAGTACACCTGAATGACTAGGAACAGGTAATTGTATGTATGTGTGTGTATGTATGTAGTACACCTGAATGACTAGGAACAGGTAATTGTATGTATGTGTGTGTATGTATGTAGTACACCTGAATGACTAGGAACAGGTAATTGTATGTATGTGTGTGTATGTATGTAGTACACCTGAATGACTAGGAACAGGTAATTGTATGTATGTGTGTGTATGTATGTAGTACACCTGAATGACTAGGAACAGGTAATTGTATGTATGTGTGTGTATGTATGTAGTACACCTGAATGACTAGGAACAGGTAATTGTATGTATGTGTGTGTATGTATGTAATACACCTGAATGACTAAGAACAGGTAATTGTATATATGTGTGTGTATGTATGTAGTACACCTGGATGACTAAGAACAGGTAATTGTATATATATATGTGTGTGTATGTATGTAGTACACCTGGATGACTAAGAACAGGTAATTGCATATATATGTGTGTGTATGTATGTAGTACACCTGGATGACTAAGAACAGGTAATTGTATATATATATATATATATATGTGTGTGTATGTATGTAGTACACCTGGATGACTAGGAACAGGTAATTGTTCAATTATGACTCCCTGTTTCACAGGGGTATAAATATATATGGTACATATGGGCCAAATATCATATGATATGAATTTTCCCATGACCTGCTTCCTAAATTCAATTCAGACACCTCACAAAGAAGCTTGGGTTCCCTTAGTCATTCATCACAATGGGTAAGGCCAAGGAATATAGCTGTGATGAGCAGAAAAAGGTTATTGAGGTTCACAAAATAGGAAGTGACTATAAGAAAATAGCAAAAGCATAAAAATTCCCATTTCCACCATCAGGGCAATAATTAAGAAGTTCCAGTCAACTGTAAATGTTATGGATCAACCTGGAAGAAGACGTGTCTATATTGTCTCAACGCACTGTGAAGAAGATAGTTCCAGTGGTCAAAATATCCCCAAGGATCACAGCTGGAGAAATTCAGAAGTTAGTTGTTTCTTAGGGCCAGAAAGTCTCCAAAACTACAATCCGATATCACCTACATGGAGCTGTTTTTCTGCCAGAGGACCTGGACTTTTTGTTAGGATACATGGTATCATGGACTCAATCTATCAAATATCAACATATATTAAATGAATTTTTTTATAAACCTGTGTTTTGTTTGCATTTGTTTGATATCCATAAGATCAGAGTATTTTTGTGTATTTTTTTTACCAAAAGATCAAAACGTTAAACATTAAAGACAATTTTTCATAGCCTTCTTTGCTCATATTTACCATTGGTGCCAATATTACTGGAGGGCACTGTATATACAGTGTGTATATATATATTTTATACATACATATACAGCATAAATAAATATATATATATATATATATATATATATATATATACACATACAGGCATACACACGTGTATAGCATAGCTGTAAGAGCATGGACAAACTATGGACTGGTTGTGCACCGTCTGATTGACTGTACCTCTTGCAAAAGCTCGCAAGCAAATGTTTGTGAACCCTTTGGAATTTCCTGTATTTCATTGTTCACTCATAAAGGGCTAGATTACAAGTAGAGCGCTTATTTATCACGTGCCCGCAAATGGGCAAATTTGCCCGTTTACGGGTGCACGATACATAATCAGACATTACAAGTAGCTGGTTATTGCTACCGCAAGCTCGAAGTAGCAATTAATGCTCAAAAAATTAAGCAGAGGTCAGAAAACAAATGTAGCATTTAAAAAAAAAATCACTAAAAAGTGCCTTTATATTGTGATCTATAGGGATTGCGTGTTCCCAGTAAATCTATATGAATATATACATATATATTTATGTGTTAATATGTGTATATACACATATAAACACATAAATGTATGTGTATATATTTATATACATTTATAATTAAATTTGCTGCGTGACTTCACTGCGCTAGGTTCTCATGCCGTGTCTCACGGCATGAGAACTAGACTCCCATTGGAGCCTATGGAAATGCACTCTCGTGAGCGCAATGCTTCCGTGCAATGCAAATGTGAGGTCGCTTTCGCATTGCATCTAACTTGTACATTTGCGTGAGCTGGTATTACTAAGTTGTTTACCAAAATATAGAAGAGTTATTTTGCGCTCAACTTGCAATTAAAAATCACAAAAAATGTGAACTGGGTGGAATGCTGACTTTAGGACAGAAAACAAAGTGTCTTAGTAAATGGAGTACATTCAGCAGAGGGGGCTGTTACTAGTGGTTTTCCTAAGGGGTCAGCTCTGAGGCTTGTTTTGTTTAACATATTTATCTGTGATATCAGCAAAGGGCTACAGGGGAAAGTATGTCTGTTTGCAGATGATACAAAAATTTGTAACAGAGTGGATGTTTTAGGGGAGGTAGACAAAATGAGAAGTGATATAGAACAATTGGAGGATTGGACAAATGACTGGGATCTAAAGTTTAACACATCAAAATGTAAAATAATGCATTTAGGGAAGAAAAATCCAAATGTTAATTACAGACTCAATGACACTTTACTGACTGTTACAGATGAGGAACAGGATTTAGGAATTATTATTTCAGATGATTTTAAATTTAGTAAACAATGTAGTACTGTAGCGCATAAGGCCAGTAGAATGCTTGGCTGTATTGGTAGAGGTATTTGCAGCAGAAATAGTAAGGTTCTTATGCCACTTTATCAATCATTAGTTAGGCCTCATCTTGAGTGTTGTGTGCCGTTCTGAAGGCCATATATTCAGAAGGATATTTACAAACTTGGTAACAGCCAATAGCAGATCAGGTTACAAACATGACATCACATTCCCTTGATATCAGTGTTTACTTGTAAGACATTTAGGTATACTGACAGTGTTACTTAATTGAAACAAAGAAACAACATATATCGTAACAACACTTCATAGTCTCACAAAGATAAGGTAACTTTTATATATTAACTTGTTACACATCAACTTGTTAAACAAATAACATGTAAAAGTAGCTTTTTGCATCTGAATACAGAGCCACCCTTTTACAGCTGATGCAGGTAAGGCTGCATTGGTGAAAATATTGATGCGACACATTATGAAAACTTTGAATCTATTAAAAAGGGAGATATAGGGTTATTTAAATAAAGAGAAATATAAATTGTTTTTAATAAAAGGGCATATCTCCATATGGAGCTTATAAAATGTTTTTTTTTATTATATAAATTGTTGTATTAGTCTGTATATCTTATATGAAGAAAATGTTATTATATTGTTGGTAATGAATATATGGATTTATTTAATGTATTGTAAAATGGCACTTATGAATTGTTGTTTTTTATGTTTTCCAATGGAGTATTTTTTACTATTATAATCAAATGATGTTTTCATGGCAACCTCTTAATTACAATCAATTGTCTGCACATGGGGGGAGGGGCAATAGGGTAAGGTTTAGTTTTAAAGGCCTTAGCTTCCATTAGCCAAACAGATGCCTGAGGAAACAGCCTGTTTGGCTGATAAACGCGTTGCAACTGTTTTTGAACATTTGTTTTTATGTATTGGGGTGCAACTGTTCACATCCCTTGAACTTTTAAATAAATTGTCATTTTTATGGAAGTCTAAGCCTGTTCATAGGTGCTGCTTCTTTTGTGAGTATACAATCTTCACACTTGTCCATTTGTGCCATTTATATTACAGTATTGCACTAGGAGGTGCCCTCCCCTTTCTTTGTGATTCCTTTTTACAGATCTCTTATTTGTTCACATTGGAATTACATCATCCGGTCGCTGGATCAGTGTGGCTGGGTCACTGTGATTCCCCAGCCTGTCTCAATCAGCACATAGGTGCTGCTTTTTTTGTGAGTATTTTACCTGCACATATTCTATTCTTGCCATTTATTTTGCAATATTGCACTAGGAGACGCCCTCTCTTCTTTGTGATTACTTTTCACAGATCCTTGGTTGCTTTGTTTGTTACAAGAGGAGCTGCCTATCGAGTTAGAACATCACACCATCAATCACACCTGGATTCCACAAAAAGGATTACATAAAGATTTCAGGACTTTATTGAATATCAGCCTAAGTCACACAGCTTAGGATAAGGATTCAGCTAAGTTATCATAATTAAGTGTTTTTGGTTTGAGATTTATTTATCTGCTGTATATTATATATTGCTAACTAATATATTAATATATATATATATATACTTTTCTCATAATAGCGCCCCCTACAGTTGGATACCTAGGTATCATCAACAGGTTTGGGTATTAAAAAACTTGAATCTGTGAAAAGGAGGTCGGAACAGAATATTAGCAGCGCAACTAAATGTAGAGTAGATACTACGTTAGGGTATCCGGGAGTGCAAATAATTACAATTGTGAAATTGATTCTTTAAATTAACAGACAATAATAAATAGTAAATACTTTGTGGAGAGACAATGATATTGCAATACCAACCAATTTCTTTAAAAGCATATATACACATTCAAAAAGGCTGCACCCATAAAGTGCTTTGCACCAAAATGTATATAGGTGATAATCAATGTTGACCAATAGAATACTATATAGTACCCATATGCAAATCCAACAAAATCAAAGAATAATACATTTACCACTTCCACAAAATGTAAGTGAGAAGAGTCCAGGGCAGTCCTAATAAAGCTTTTTGTTGTCAACAGATTCCAAGGTTATCCCTGTAGCCTCAATCCGTGGGTTGCAGCTGCTTTCAGAGGTGTGTCACCCAACACTCTCTATAAGGCAATCCTATGGCAATAGAAACAAGCGCAAACCCATATCAAGGTAGACGTTATGTACTTTATTACACACCTTGCTGTTAAAAACACTTACAGGATAAAAAATTATAACAAGCCTGTATCCCAATTCAGGGAAGAGGAGTGGAGAGTCTCGGAGTCTCAGTCCAAATCAAGTGTCTCAAATGTCTTTCTGTATTTTGGTGCCATGATCTTCCTCTGTTAGATAGTTTCTTCAATGGAGCAACACGAAGCTCTGTCCCCAACACGTTTTGTTCGCTCTATGCAAACTTTTTTAAGAGGATATGCTGTTATGTATTAGGCTACCAAGCGTGCCCTTAAATTGCTAATGAACAAACAATTAAGGCTAGAAGGAGCGCTGAGGAAACCTCAAATAGGAGTCTCTGCTAAGTAGAGTCAAAGAGAATTCGTAAGAATTATACTTTAAAATTGTACATATTTATTTGACAACAATTTTATATTTAAAAACAATAATAATATCTGTTTACAAGTAATATATCCGGTTACAAAAATTAAATCACAAAATGTTAAATCACAGAAGTGTGTTCGTGAAGAAATGAAAAAAATGTGAAATTCAAAAATACTCAAATACTCAAAAGTACTCAATAATACTCAATATGAAAAAATATGAAAAAATAAAAATAAAATTATGCTGGGTGCAATTGCTCCAAAAATGTGTCTATTCTTTATTAAAAAAGAGAGTGGAAAAGACAAAAATAAAAATATCAAAAAATAGGTGTACACCTTTAAAGTCTTAAAGTCAAACTCCTTGTGAGTGGTATTTGTGAAAAATTGTGAATTTTGTGAGATTTGTATATACGTTGTGAAAAGTTAGTTATGAGTAGTTTCCTGTATTAGAATCCAAAAATCTTCTAGGTAATGGTATGTGTCCAAATATATCCTTTTGTGGGGCGCTGTTGGTAATGATTGACTCCTAATGTTCCTAATGTTCCATTATGTCTTCATTATCCTGAATAAAAATATATAGTGCAATAAAGCTACTACAAGTGGTATAATTTTTCACAAATACCACTCACAAGGAGTTTGACTTTAAGACTTTAAAGGTGTACACCTATTTTTTGATATTTTTTGATATTTTTTTTTTTTTTGTATTATTGAGTATTATTGAGTACTTTTGAGTATTTTTGAGTATTTTTGAATTTCACATATTTTCATTTCTTCACGAGCACACTTCTGTGATTTAACATTTTGTGATTTAATTTTTGTAACCGGATATATTACTTGTAAACAGATATTATTATTGTTTTTAAATATAAAATTGTTGTCAAATAAATATGTACAATTTTAAAGTATAATTCTTACGAATCCTCTTTGACTCTACTTAGCAGAGACTCCTATTTGAGGTTTCCTCAGCGCTCCTTCTAGCCTTAATTGTTTGTTCATTTATAAGATCTGGTCAAGACATCTTGCCTATAGGAGCTAAAGTAGTATTACTCATTGGCGCTGGAGACTTATACATTCTTAAATTGCTAATGCCTCCTTCCTATTGGTTACTAAACAGCCAATCCGGTGAATCAATCTGGACCGGCCTCACTTTCTAGGCGTTGCTGTTCTAACCGTCATCATGACGATACCCAATTGAATTTCCCGGGTAAAGGTGCATCATAATCGGCATAGCTAAAATGGCAGTGACATTATCAGTAGTTCAAATGACAGTTAAAAGTCAGATTGCTGATATACTTGATGGTCCAAATAGCATTTCATAGCTAATTCGGTGGAGTATTCATTTTGATCAGCAGCTAGGTAAAATATATACATGCATTGCACTCTACATAATCTCATCTATTCCTATATTATGACTACATCTAAAATGTAAAAAGACATTAAAACCTATAAAAAAGTTATATATAGGAGTATATGAAAAATTGGAAAAACCACTCATATTACATATAAAAAAGATCTCCTTGCCATAAATTTATAAGCAAATTGTTACAAATCCATACAAATCTATATGCAAATTGTTACAAATCTATATAAATAAAAATATATCAAATCAATATTAAAAAGTTACCAAATTCATAATTACAGTTTGCATTTGGAATGTTTAAATTTTTTCCTCAGTTGCTTGCATTATCCTTATGTCATAAATGCCTGCAGATCCAAATCTATATTTAACCCTTTAGGTGTCATACAGTCCAGCATGTGTATCCATTTGGTTTCCCATGCCTTAATTTCATTAACCTTTGCTGTTCATTACCTATGGAAGCTGGTATAGTTTCTAGGATTCTGACAGATTTTTAGGATTTTGTTTGTGTGTTGTTTTTAAATGCTCTGAGACGCTATGACTCTCATAGCCCCTTTTAATGTTCTCTACGTGTTCGTATATGCGGCGCTTCACCTTCCTTTTGGTCCTGCCCACATAGATTTTGTTGCACTCGCAGGTTAGGCTATACACCGCATACACGGACACACAGGACTCCTTGTCCTTAATTTTGAACTCTTTCATTTGGTCCCAGTTGTAGATAGAATCTCCCTTTTTCATCAGTCCACACATACAGCAGGTTAGTCTGCCACACTTGAACGTTCCTCCCTTATTTGTACCCCAAGCTGAGAGGTTCCCTTTAGATTCCTTCCCAGATCTTAATTTTGATGGGGCCAGTATATGTTTTATATTTTTATTTTTCTTGAAGATGGTAACTGGGTTTTTATACAAATGAGGACCCAAAATAGGGTCAGACAATAGGATATTCCAATGCTTCTTTAAAGTAAATTTGATGAAGCCAGCCCCTATATTACATGTGGTAATGAACTTTGCTCCTGTTTTCTTTTTGCTAATAAGAGTTTTAACATCAAGTCCTCCCTACTTCTACTTTTACTGTCACCTTTTGCTTTTTTGATTAAAGTGTCATTATACCCTTTCTGTAATAATTTATGTTCAAGGATATTGGCTTCTTTCCCAAAATCATCTAGAGCCATACAATTCCCACGGATTCTTAGGAATTGACCCAATGATATGTTATTTTTCCATTGGGGCAAATGTCCACTCTCTGCGTTTAAGAAACCGTTACTGTCAGTGGATTTTCTATAATTTTTCACTGCTGTTTTATTCGTAGTTGTATCCACATACAGGAGCAGGTCTAAAAATTCCATCTGTTCTTTATTCACTTTACCTGTGAATTCTAAATTGAGGCTGTTATTGTTCATATGGCTGATAACTGTGCAAAGGAGGGCGACCAAAAAGGTACAGGGTCTAAAAAATAAATATCAAAATTAATTAAAGAAAGATAATGATAATGAAATCCACTTATCATGAAAAAGATAGGGAATCAAGCACTCTTTTAACCTTTTATTTATATAGCTATAAGGTTTTTGCAATGCAATTTATCAATTTGCAAAAATCAAATATAGAGACACTCTTTCACAGCGGAAACCATGCATCAGCTAACATTACCAAATCAATTATAATATTGATGTTAACCTGTTATGAAAAACATATAGTGAGAAAATATACAATGAAAACAAAAAAACTTACTTCAATAAAAATAGTAATAGTGACGTCACTGGGAGATCAGTACTGAAAGGAAAAATCAAAAACATGCAACACCTTACCAGAAGGCAGCCCCAACTCTGTGGAAGGGAATAGCTGTCATGGATAACAATAGGATCTATGCAGTTTTGTATTATCCCTTTGATGTGGAGTGTAACCACTATGAATACCTTTAACCCACAAATAGCATTCAGGGTTAATATATTGCCAAGCAACAATATGCATATATAATAAACAAAATGATTTTTAAACCATTTGCTGAAGAATGAACATGCAGGTTAAAGTTAGAGCAGAAACCTCTAGTTTGGAAAATTATATAAATAAAAAAATTGTTCCTTGTGGCCTAAGATTAAAATTAGACCCTGGCCAGAATTATTGGGAGAAAGATGAGGATGATGAAGATGAAGTTGATTTTTTGGAAGGCTGGAATGACAAATGATCACACTGTTCAATTGATTTAATGGATATGATGGTTAAGAAAAACAAAAGGAAATTAGATCAAATTAAAAAACAAGTTGAAGATACCATAAAAATTGTTAATAAATTTGAGAATGATTCTAAATTTTCCAAATTAAATGAGGAAGTAAAAGAGCATGTTGAGAGGTTAATTGCAGATATTAAGATAAGAAAGTGCCATAAGTTGTTCAGGGATCAGGAAGATTATAACAAAGATAAGGTATATTCTTATACACAGATTAAAGGCTCATATGATTCAGGCACTGATAGCTCTGATATTGATGGAGATGTGTCACAGTCAAAAAATGGCAAAGGAGGGGGAGACATAGGGGGGCAAGAAGAGGAGTAGGCAGAAACGGTACAGATACGAGAGGGAGAGGGGGAGGGAGAGACAACTCGCAGGGGAGGTCAACACCCCAACAGTATTGGAGGATGAGAACAAGGAGGGGGAGCAGAATGGAATTTTGATTAAAAGTATTACCGAGAAAGTAGGAGATGACCATCAAATTGCTAATCTTTCCTCTTTCCTCTGTTAAAAAAAGGGCTATCGTTTTGTCCATCTAATTCTTTGGACAAGTTTGCTTTTTTAAAGGACATAAACTTATTTGTAAGAAATCTAGTCCTTTCCCAAATTATGAAGAAGGTCGTGATAGATAAAAAATGTATGGATTTGGATCTTTCAGATGTGGACACTTTGTATACTCTGAATTCACTATTAACTGAAGGAGAAGGTAATGAAGGTACTTTTGACTCAGAGATCAAGGTGCACACCAAGTTTAGGTCCAAATCTCAATACATGCCTCCACTCTCACTGGTTCCAGCTGTTTTCTTCTTTGTTCAAGCTGTTGAGAGGAATTTAAATAAAATGCCACTCACTAGAATTGTTAATGATAACCTGTGTCCGCTTAAGAGAAAAGCTCTTAATGAGCTAAAGAATGCCCCAAACCTGGTTACAGTGACGTGCAGTCATAGGAGGCAGGTGAGGCAGTGCCTCACCTGTCCTATGTGTGTAATTACACTTTTTTGTTATAATTTGTAATAAAAAATATATATATATTTTTAACTTTTTTTAATTTTATTTAAGTTTTTTTGTGTACCCTACCCCCCCCCCCCACCCCTGCATTGCCCGCAACCACTATAAAATTCAACCTTAAATGCAAACATATTCTTTATTTTTTAAATTACTCATCCATATTGTGCAAGGAAGGGGAGGCTGTGAGCTGTTCAGCTGCCCTCCCGTTGCGCAATATGGATGTCTGAGGATTTTTTTCTTATGGGACCCGCAGAGACTGCCACCCAGTGGCTAAGTCTCTAAGTTTGCGGCCCATATCACTCCCAAGAGGCTGCTCTCTAAACGCCTCGGGAGCAGTGAGTGAACACAGCCAAGTGCCGCCAGCCAATCAGTGCTTGAACTTGTGAGTGACGTCATGGTGGTCTGGACGTCTGGCGGCCGGAAGAGAAACTAGACAAGAAGAGAGAGGCGCGCCGCATTAGCCAGTGAGTGAAACACTGTGGTGGGCATGGGCAGTGGGCTAACTTGACAATGACATTTAGATAGCAGCGCAGCCCTTAGCCGTTGCAGGCTGACAGTGACCAGCAAACTCATGACTGCACGCAGCACTACTTTGATTGATTTACAGCAGTCACAGTGCACTGTGATTGAGAACGGAGTGAGACTCCACCTGCTTCCCCCTCCGGTGTCCGGTCGGGTTGTCAAGTTCAGAGTGACTCTCTACTGGCAGGTGGCAGCTGATTGTGGGTAGTTGTGAATTATTTTATAAGGATATTTTTACTGTTCCCTTACTCTCTAGCAGTTAGAGAGTAAGGGAACAGTAAAAATATCCTTATAAAATAATGGCTTGTATATAGAATGTTGTGGGGCTGCACGTGGGTATGGTTAATAGTATAGTTACAGACAGACAGTACTAGCAAGCAAGCACTAGCTAGATAGAAGAGTGTCAGTATGAGATGTGATTAGGTAGCAGCGCGCCGCACTAGCACAGCTAACAGTCCAGTCCTCCTCCACATTAGATTATACTTGGCCGGTGCTGGCACATACTGCCTGTGTGTGTAACTTATGTGTCACCTTCCTTCTTCAACAGCAAACTGTAAGCTCTGCCTTTTATTTTGTATTGTTCTGCTGTCCTTACCTACTGTTCTGTTTGGCAAGTTGTTTTTTGTGTGACAAGTATGTAAATATAAAAAGAGAAACTGGATCGATTTTTTGTTTTCCTGTTTCTTGCAAAATGAACTGATCGTTAACTCTGAGGACCTCTGGTGGTGTATTGCAGTACTGCATCTCAGTATTAAATTACAAAATGATTGTTCACCTCAGCAACTTATTTTAAATGTATGCAACTAATGTTTTTAATGTTTTTTTTTCTATTATTGTTTTCAAAATGTACTTCTCATTTGTCTTGCTGCCATGTAACAAGCTGTTGGTTGTTAAGTTTTGTGTCCACCTGTGTCTTCTCAATAAATAAAAATAATATATATTATTGGGTGAAAAGTAAAATCAGTAAGAGTTGTAATTGATATAGCCTTTATTTGTGCAGATATAAGATTTTAAATCAACCAAGAAAAGTGCAGGCAAGGGGAGCTTGTAATGTGTGCCTTCTTAGCTTTCTAACTATACAGTGTATAGTTAGAAACCAACAGCTTGTTAAATGGCAGCAAGACAAATGAGAAGTACATTTTGAAAACAATAACAGAAAAAAAAACAAAAAAAAACATTAGTAGCAGACATTTAAAATAAGTTGCTGCTAGCTCAAATTGCTGATTCAGAGGTGAACCATCATTTTGTAATTTAATACTGAGATGCAGAGCCACCCAAATTCGTAAGATATTCTGCATTCTGAGACTAAAATAAGCAGGCCATAGAAGCTGATTCAACTAATATTTTTGTTCATCATAATATCTTTGGTCATGAAGGTTTCTCATTCAAAGAGACACTAATTTAAATACTCACTCAGTATCCACCCCTTCATCTTCACTCCACCACTATGCACACATACATAGTGGATTTATATACTTTTGATCAATCCAAAATAGAAATGAAAAGCACAGAACAGCCCATTTGTGAACTCAGAGGCTGCATATTTGACCATCTGATTGTTGTAAAGTCATGCTAATGACAAAGATCAACAGATGATGACATAAGCAAGAGGGAGCAGTATATGACACTTTCATTGTTGGCATATTTAAAAAAAAATCCTAAATATGTTTATTACACATTTCAGTAAATATTTATCATTACTAAAATGCACATGAAACTTGTTGAAAATAAAAGGGCATTTTAAAATGGATTATTATTATGTTTTAATTAAGTGAAAAAGTGATGTTCCATGCTTTTTATATTCATGGAGGTGTGTTCCTGTCAACCAATGGCATTGGAGAATGTTCCTTATCAACCAATGCCATAAACAGTGCAAAAACAAGATTTTCCTGTTTCAATATCAATTTGAGTAACATAAATTTTCTTTCAAAAGATAGTTCCCTCTAGTTCAAAATAAAACTGAACTGCTCATACCTTGAACAAGTAGGGTTTTTTGGTTGGGCCAGTAGATTTTTGAGTGCCTAGGGTAGCACAAAACCTAAATACGCCACTGCTATGTCTTCTCCTTTGTACTCATCGTACATGTCGCAACACCATGTTTACTTTGCTGGGTCACAAGCTCTGCTCCCATACCTACTAAAGAGATTGAAGCTTATCCCTTTGTGTGCTCTAGGAGGCACTGTTCCAGATCTTCATATTTTTTAGCGAGGCCCCAGAATCAATCACACTATACACACTCTCTCATACATAAAACATTACTAGGGCAAACTGTTACCCACAGGTGCTTCACTTTTTGATGTATTAAGGGCAAGCTCTCACCCTGAATCTTTCAGTAGTATGCTCAGTGCAGTGCAACCTGTCACCCCTAAAGCATCAATTTGTTTTATCTGTTGGTATTGGAGCTGTTTTTGATATATGCATTACTTTAATACATGGTTTTATCTGCTGGTATTTGAACTGTATTTGAGATATGCATTACTTTACTACATGGCTTTATCTGCTGGTATTGGGGTATGCACCCTTTTAACTCTATATAGCAATCACTTGTTTGGCTGAAAGTTATGCAAGGGCAGTGTGTGTATGCCCCATTGAGCAGGGCTGCATACAATGTATTTTCCAGCTTGTCACACACACAATAGGAAACTAGGAGTGGATATGTGGAACCTGTTAGAATGGTAATTTAGTTTTATTTTTTTATAACACTGTAGGGAGTAAAGAAGAGATTGTGTATCATTCTAATTGCTAAGTAACTGGTACTGTGCCACCGAATTATGTGTATAGTTATGTGAGCAGGGTGTGTAAAAGCATTATGTTTCAGTATGGTGTTTATGGTCAATGTGTGAATATATTGTGGGCAAGTACTGTTTGTTTCAATGATCTGTGTGTGTCTTTGAGAAGCGTTTGTGTGTGTCAGTGAGCAGAGTGTGTGTGCATGTTCTCATCCATCAGCTGGGTATTTCACCTGTGCACTGGTTCAGCTATAATGAAAACCTGCCCTGTAGAGAGTACTTGAGGACTAAAAGAATTTATTAGTTTCTTACCTGTATGCATATGTTGTAAATAGTGCTAATTGTCATTGTGCAACATGCCAATTTAATAATAAATTTAAGCTACCGATATCGAGTTCATATATGTGTTCCTCTGGCATAGCCTAGCCAGTGCCTCACCAGTCTCTGACCTCACCGCACATCACTGCCTGGTTATAAAAATGACAGATAAGGGAGGTAACCTAGTCTTGCTTAATTAATCCATGTATATCAAGGAAGCATTACGCCAACTTAACAATAGTGATGTCCTGAACTGTTCGCCTGCGAACGGTTCACAGCGAACATAGCTTGTTCGCGTTCTCGTTTGTGGGTGAGCACATGGCGATGTTCGATCCGCCCCTATGTGTCATCATTGAGGAAACTTTGACCCTTTATGTCACAGCCGTCTGACACATTAGAGCCAATCAACATCAGACACTCCCTCACAGACCCTCCAAGCTACTCGGAATCCGCCATTTTAGACTCATAACGACCTTGCTTTCTTAATGAGAGGACGTGTTGTGTTTTTGCTCCTGACATTAATAGGAAAAACATAGCTAGGCTAGTGTATTTACAGTCCAGAAGGACTCCACTCATTTCTGCTGCAAGCACAGCACCCCAAAAAGCCCTTTTTAGGGCTATATTTCGTGCTGTTTTTTTTTTCGTTTTTTTTTTATTAGCATTTGCCTGGCTTTCAGGCTGTGTGTTTAAGGCTCACAGCATATGCTGTGATTACTGCCACCACTGATATCTCCCTAACAACATTAGTTTAAATTTAACTAACCAAAAAATGTAATTATTTTGCTAGTGTAATTTTTTTTCATTTTCTATCAGGCCTGTGTCACACAGCATATACTCTGGTTCATTGCTCTGTGCCAGCCACCAGTGTTAATATCCGTTTATAACATTATTTTAAATTAAAAAAAAAAAATATTTTGCTAGTGTAATCTAATTACATTTACTATCAGGCCTGTGTCTGTCAGGCTCACTCAGCATTAATATACCTCATTTTTTTTCAGTCTTTTGGTTAATTGGTCTGTGCCAGGCAGTCACCCAGCACTCATATCTTCTTCACCTTAATTTAAATATAAAAAAAAAGTTTAAATTTGTTTGATAGTGTAATCTAATATAATTTTCTATCAGGCCTGTGTGTTTTGCTGACATACAGCGCCTACTGTGTTTACTTGCTGCCCTCCCTAGTCTATGAACCACGACTCATATGTGTTTAACCTTTTTTTAATTTCCCCCCCAAAAAAATAATTTAAATCATTTTTCTAGTGTAATCTAAAAGTATTTTCTATCAGGCGTGTGTATCTGACTTACAGAGCCTACTGTTTTTAATAGCTGCCCTTCCAAGGCTATCAGCCACGACTCATATGTATGTGCTTAACCTTTTTCTTTAAATTCCCCCAAAAAAGTCTTTAAATCATTATGCTAGTGTAATCTAATTTTATTTTCTATCAGGCCTGTGTCTAACTGTCTATCTGACTTACACAGCATACTGTTGTTAATTGCTGCCCTATGTAGCAGCCAGCCAGTGCGACCACTCATAGAGTCATATGTGAATTGCACTTCTTAACATAATTTTAATATTAAAATCTAAAATTTTAAAATATTTTGCTAGTGTAATCTAACTTAATTTTCTATCAGGCCTGTGTTTTTGTCACTTACACAGCATACTGTGTTAAATTGCTGCCCTACCTACCATCCACGACTCATATCTGCCAGCCTGTGTGCCAGGCCCAACTAGCCAATTAGTGGCACCAATCATAATTCTTGTAACAGTATATAAAAAAATAAAAATCATAATTTTTTGGACTGCAAATATTCAGTCTCCTAGTGCCATTGAATTGCATTTACCTCCTGCCTGCCACTGCCAGCCTTTTGTGCCAGGCCGTCTAGCCAACTATTTACACCAATCATAATTGTTGTCACAGACAGTATAGTTACTAATTAAAATTAAAAAATATTTGATTGTTGATCTTAATCCTCAGTTGGCTCGTGCCATAGAATTGCACTTTTCTACTGCCTTCCAAGCCTGTGTGCCAGGCCTACTTGAAAAATATTTACACCAATCATATTTGTTGTCACAGTATTCTTAATAATTAAACATTTTAATTTTTGGTAATAGTTGTTGTGAATCCTCAGTTTGCTGGTGCCATTGAATTGCACTTTCCTCCTGCCTTGCAGCCTTCTGTGTGCCAGGCCCACCTAGTCAATTATTGCCAGCAATCATATTTCTTTTAACAGTATTGCAAAAATTGTCAATCATCACTGTTTTGACTGTTAATCAGTCTCCTAGTGTCCTTGAATTGCATCTACCTCCTGCCTGCCAGCCTTTTGTGCCAGGCCGTCTTGCCAACTATTTACACCAATCATACTTGTTGTCACAGTATAGTTACTAATTAAAATTAAAACATTCTTGATTGTTGATGATCTTAATCCTCAGTTTGCTCGTGCCCTAGAATTGCACTTTTCTACTGCCTTCCAAGCCTGTGTGCGAGGCCTACTTGAAAAATATTTACACCAATCATATTTGTTGTCACAGTATTCTTAATAATTAAAAATTAAAATGTTTGGTAATAATTGTTGTGAATCCTCAGTTTGCTGGTGCCATTGAATTGCACTTTCCTCCTGCCTTGCAGCCTGCTGTGTGCCAGGCCCACCTAGCTAATTATTGCCAGCAATCATATTTCTTTTAACAGTATTGCAAAAATTGTCAATCATCACTGTTTTAACTGTCAGTATTCAGTCTCCTAGTGTCCTTGAACTGCATTTACCTCCTGCCTGCCAGCCTTTTGTGCCAGGCCGTCTTGCCAACTATTTACACCAATCATAATTGTTGTCACAGTATAGTTACTAATTAAAATTAAAAAAGTTTTGATTGTTGATCTTAATCCTCAGTTTGCTCGTGCCATTGAATTGCACTTTTCTACTGCCTGCCAGCCTGTGTGCCAGGCCAAACTATCCAATTAGTGCCAGCAATCATATTTCTTTTAACAGTATTGCAAAATTTGTCAATCATCACTGTTTTGACTGTCAATCTGCAGTCTACTAGTGCCCTTGAATTGCATTTTCCTCCTGCCTGCCTGCCTGTGTGCTAGTCCCAACTAGCCAATTAGTGCCACCAATCATATTTATTGTAACAGGATTGGAATTTTTGTTAATCATAACTGTTTTGACTGTGATTCTTCAGTCTCCTAGTGCCATTGAATTGCAGTTTCCTTTCTTCCAGCGTGTGTGCCAGACAGGCCCATTTGCCAACTAGTGCCAAACAATCATATTTGTTGTTACAGTACTTGTAATATTTTAAAAAATTAACAATTTGTGATTTTTAAAACATCTGTCTTTTTTGTTGTTGTCAGTCTCACAGCGTATACTGTGCCCACTTTCACAGTGCCACCACTCAATTGGTGTAATAGTATTGTTAGTGTCCATTTTAAAAAAAATGACAGGCAGAGGCAGGCCACCCCGCAGGTTCCGTGGTTGTGGTGCTGTGATTCCTTTAGACCCTACAAATATGCACATTGTTCAGACGCCGGGTGCCAGGGGGGACGCAAAAACTTCTGATGAGGACCTAGTTGAATGGCTAACACAGGACACCCAATCTTCTTCAGCTTCCGCTGCTAGTCCTCCTATTCTTGATGCACCATCTACGTCCAGCTGTGCTTTGGGCAGGTCTCAAGTGACCAGTGCCACTCCCCCGCCTGTCGCCACCACCAACACTAGCACCACAGCCGCTTCACTTGATCTGTCACAGGAGTTATTGACACATCATTTGGAAGAAATGAGTGATGCGCAACCATCATTGACAGAGGATGTAGATAATAGTGATCAGTCTCAGTCAGGCAGCATTACCGACATGGAGGTACGGTGTGATGATGATGATGATGTTGTACCCGCTGCTGCTTTCTTTCTTGATGTTTCAGATACAAGTGAAGCGGTTGATGATGATGTGTCGGTGGATGTCACGTGGGTGCCTGCTAGAAGAGAAGAAGAAGAGGGGGAAAGTTCAGATGGGGAGACAGAGGAGGAGGAGACGATTTGGAAGCATGGGGAGGTCGTCTCAAGGAGCTAGTGGCACAGTCAGACAGCATGCATCGTCACCAGGGGTCAGCCAGACGGCACGCCGACGCCCATCAACGCATGCTGTTGCCACCACCAGAATGCCGTCATCGCAGAGCTCAGCAGTGTGGCATTTTTTTGTGTGTGTCTGCCTCTGACAACAGCGATGCCATTTGCAACCTGTGCCAAAAGAAACGAGTCATGGGAAGTCCAACACCCACCTAGGTACAACTGCTTTGCAAAGGCACATGGTCTCCCATCACAAACGCCGATGGGAAGAACACATGAGTAGAAGCAGCACACAAAGTGAAAGCCGCCCTCCTCCTCCTGCTCCAGCATCTTCAGCCACGTCAACCAGTGCTGTCCTCCTTGCCCCCTCTCAACCATCCTCCACTCAGTCTCTCTTACGTAGCAGTTCCTGGTCATCTGCCCACAGTCAGGTGTCTGTCAAGGACATGTTTGAGCGTAAGAAGCCAATTTCTCAAAGTCACCCCCTTGCCCGGCGTCTGACAGCTGGCATGTCTGAACTCTTAGCCCACCAGCTTTTACCATACAAGCTGGTGGAGTCTGATGCTTTCAAAAAATTTGTATCTATTGGGACACCGCAGTGGAAGGTACCTGGCAGAAATTTCTTTTCACAAAAGGCAATCCCAGACCTGTACTGGGTGTCCACGCTCCTCGACCCCCGGTATAAGCATAAAGTGCCTGAAATTTTACCAAATTCCTGCAAGTCGGAAAGGATGGAGCATTTTAAGAATAAATTAAAAACTATGCTTTACACTGCGTATAAGGGTGATGTCACAGCACCACGGGAATGTAACAGGGGAAGAGATGAAATTAATCATCCTCCTCCTCCTCCCACGACCACGGCGGCAAGGACAGGATGCTTTCCTGCCGTCTTGTTGATGGAGGACATGCGTACCTTTTTAACTTCCATGCACCATCAGAGCCTTTCGGGATCCAGCCTTAGAGAAAGACTCAACCGACAGGTAGCAGACTACCTAGCTTTAACTGCGGATCTCGACACTCTCAGGAGCGATGGACCCCTTGACTATTGGGTGTGCAGGCTGGACTTGTGGCCTGAGCTATCCCAATTTGCAATGGAACTTCTGGCCTGCCCCACTTCAAGTGTCCTGTCCGAAAGGACTTTCAGTGCAGCAGGAGGTTTTGTCACTGAGAAGAGAAGTTGCCTAGGTCAAAAAAGCCTTGACTATCTCACTTTTATAAAAATGAATGAGGGCTGGATCCAGAAGGGACTGACATTGGGCGATACATTTGAATAAAAAAGGCCTGATGATGAGATGAGCTGGCTTGGGCTACAACTGGTACACAAGCTGGCCTTTTTTGTTTGTTATAAAGCCAGAGGACTTGCTTGACTTATCCGCCAACAACTAGTGTCCAAGCCACAAGCTTTTAGGGCACTTTATAAATGTTTTACAAACATCAATTTTTCTGGCCGCTACTACAGCAGTTGCTACAACAATACCCAAATTTTTCAGTCATTTGTACATTCCTAATTTTTCTGGCCTCTGCTGCAGCTCTGTGGGTACAAAACTCAAATATCATATCTGGTGGACCATTAAATTGAACGCAAAATGCCACAAATTTGAAGGAGGAGGACCGACCAAGCATCTTTATCCGTCTCTTGGTTGCTCTAAATTATCTCTGTGTTCCATCTGTACTCTATTGTGCAAAAGGGTGGCATATGTGGTGTTTCATGCTGTTGTGCCTGTTGCGGGTCGTGGCCCATGATATAAAAATGCTGAAGGAGAATGACCTGTAATGGGTGCCCCATCAAATTTTTAGAAAAATGTTCCTGGTTCCTCTCAATTATCTCTGGGTTTCTAAAATGGATGCCATACATGTACTCGCTTGTGCAAAAGGATGGCATATGTGGTGGTGTTTCCTGCAGTTGTTTCTGTTGAGGGTGCTGGACCCTCTTATAAAAAGACTGAAGGAGAACGACCTGGAGTGGGAGTCCAAGCATGGTTTTTGGGGCTATTTCACTTTTCCAAACAATTATCTGTGGGTTTCTAAAATCAATGCCGTACCAGTACTCTATTGTTCAAAAGGATGCCATATGTTCTCTTTCCTGCTGGTATTTTGTTTGAGGGTCCTGGACCTTCTTATAAAAAGGCCTAAGGAGAAAGAGGTGTACTGGGTTACAATTGAATCATTTGTTTGATTCAAATTCCCGGTTGCAACAAATTATCTCCGGGTTTCTAAAATCAATGCCTTTCCTGTAATCTAATTTTCAAAAGTTTTCACATTTCACATTTGACCAAAATTATCTCTGGGTTTGTAAAATCAATGCTGTACCAGTACTCTATTGTTCAAAAGGATGCCATACGTCCTCTTTCCTGCTGGTATTTTGTTTGAGGGTCCTGGACCTTCTTATAAAAAGGCCTAAGGAGAAAGAGGTGTACTGGGTTACAATTGAATCATTTGTTTGATTCAAATTCCCGGTTGCAACAAATTATCTCCGGGTTTCTAAAATCAATGCCTTTCCTGTAATCTAATTTTCAAAAGGATGCCATATGTCCTCTTTCCTGCTGCTGGTTTTGTTGAGGGTCCTGGAGCCTCTGCTAAAAAGACCTAAGGATAAATAAGTGTACTGGGTGTCTAATCAATGTTTTTTTAGATTTCACGGTTGTAACAAATTATCCCCGGGTTTCTAAAATCAATGCCTTTCCTGTAATCGATTATTCACAAGGATGCCATATGTCCTCTTTCATGCTGTTGTTTCTTTTGAGGCTCCGGGAGCCTCTTATAAAAAGGCCTAAGGATAAAGAAGTGTACTGGGTGTCTAATCTATGTTTTTTTAGATTTCACGGTTGCAACAAATTATCCCCAGGTTTCTAAAATCAATGCCTTTCCTGTAATCTAATTTTCAAAAGGATGCCATATGTCCTCTTTCCTGCTGCTGGTTTTGTTGAGGGTCCTGGAGCCTCTGCTAAAAAAGGCCTTCTGTCCGGGATGTTTTGAGACAGCCACTTGTGTTTCTGACAAATTTGAAGTAGGAGGACAGAACAATCATCTTCTTCCATCTCACGGTTCCACAAATGAAGGCCATATAGACCTCATCTGATAGGGGGAGTAACAGGTTGTAGTAAAATGTTAAGAATAGTACTACTTAACACACCACGGGTCACAGACCGCATGTCTTATTGTTATACTCTGTCAGGGAAATTATATATATTTCAAATTCATTTATTTATATATCAAATCGATCAAACTATCAAACGTATCGATCAAATGTAGATTGCATCTATTGATCGATGTAATTCGTATCTATAAAATGTATATTACATATTTTGGTTGATGTCATTCGTATCTATAAAATGTATATTGCATCTTTGATTCGATAACATTCTTATCTATCAAATGTATATTGCATCTATTGATCGATGTAATTTGTATCGATCAAATGTATATTGCATCTATTGAGCTATGTACAGTGTATCGATCATATGTATATTGCATCGATTAAGCTATGTTATCTATGTATCTATCTATCAAATCTATCTCGTGGTTGTGCAAGTGGACTGTTTGCGGTTGATTGCGGTGCGTAACACTTGGAGTTTGCTCTGTCACTGTGATGCGGCCGTAACCCTTACACTACCTGATAGATACAACATCATAACTGATGTTTTAAAGCACGTTATTGCAAACAATTTGGGAATGTTAGTTGATTTAGGCCCATTATGGCTTAAAAGCAGTCTCTGCATAAACTATGTAATTTTCCATGGGATTTTTGCCAGGGATCCCCCTCCAGCATGCGACAGTCCAGGTGTTAGTATCCTTGAAACAACTTTTCCATCACTATTGTGGCCAGAAAGAGTCCTTGTAGGTTTTAAAGTTCGCCTGCCTATTGAATTCAATGGCGGTTCGCGAACAATACCTGAAGTTCGAGTCCGCCGTTCGCGAACCGAAAATTTTAGGTTCGCAACATCACTACTTAACAATAAGGAACAGTATGAATGTCTCAGATACAACCCCATTGAAAAAATTTAGACGCAGCTATTGCTTATACTTAATCAAGCTAAGTTGGATGGTTTAATCACCATCAAAGAGCATCACTATTTATATTAAAAATTTCCTATTCTATCAAATTTTTATATTTTATCAAAGCTTCACAAAAACCCCACTAACCCCCCAGGACGGCTCATAATTTCAAGTATTGGTAGCCTAACTGAAAATATTGGTACTTATTTTGACAATTTTTTAAAACCATTTGTTCCCACGTTGCCTACGTATGTAAAAGACACATCTGACCTCTTAAGGAAATTAGATCAACTTACCGTTGAGGAAAATACTCTCTTAGTTTCTTTGGATGTTTTGGGTCTATACTCCTCTATTCCCCATAAAGTGGGCATAGAAGCCTCCATACAATTCCTCAATAGTCGAGGTAATCATTTTAAAAAGCATACAGAATTTGTCATAAAACTTCTTGTTTTGGAAAACAATGTGTTTCAATTTGATTAAAAAATATACAGGCAAATTAGGAGCAATGCCATGGGGGCGGTTTGCGCCACACTTATGCCTGTCTCCACTTGGGTAGATGGGAACTTTTGGAGGTTTTTGACAATTTGAACCACATTGTGTGGTTATGATATGTGGATGATATTTTCATCCGATGGAATGATACCATTGAAGCCCTGAAAGAATTTTTTGACTTATTGAATAACAATGATTACAACATTGTCTTAACTTACAGTGTGGACTATAATGAATTAGAATTCCTGGATGTTAAAATTAAAAAAGTGGGTAACACTCTAATCACTGAGAATTATAGAAAACCCACAGCTACAAATAGCTTACTGGAAGCAACAAGCAATCACCCTGTTCCTTTAACGAGAAGAATTCTGTATGCCCAATTTTTAAGATTAAAAAGGAATTGTTTAACTAAATAGTGTTTTGAGAAGCAAGCTGCAGAAATGTCAGATAGATTTCTTAGACGGGGCTATTCCAGAAGAAATCTTAAAAGTTCCTTAACTAGGACCAGGACACTAACACATGAGAATCTGCTGTATGACAAAAGGGAAAAAGTACCTGATAATAGAATAAGAGTGATAACCTAGTATAACAGTCATTGGACACATATCCGGAATATCCCCTGCGAAAATTGGCATAATCTCTTAGCAGATAAAAAAATTGCTGAAGTAGTGGGTGACTATCCATTGCTTACAGCTCAACGAGCTCCCAACCTAAAGGACAAATTAGTCCGCAGTGTTTTTGTCAAAAGTACAGCATCTGATTGGCTTTCAAAGAAGGCTCTCCCAAAGGGATGCTTTCCCTGTGGGAATTGTGTTTATTGCAAGCATGTAGTTAAAACTAATAAATTTTCCACAGGTGATAAAAAATATTACATTAATTATTTAATCAACTGCAAATCGGTTGGGGTTGTCTACCTGCTCTATTGTTCTTGCCCAGTGTTGTATGTAGGAAAAACCAAGAGGCTTTTCAAAGGCAGGATACAAGAACATAAACAACATAAAGCATGGTAGAGACACCAGTGTGGCCTGCCACTTTAAAAATTGTCACTCACAAGAATCAGATAGTTTAAGATTCATAGGTATTGATAGAGGCATTATGCATAATCATGGAGGGAATTTAGATAAAATCTTACTTCAAAAAGAAGCTGCTTGGATGTATAGACTCAATACCCTATCCCCTAGGGGATTAAATGAAAAGATAGAGTTCGCTTCATTCCTGTAACATTCAGTAGCTATAATGCCTTGAGTAATGCTTGACACCCAGTAACATTTTAAGTTTGGGGCACCATGTACACTTTGCATCTGATTATTAAATAAATAGGATTCAGGTTTACTTTGTTAAACTGACCCCCTGTTTGTTTATATTTCTGAATTATATATAATGTTTAGTAGGCCTATTTAATATCATATGCTATTTGTGAAATTGGCATAAATATTGTGTTTGGTATGTCCAGGATAAACCCTGGCTTATATAAAAAGTTTAGCACATAATATTAAGGGTCACTGAATTTAATCATTTGATATTATAATATCAAATTAAAGAGTTACATTTGCTCATTATTATTTATTTCCCATGTTTGTTACTGCCTGCCACCTAAGCCCAGTAAATCTGTTCAATTTGATATATTTTTACTCAGGTATCTACATAAATACTGTGTTTAAACTATCAATCTATTATTTTGTTGAAAAATGTCATCACAATAATGTGCCCCATCTAGACCTACTATGCATCAATAGCGTTAATTTAAACGTTTCGTCTAAAGTTAGTATTGTGCTATTACTACTTTTTGCAACTATAGCTCAATTTCATCTCCCTAAGGGGCATTACTAAAAGTGCTCATAAATAGAGCCGTATGTGTATGTAGAAATTAGCCCTGAGGAAGTCCTGAGTGATTCAAGGGATGAAACACGTGTTGGCTTGATTATGTGACGTCACGCACCCTGTGCATGGCTGGTTGGAAAGGTTGATGCTGTTTGTGGAGGTTTCTTTAATTTCCAGTTGCTCCATGAGGAATTCCGGATGGCTTTATAGTCCTTGACGTAACCCCAGCACTTAGGTATGTGAATGGTGATATTCATTACCGTTGTGTTATTTGGTTAATGGACAGAACCATGTTTTAAACCACTATCTTTTTAAATTAAAAATATCACCTTTGCCTTGTTCAGGAAAAAATGTTTGCATGTTCATTCTTCAGCAAATGGTTTAAAAATCATTTTGTTTATTATATATGCATATTGTTGCTTGGCAATATATTAACCCTGAATGCTATTTGTGGGTTAAAGATATTCATAGTGGTTACACTCCACATCAAAGGGATAATACAAAACTGCATAGATCCTATTGTTATCCATGACAGCTATTCCCTTCCACAGAGTTGGGGCTGCTCTCTGGTAAGGTGTTGCATGTTTTTGATTTTTCCTTTCAGTACTGATCTCTCAGTGACGTCACTATTACTATTTTTATTGAAGTATGGTTTTTTGTTTTCTCTGTATATGTTCTCACTATATGTTTTTTCATAACAGGTTAACATCAATATTATAATTGATTTGGTAATGTTAGCTGATGCATGGTTTTGCTGTGAAAGAGTGTCTCTATATTTGATTTTTTCAAATTGATAAATTGCATTGCAAAAACTTTATAGCTATATAAATAAAAGGTTAAAAGAGTGCTTGATTCCCTGTCTTTTTCATGGTAAGTGGATATTTTAATTATCATTATCTTTCTTTAATTAATTTTGATATACATTTCATATGGGTCTGCACCATTCCCTCTAAAGATGACAATACAGCGCTTGTTTCAGTGATTATAATTTAAACTCCCCTCTCCCATTTGCATGGTCTAAAAAATAAAACTTACCAGGATAGGCTCAATGACCTAAATATGTATAACTTAGAGGAGATAAGGGAAAGAAGTGATATGATAGCAACTTTCAAGTACATTAAAGGGCTTAGTAAATCTGAGGCTGTGGGTATTTTACCTAAAATGGAAAATTCAAGAACAAGGAGTCATGAGCTCAAGCTGAAGGGTAGTAGATTCAGGAGTAATTTGAGGAAGCACTACTTTACAGAAAGAGTGATTGATTTGTGGAATAAACTTCCTCAATAGGTAGTAATGACAAAAACTGTGGGGGACTTTAAAAATGCCTGGGGCAAGCATAAGGATATCCTACGAACTAGATAAGTTTATACTTTTAGGTAATATCGGGCAGACTTGCTGGGCCTATGGCTCTTATCTGCCGTCAATATCTATGTTTCTATGTTTCAATTATAGGCACACACAACAGACTAAACAAATAACACACAAACACTTGTAGTGTTCATATTTGTTTTGAAGAGATTGAATAAAGAAGTGAACCAATGTATTTAGCAACTTGTAAATCCTACTTTAGCAGCAACAACCTTCACCAAACATTTACTGTAGCTGCACAGCATTGAGAAAGCATTTGCACAACTCCTTTTTACAAATCTGCCTCATTTCATCAATATTTCTGGATTGTCTTGATTGCATGACCTTCTTCAGGACTTGCCACAGCACCTCAATTGGTTTACGGCTAGGAGTTAGGACTCAGACTTGGCAATTCAAAAACACAAATCTTCTCCTTTTTCAGCCATTCTTTAGTTGAGTTACTTGTGTGCTTAGGGTCATTGACTTGTTGCACCACCCAACCTCTTTTGGGCCCTGAAATTAAAAACATTGACAGACCGACGAGAAATTGCCTGTTTGAGTTTGACAGACTCGCAGTCCGTCGGTCTGTCGAGATATTCTATAAAAGTGGGCTGAACCTTGTTGTTGCTAATGAGTGGTGAAATGTCTCCCATAGGATATAATGTGGATCACAACTTCAGCAAAAGTCTGCCAACATTGCCACTGAGCTGCAAGGTAGGAGGCCGGGGCACTGTCTTTAAATCATGTTTAGGAACAAAATTGACTCCCAAAACACTTCAAATTATGCATACAGTATGTATATCATTTTTAATTTACATTCATTAGATTTGTTACACTAGAAAATATTGCCACTGAAAAGCAGGCAAGACTGATATGGCTGAAAAGAGTTGGCTAAGATGGAGAACATGGGCAGGTTGAGCCCATGGAACGCCCAGTAAACTCCCAAGAAACGCCTACATATTTATCATGTCTGCGAACAACATTTTTTAATAAAGACAAAAAAAAACTTCCTATTAAACTATAAGAGCTGGTGGATTGTATAGTGTAATGTTGCAATATGTATCTAAGCTGTAAACATGATTGTACTAATCTTATATTGTGTTCTTAAGCATTTACTTTTACTTATTTTAGAACACAGAGAGTCATGATAAGATGACTCTCGGCGATGCTGCTTTTAAACAGTATTGTTAGCCCTTTTTAATATTTAGTCAGCTTTTTCAACATGGCAACAGATCCCTTTTCAATATCTTGCCGCCTTGTGGCCCTTTCGATCATCAAGGCCTTAGGCTTAAGGTCATGGAAGTGGAATGTATTGTGTATTTAGACCTTATATTCACATTCTTCTTTTGAATGTAACATTCAATTTAACAAATACTATTTGGACGTTCAATAGTCCATTGACCTAGGGATTTAGTAAATTGATACATAATAGATATAAATATATTTAATTGAATTTTTTTATTTTGAATATTGCATAATTTGAATATTACATTTAAAGAGAGCATTAGAAATACTTTTACAAATATATTGAATCAAATTATGCCATATTTGAATAAAAAAATTTGAATTGAATATTACACTTAAAGAAAGCATTAGAAATACTATTACATTAAATGAATGTTAGAATGTTGTACAAACATTCGAAATTTGAAAGAAACTAACTAATGTGTTAAAATTTGTTTAATTTTTCAAACATTGCTTAACACTCATCCATCCTTAACAAGCAGTATGGAGCAATAAGATTGTTGGAGCATGATCAGGGATGGACTGGGACCAAAAATAGGCACGAGCATTCTAAGGCAGAGCAGCCTACTCACCTCCCCTTTTTTGCTATTTAACCATACCTCAAAACTGACAAGTATAAGGTACTAGTTTGATTTACATAACCATTAAATGTTTGTAACACACTTCTGTCGCTGTATTTTGTAAATTGGTTGTAATTTAATAGTAAAAAAATTAAAAAGTTCACATTTATATAAAGAATAAGCGCTTATTGCTCATTAGACCTTTTAGTCACAATCACTCCAAATAGCAGCCACCTGAGCACTTGTCATTACACATAAGCTGCACAATTAAAAAAAAAAAAAAACACACAAAAAAAAACACACAAAGATATCCAAAAGCAGTCAGCACTCACATGCACAGACAAAGCACCCCAGACATCCACAATCCCATAAAAAACAGGCCCTCATAGGTATCAAAAGGCATCATGAAAAGGTGTTGCTTCTCTGTGACTGGCTCACAGATACTGCAAAGCAGTTAGAGGCAGAGCAGGGCTGGCCATGCATCATGGACAAATAATAATGCTGATAACTGGCGGCTAGATTTAGAGTTTTGTCGGTAACGACCCGCGTACCTAACGCTGGCTTTTTTTCCCCCGCACCTTTTAAATACCGCTGGTATTTAGAGTTCACAGAATGGCTGCATTAGGATCCAAAAAGGGAGCGTACAGGCATATTTACCGCCACTGCAACTCTCAATAACAGCGGTGCTTACGGACGCGGCCAGCTTCAAAAACGTGCTCGTGCACGATTCCCCCATAGAAAACAATGGGGCTGTTTGAGCTGAAAAAAAACCTAACACCTGCAAAAAAGCAGCGTTCAGCTCCTAACGCAGCCCCATTGTTTCCTATGGGGAAACACTTCCTATGTCTGCACCTAACATGTACCCCGAGTCTAAACACCCCTAACCTTACACTTATTAACCCCTAATCTGCCGACCCCGCTATCGCTGACCCCTGCATATTTTTTTAACCCCTAATCTGCCGCTCCATACACCGCCTACATACACAACCTACATTATACCTATGTACCCATAATCTGCTGCCCCTAACACTGCCGACCCCTATATTATATTTATTAACCCCTAATCTGCCCCCCACAATGTCGCCGCCAGCTACCTACAATAATTAACCCCTAATCTGCCGACCGGACCTCACCGCTACTCTAATAAATGTATTAACCCCTAAAGCTAAGTCTAACCCTAACACTAACACCCCCCCTAAGTTAAATATAATTTAAATCTAACGAAATAAATTAACTCTTATTAAATAAATTATTCCTATTTAAAGCTAAATACTTACCTGTAAAATAAACCCTAATATAGCTACAATATAAATTATAATTATATTGTAGCTATTTTAGGATTAATATTTATTTTACAGGCAACTTTGTATTTATTTTAACCAGGTACAATAGCTATTAAATAGTTAATAACTATTTAATAGCTACCTAGTTAAAATAATTACAAAATTACCTGTAAAATAAATCCTAACCTAAGTTACAATTAAACCTAACACTACACTATCAATAAATTAATTACATGAAATACCTATAAATAAATACAATTAAATAAACTAACTAAAGTACAAAAAATAAAAAAAGCTAAGTTACAATAAATAAAAAAATTAATTACAAACATAATAAAAATATTACAACAATTTTAAGCTAATTACACCTACTCTAAGCCCCCTAATAAAATAACAAAGCCCCCAAAATAAAAAAATGCCCTACCCTATTCTAAAATTAAAATAGAAAAGCTCTTTTACCTTACCAGCCCTTAAAAGGGCTTTTTGCGGGGCATGCCCCAAAGAATTCAGCTCTTTTGCCTGTAAAAAAACATACAATACCCCCCCAACATTACAACCCACCACCCACATACCCCTAATCTAACCCAAACCCCCCTTAAATAAACCTAACACTAAGCCCCTGAAGATCTTCCTACCTTGTCTTCACCATGCTAGGTATCACCAATCGTTCCAGGCTCCGAAGTCTTCATCCAAGCGCAAGCGGGGGCTGGCGATCCATCATCCGGCTGAAGTCTTCTATCAAGCGGCGGCTGAAGAGGTCCAGAAGAGGCTCCAAAGTCTTCATCCTATCCGGGAAGAAGAGGAGATCCGGACCGGCAACCATCTTGATCCAAGCGGCATCTTCTATCTTCATCCGATGACGAGCGGCTCCATCTTGAAGACCTCCAGCACGGATCCATCCTCTTCTTCTGACGTCCTAAGTCCGAATGAAGGTTCCTTTAAATTACGTCATCCAAGATGGCGTCCCTCGAATTCCGATTGGCTGATAGGATTCTATCAGCCAATCGGAATTAAGGTAGGAAAAATCTGATTGGCTGATGGAATCAGCCAATCAGATTCAAGTTCAATCCGTTTGGCTGATCCAATCAGCCAATCAGATTGAGCTCGCATTCTATTGGCTGATCGGAACAGCCAATAGAATGCAAGCTCAATCTGATTGGCTCATTCAATCAGCCAATCAGATTTTCCCTACCTTAATTCCGATTGGCTGATAGAATCCTATCAGCCAATCGGAATTCGAGGGACACCATCTTGGATGACGTCATTTAAAGGAACCATCATTCGGACTTAGGACGTCGGAAGAAGAGGATGGATCCGCGCTGGAGGTCTTCAAGATGGAGCCGCTCGTCATCGGATGAAGATAGAAGATGCCGCTTGGATCAAGATGGTTGCCGGTCCGGATCTCCTCTTCTTCCCGGATAGGATGAAGACTTTGGAGCCTCTTCTGGACCTCTTCAGCCGCCGCTTGATAGAAGACTTCAGCCGGATGATGGATCGCCAGCCCCCGCTTGGGCTTGGATGAAGACTTCGGAGCCTGGAACGATCGGTGATACCTGGCATGGTGAAGACAAGGTAGGAAGATCTTCAGGGGCTTAGTGTTAGGTTTATTTAAGGTGGGTTTGGGTTAGATTAGGGGTATGTGGGTGGTGGGTTGTAATGTTGGAGGGGGGGTATTGTATGTTTTTTTTTACAGGCAAAAGAGCTGAATTCTTTGGGGCATGCCCCGCAAAAAGCCCTTTCAAGGGCTGGTAAGGTAAAAGAGCTTTTCTATTTTAATTTTAGAATAGGGTAGGGCATTTTTTTTATTTTGGGGGGCTTTGTTATTTTATTAGGGGGCTTAGAGTAGGTGTAATTAGCTTAAAATTGTTGTAATATTTTTATAATGTTTTAATTAATTTTTTTATTTATTGTAACTTAGCTTTTTTTATTTTTTGTACTTTAGTTAGTTTATTTATTTGTATTTATTTGTAGGTATTTTATTTAATTAATTTATTGATAGTGTAGTGTTAGGTTTAATTGTAGATAATTGTAGGTATTTTATGTAATTAATTTATTGATAGTGTAGTGTTAGGTTTAAATGTAATTTAGGTTAGGATTTATTTTACAGGTAATTTTTTACTTATTTTAACTAGGTAGCTATTAAATAGTTCTTAACTATTTAATAGCTATTGTACCTGGTTAAAATAAATACAAAGTTACCTGTAAAATAAATATAAACCCTAAAATAGCTACAATATAATTATAATTTATATTGTAGCTATATTAGGGTTTATTTAACAGGTAAGTATTTAGCTTTAAATAGGAATAATTTATTTAATAAGAGTTAATTTATTTCGTTAGAATAAAATTATATTTAACTTAGGGGGGTGTTAGTGTTAGGGTTAGACTTAGCTTTAGGGGTTAATACATTTATTATAGTAGCGGTGAGGTTCGGTCGGCAGATTAGGGGTTAATACTATTTATTATAGGGTTAGTGAGGCGGATTAGGGGTTAATAACTTTATTATAGTAGCGGTGAGGTCCGGTCGGCAGATTAGGGGTTAATAATTGTAGGTAGGTGGCGGCGACGTTGGGGGCGGCAGATTAGGGGTTAATAAATATAATATAGGGGTCGGCGGTGTTAGGGGCAGCAGATTAGGGGTACATAGGGATAACGTAGGTTGCGGAGGTGTGTGGTCGGCAGATTAGGGGTTAAAAAAAATTATTAGAGTGGCAGCGATGTGGGGGGGGCCTCGGTTTAGGGGTACATAGGTAGTTTATGGGTGTTAGTGTACTTTAGAGCACAGTAGTTAAGAGCTTTATGAACCGGCGTTAGCCCAGAAAGCTCTTAACTCCTGACTTTTTTCTGCGGCTAGAGTTTTGTCGTTAGATTTCTAACGCTCACTTCAGCCACGACTCTAAATACCAGCGTTAGAAAGATCCCATTGAAAAGATAGGATACGCAAATGGCGTAGGGGGATCTGCGGTATGGAAAAGTCGCGGCTGCAAAGTGAGCGTTAGACCCTTTCCTGACTGACTCTAAATACCAGCGGTAGCCCAAAACCAGCGTTAGGAGCCTCTAACGCTGGTTTTGACGGCTAACGCCAAACTCTAAATCTAGCCGTGGGTGAAGCAAAGGCAAACAGGCCTGGTCCACAACTGGCCATGACTCACCGGGCAAATGCCCTGTATGCCCTATGGCCAATCTGGCCTGAGTGCGATACATACAGCTAGCATTTTTGTGCTGGTATTACAGGTGATGGGTAATACAAACAATTTTAAAACCATGAAAGGAGGGCAGTAAAAATATAGTCAATCTTAATGCTTGAGACACTCAACAGCTATACTTAAAATGATCTATAACAAGATCAGGAGGCTTACCAGATGGAGGATCTATTGCACGCTCTTCTGTAGTTTATCTTAGGAAATATCAGGCAGACTTGCTGGGCCTATGGCTCTTATCTGCCGTCAATATCTATGTTTCTATGTTTCTTAGTAGGGGCAATCCTCTTACCTTCTGGGCTGGTAATCCTTTGTAATTTTTCTTGTGGGGAGAATAGCAGTATCATACTGTCAGCACTATTCATTTGCTGCACTTTCTGTATTCAGTAACTTTGTTCTTGTTCTGGTCCCTCAATTATAATAGATACTGATTTATAAACAATTAAATCCTTGTTTAAAAAATATTAAGGTTATTTTGTGGTACAATTTGTGGTAAGGAACCCTTTTGCACTATGCACACACACAACCTTCATGTAGAATATTTTAGAGTAGGGACTGAAGTCTGTATCTACCAAACCCCACCACACACTATTTAGAAAAAGATGGGCCTTGTTTGCAATGAAGAATCTTGTGGCACTTAATTTGTAAGATGTTTTATGGAATTGACAAGATTTGCACCTAATTACTGAAAAATGATACCAAATTAAAAAAAAAGAAGTGTACCCCTATTAAAAAATGTAATAAAAATGCTGTTATAAGTGGTATTGATAAAAAAAAAAAAAAATCTGGCATATGTAGCAGATACTGTTAAATTAGGAAGTTATAGTTAATTCCTTTTTTTATGTTTGCGGTTATTTCTCTTTTAAAGGGTCAAATTACCAAAAATTCTAAATCTGCACAGATTTCTGGCAATAGAGGAAGGGTACAAGCAATTTGGATCGATAAAGCAAAATAATGGTTGAAGCCAAAAAATGACCCAACATTGGTTTATCATAAAATGTTTCCTATTTAACTTTTCTCATAGTCATTAGGATATCTAATTTTTGTACTTCCCTGCAATTGTTTTATATGTTATTTTATTTCCATCATAAATATGTGATGATGAAGGCTTCCAGTAAAATCGTCCTTTACTGTCTATTTTTTTTTTTATTAAAAACATAGGTGTATAATCATAAATGTGACTACAAAGCATTTCATCATGAATGACTAACACACAAAGCTTTGCCATATACTTTATTAAAACTTCAATACAAATCATAATCATTTATATTGTGGATGGTGGCTTTTTGCCATTGATGGGAATATATGCAACAAAATTTTAAAAAATGCATACAAACTTTCACTTTACAAAACATTGATTTATAAATGCAAAGAGCATGAAAAAAACAGCTTGAAGGGACAGTCTAGTCCAAAATAAACTTTCATGATTCAAATAGGGCATGTAATTTTAAACAACTTTCCAATTTACTTTTATCACCAATTTTGCTTTGTTTTCTTGGTATTCTTAGTTGAAAGCTAAACCTATGTTGGCTCATATGCTAATTTCTTAGACCTTGAAGGCCACCTTTTTTTTTTTTAAATATCATTTTTTTATTAAAGGTTTTCATTGTCAAACAAAAATTAATCGGATACAACCTACATTGCCATGAAATCCTGTGCGTAAAAAACAAAAAGAACATTAGGTGGTCAATAATATACATAGAAACAACAGAATTACACCATTCACAAGTAATCTTCTGTCATATCCTTGCATGTTGCATAAACTGATTATACAAAATATATTAAAATAAAATAGAATAAAATAAAATGACAATAGAATAAGAAAAATGAAAAGGGAGAAAAGAAAGGAAAAAGAGAACATAATAAGAAGAAGTATATAACTACCAACACAGAGGTGGCAGTATAACTATGCCGGCCAAAGGTATGAGAAACAGAGGGATAGGGAGGGGGAGGAGGGAAGGAGTGGGGGTGGGTGGGTTTGATGTTATGGTCTAAGTGGGTTTATGGTTTCCCAATTAAATTTAACGTTGTGAAAATGGTTTAATTTATTATTTTTAAAATAGTAATATTCTTCTAACTGTATAAGCTCCTGGGTTCGAGCTTTTCAGGTCTCGATGGTGGGTAATGTGTTGGTTTTCCAGTTTCTAGTGAGGAGCAACTTTGCTCCATTTAAGCAGATCCGGAGGAGATGTGACCTTAGCTTGCAGGAGTTCTTGGGTTTATCATTAAATAACATCATCAAGGGTGTAAGCTTAAATGATGCACCGAATAAGGCAATGAGTACCTGCTGTAAGGCGCTCCAAAAATATTGTAATTTGGGACAAGACCACCAGATATGAGTCATATTGCCAATTGCACTGCAGCCCCTCTAGCACATGGGGGAGGATTCCGGGTAAATATATTTCAACCTTACTGGTGTGAAGTACCATCTGGAGATGATTTTATAGTTCATCTCCAAGATTTGGGTAGATGTGGATGATTTATGTGTATAAAGGTATAACTGATCACATAACTCAGTGGGGAAATCTAAATCAAATTATCTTGACCAATTCTGTGTGGATTTGGGTAGTTGTTTATGTACACAGGTGTCCAGTATTCTCCTGGATATGGCTAGTGATCATTTCAGGTCATTCCCGTTTCTGCATAAGGATTCGAAATGCGTGAGGGGACGGAGAAGAGATTGTTTGTGTGGAGAGGTAGCTTAAAGGTGCTTTAATTGGGAGTATTTTAGCCAGTGGGTAAAGGTGCCTTTGAGGATACTTACTAGATCATGAGCAGGCTTTAGTGCCCCTAGATAGAGGAATTCCCATACTGGAGATGAAAATCCCAGATCCATGAGCTGAGTGTTCCAAACCGATGCATGTATACTCCTCAATAATTCCATTTTCTGCAAAATTGGGGACATAGGTAAGAACGGGAGGTGACCCCTGGTATGCGCTGTAATATGTTGTCCCATGAGTGGAATATGTGCTTATACAAGGGGGAAAGCTTTACTGTGATTGGTCGGTAAGAAGACGGCAGCCAGCAGAGAGGGCCAATCTGCTGAATCTAGAGCAGGTGGGAGTCCAAGGACAGCCACGCTTTATCTTGGTGCCCAGAGTGCCAGTCTAGAATATGTTGCAATGTGCTTGCCTGGTAATACCTTGCTATACAAGGCATGCCCAGCCCACCCCACTGTTTCGAATGATATAGAGTTTGCCTTGCTACCCTGGGTTTTCCTCCACCCCAAATAAATTTATTAAGGATTGATTTGAGCTGTGTTAGAAATGTTTGTGGAAGGTTAATGGGAACTGTCTGCAGCACATATAGTATGCGAGGTAAGATAGACATCTTTACCACCTGTATTCTACCCCACCAAGAGAAGGGTTTTGACTGCCACCTTTGACTATCTGTTTGGATTTGCTTAAGCAGTGGGAGGTAATTGACCGCGAAGAGCGAGCTGAATTTAGGGGTAAGTATTTTATGTGATCTTTACATAACTGATATGGGCAGATTGTGGAGAGAGCTTCAAACTGTTTTTGGTTCATGTTTATATTAAGGATATTAGATTTTTGATTGTTGATGTGGAAATGTGATATCGTGCCAAATCTATGAAATTCCCTTAAGAGGTGTGGAATCGAGTTATTAGGTTCAGTAAGAGTTAACAAGATATCATCTGCGTACAAGCTTATTTTATATTCGTTGGGTCCTATAGCAATACCCTTAATATCCTTGTTGTGTCTAATGTGTGCCGCTAGCAGCTCCATTGCTATCGCAAATAACAAGGGGGAGAGTGGACAGCCCTGTTTGGTCCCATTATTAATCTGGAAGGAAATTGAAAGAGCGCTATTAACCTTGATCTTAGCTGATGGATCACTATATAAGCCAAAAATTCTGTTTATGGTTCTTTTTCCAAAACCAAAACCTGTCAAGGCCGATTGCAAGTATGACCAGTTGAGTCTGTCAAATGCTTTTTCTGCGTCGGTAGAGACCAGGACTGATTCAGTTTTTTAAGTAGACGCATGGTCTATAAGGTGTAATGTTCTAATAGTATTGTCCCTGGCCTCCCGTTGCGACGAGAGCTACCCGGCAGATGTGGAGGTTTTTCCGGTTTATATACTAAGGTAATGTGGGCCGATAATATGTCTCTTCAGAAGAAGTTGGTGTCATCCACTGACTTTAATAATTTGGTGAATTGGGGAGCTAGAATGTGTTTAAAGGTTTTGTAATAGGAGTTAGACAGTCCATCTGGCCCTGAGCTCTTGTGTCTTGGGAGGAATTATATGGCCGATAGTATCTCTGACAATTCTATGGGGGCATCTAACTGTGCAGAGTCTTCTTGCGATAGGGTCGGGAGGTCCGCGCTTTTGATGTACATGTCACTTTCAGTTTGAGCTACCCTAATGTCTATAGGGGGAAGATTGTACAGAGTCTGAAAGTAATCATGGAAAACTTTAGCAATCCCTCTACTATTTTGGTAGAGTCAGGAGTGGAGATCTTGTGAATGTAGGAGTTGAGCGTTTTTTGGCGGAGGACTCGTGCTAATAAAGTGCCTACTCTATTTCCCTTGGTGAAGTAAAGTTTCTTTAAAAAGAAAGCGTGTTTCTGCGCCTTTTTATTAAGGTAAGCATTGAGATCTGATCTAGCTCTCGCTAGTTCGCTCTGCACTGATGTGCTGAGGGGGGAGTGGGAGAACTCAGTCTCTAGTTTGTTTAAATTTTTTGTCAAGGAATCAAATTCTCATCTACTGGATTTAACTAGGTTCACCTTATATTTGAGAAAATCATCCCTAATAACCGCTTTGTGCGCGTCTTAAATTATGTGTGGTGCAGTTTCAGTATTGTTATTAAGGTGAAAATACTCCACGAGTGATCAGGTGACCTTCTCTGTTAACAGTGTGTTCTTAAGGAGCGAGTCATCAAGTCTCCAGCAATATTGGGATATGGGGGCAGATGGCCAGGAAATCTCTAACGTGGTCGTAGAATGATCTGACCAGGAGGTGGGAGTTATGTAAGAACGCTCCGCTAGGTGTAGGTGGCCCTGGTCTAAAACAATATACTCTATTCTGGATGAGGATTTCTGAGGGTGAGAGTAAAAAGTGTATGCCTTCATCAGAGGGTGTTTGTCAGGGTGCCAGGAATCAGACTGAGACGAGAAGTGCAAAAATAATCACACCTTTATTAATAACAAAAAATAATAAAAAGTCCACAAGTCAAATAACAAGCCAGGAATCAAAACCAGAGCTGGTAGTCAGATGAGCTGAGTCAGGAGCCAAAGCGAATAGTCAGACGAGCAGGAATCAGGAGCCAAAGCGAGTAGTCAGATGAGCCGGAATCAGGAACAAGGAAAACAGAAGAGTCAGGAATAAGCCCGGAATCAGGAACCAGGAAGGACGTCAGACAGCCAGGTAATACACAGGAGCTCTCACAAACAGGTCTGAGACAATGCAAAGGCAAAGCATACTGAACAGAGGCCCTTTAAATAATAAGTGATGACATCACAATTCTGAGACTGCATTCTGTCTCACACGGATGATGCACACCAGTCTGGCCATAAAAGGAAGTGCAGGAAATGAGCAGCATCCCCCACAATGCACCATAGTCAGCAAGAGAGGTGAGTAAAATGGCTGCCAGCAGCACATGGCAAACAAAACAGGGAAAAAACCCTGACCGTACCCTCCCCTCAATGACCCCTCCCCCACGGGAAGACAAAAGGCTTATTGGGGAAACGGACATGGAAGGTACGGAGGAGGGCGGGAGCATGAACATCAGAGGAGGGAAGCCAAGAACGCTCCTCTGGACCGTAGCCCCTCCAGTGAACCAAATACTGTACACGGCCCCTGAACATACGAGAGTCAATAATGCTGCTGACCTCATATTCCTCATGGTTGTCAACAAAGATAGGATGGGGACGAGGCAACACAGTAGTAAACCGATTACAAACAAATGGTTTCAAGAGGGGGATGTCAAAAACATTGGAGATGCGCATTGCAGGAGGAAGGTCAGGAGCGTAGGCCACAGGATTGACCCGTCGGAGTATTCTAAAAGGACCAACATAACGGGGAGCCAGTTTATTGGAAGGCACATGAAGGTTCAAGTTGCGGGAGGACAGCCAAACTCTCTCACCAACCTGGTAGGAAGGCGCGGGCAGATGCCTACGAACAGCCTGGAACTTTTGGTGCTGCATAGAACGATGAAGGCAATCCTGAATCTGCACCCACGTGGAACGGAGTTGCCAGAGATGATCCTCCAAAGCCGGAATACAGTGAGACATGAATGAATCGGGCAACAAGGAAGGTTGAAACCCATAATTCGCCATGAACGGGGATAACTTGGAGGAAGCATTAATAGCACTATTACGAGCAAACTCTGCCCAAGGTAACAGTGCAGACCAATTATTGTGGTGATCTGAGACATAGCAACAGAGGAACTGTTCCAGAGCTTGATTAGACCGTTTTTCAGCCCCATTGGATTGAGGGTGATATGCCGAGGAGAAGGAAAGCTGGATCCCCATTTAAGCACAAAAGGAATGCCAAAATCTGGAGACAAACTGGCTACCCCGGTCCAACACAATCTCCTTAGGTAACCCATGTAAACGGAAGACCACCCGGGCAAAAATTGAAGCAAGCTCCTGGGCGGTAGGCAACTTCATCAAGGGAATGCAATGTGACATTTTAGAAAAACAGTCAACCACCATAAGGATAACAGTATTACCATTTGAAACAGGGAGCTCGACAATGAAGTCCATGGAAAGATATGTCCAAGGACGCTCACCATTAGCAATAGGTTGAAGAAGACCCACAGGAAGACGTTGAGGAGTCTTATTCTGTGCACAAACTGAGCAGGAGGCAACATACGCAGCAACATCAGAACGAAGACCTGGCAGAATTGTCGAGTGACAGACCAAATCATTTGGTTCTTGCCTGGGTGACCTGCGGCTTTAGAATAGTGGTAAGTGTGCAAAAGTTTAGTTAGAAGATTCTCAGGAACAAAACACTTACCACTAGGTTTCTCAGGAGGTACATTGGTTTGTGCAGCCAGGATCTCCTCCCCCAAGGGAGAAGTCAAATTAGTATGTATGGTCAGGAGGTATAACGGGAGTAGGTACAGACTCCTCCTTGGACAGAGGCGAAAATTGTCGAGAGAGGGCATCAGCCCTAACATTCTTACTACCAGGCAGGTAGGAGACCACATAGTTAAACCGAGACAAAAATAACGCCCATCTGGCCTGTCGGGGCGACAAACGTTTTGCTTCAGATAGATAAGTTAAATTCTTGTGGTCCGTAAGAATGAGCACTGGCACGCTAGTACCCTCGAGAAGATGCTTCCATTCCTTGAGTGCCAAAATTATGGCCAGTAATTCCCTGTTGCTAATTTCATAATTGCACTCCAGTGGAGACAATTTCTTAGAGAAGAAACCACATGGATGCAAGGAACCGTCAGACATAGGACGTTGAGACAAGACGTTGAGACCTTAATGGCAGTAGGTGACCAATGGAGTGGATCATTCTCTTTACGGGTCATGTCTGTGATAGGTTTGACCAAGGAAGAAAAGTTTTTAATAAACTTTCTATAGTAATTGGCAAACCCCAAAAAACATTGAATAGACCGAAGACCAACTGGGCAAGGCCACTGCAGAACTGCAGATAACTTGTCAGGATCCATAGAGAACCCTGAATGGAGATAACATAACCTAGGAAGGTTACTTGAGTCTGATGGAACTCACATTTCTCGAGTTTACAAAACAGGCCGTTCTCACATAATCTCTGAAGAACCCGTGTAACATCAGAACGATGAGCCTCAAGTGTGGGTGAGTGTATGAGGATGTCATCTAAGTACACCACAACACACTGTTGCAACATATCTCGTAGGGCATCATTAATAAATTCCTGGAAAACAGCAGGAGCATTACATAGGCCAAAGGGCATTACAAGATACTCAAAATGCCCGCTCCTGGTGTTAAATGCTGTTTTCCATTCGTGGCCCTCCTTGATCCTAACGAGATTGTACGCTCCTCTCAAATCAAGTTTAGTAAAGACCATAGCTCCCTTGAGGCGGTCAAAGAGTTCCGTAATAAGTGGAAGACCCCTATAATCGATGCATGGTCTTAACTCTCCACCCTTTTTCTTCACAAAGAAGAAGCCCGCCCCTGCAGGAGAGCAGGATTTGCGGATGATCCCCCCCGACAGAGCATCGGCAACATACTCCTCCATAGCACAATTCTCTGCAACAGACAGAGGGTAAACCCGGGCCCGAGGAGGATTGGCTCCGGGTTGCAGGTCTATGGCACAATCGTAAGACCGATGAGGAGGCAACGTACTGGCATGCACCTTGTCAAAAACGTCTAGGAACTCTCGGTACTCCTCTTGCAATTGAAATACTGAAGAAGTGCACAAGACTTTAACTGGTTTCCGAAGACAAGTAGAAATACATTGCGGGGACCACAACAAAATTTCAGACCTGCGCCAGTCGAAACTGGGATTGTGCTTTTGGAGCCAGGGATAACCCAGAACAACCGGAAAATGCGGAGAGTTTATCAGCTGGAACTGGAGGGTTTCAAAATGGAGAACCCCAACAGCCATGGACAACGGAGCAGTTTCGTGAGTAACGAGTGCGGGCTGAAGGGGCCTGCCATCAATGGCCTCAATAGCAAGCGGAACGGACAGAGGCAAAACAGGAATGGAGTGCTTTGATACATAAGCACTGTCAATGAAATAGCCCACAGCACCGGAGTCAACAAGAGCCTGGGTGACTATGGAGGAGTCTACCCAGGAAAGGACAACCGTGACCAAAGGTTTCTCCTTAAGCGGTTCTGGGGACGAGGATAAACCATCCAAGGTCTGCCCCCGACAGGACCTTAGGTGTGAGCGTTTCCTGGCCGAGTAGGACAAGACTTCAAAAGGTGGCCCTGTAACCCACAATAGAGGCAGAGCCCCTGCCTCCTCCTAAAGGCCCTCTCCACCACAGAGAGACACGTGAATCCCAACTGCATCAGCTCAGCAGTACCTGGTGACTCGGGACCAGGAGGCATGTGAGGAGAGAGAGGCATGGGTGGGAACGAACACGGAGGAGACAACGGAACAGGAGGCTTCCGCAAGTGCTCCTTGAAAGAGGGCCTATCTCTGAGTCTGATGTCAATTAGGATCAAAAAGACACCAATGCCTTGAGATCCTCTGGTAAATCTCTGGCAGCAATTTCATCCTTAATCGCATCAGAGAGCCCATGAAAGAAGGCGGCAACAAGGGCTTCATTGTTCCAACCTACATCTGCGGCAAGTGTATGGAACTCAATAGCATACTGAGCAACAGATCTTGCACCTTGCTGAATGGACATGAGTCTTTTAGCAGCAGAGGAGGAGCGAGCCGGAACATCAAATACCCTTCGAAAGGAGGCCACAAATTCAGGGTAATTTGAAATCACAGGTTTATTAGTCTCCCACAAGGGATTAGCCCAGGCAAGAGCTGTGTCAGAGAGTAACGAGATGAGAAATCCCACCTTAGCTCTGTCAGAGGGAAACGCCTGAGGTAACATCTCAAAGTAAATGCCCACCTGGTTCAAAAACCCTCTGCACTGAATAGGATCACCTCCATATCACTGAGGTAGAGGTGCAGAACCGGACATGCTCCTGGTAGGACTAGGTGCAGCAGCGGAAACTGGAGCAGCCATAACTTGCGGGAAACTTTGGTCCAAATGTGCAGTGCGAGTCAGCAGGGTTTGTAGGGCTAGTTCAAATTGATCTAAGCGGTGATCCTGTTCATCCATCCTGGAAATCATGGTAGGTAAAGGTGGATTATTAGCACCATCAGGATTCATGTCCCTTGCGTAATGTCAGGGTGCTAGGAATCAGACTGAGACAAGAAGTGCAAAAATAATCACACCTTTATTAATAACAAAAAATAATAAAAAAGTCCAAAAGTCAAATAACAAGCCAGGAATCAAAACCAGAGCTGGTAGTCAGACGAGCCGAGGGATCAGGAACCACAAAGGACGTCAGACAGCCAGGTAATACACAGGAACTCTCACAAACAGGTCTGAGACAATGCAAAGGCAAAGCATACTGAACAGAGGCCCTTTAAATAATAAGTGATGACATCACAATTCTGAGACTGCATCCTGTCTCACACGGATGATGCACACCAGTCTGGCCATAAAAGGAAGTGCAGGAAATGAGCAGCATCCCCCACAATGCACCATAGTCAGCAAGATAGGCGAGTAAAATGGCTGGTAGCAGCACATGACAAACAAAACAGGGAAAAAACCCTGACAGTGTTGAAGTTTCCAGACATCTACCAGGGATAGGCCTCGCAACTTCTGAATGGAATGTAGTGTTGAAGGGGGGATATAGCTGCGACCATGTGAACAGTCTTGCTTGGGAGATAAGGCAAAATTAAAATCACCGGCTAGGATCACAAAGCCTTTGGCTATAGAGGTGAGTGTATCTAAGGCCTTCCTAAACAATTTTGCTTGGTGTTTATTCGGGGCGTATAAATTTACTAGAGTAGCTGGTTGATTGTATAGAGTGCCTATTAGTATTAAGAGTCTACCCTCTTCGTCTTGGTGCTTAGATGTCAATAGAAAAGGTAGTCGTTTATGTAATAATATACCTATACCATTTGTCTTTAATTTGTTGTAATTAAAGTAACCAGTGGGATATGTGCTGGAGGAGCATGCAGGTGCCGCTATCTGGCAAAAGTGCGTCTCATGCATGAAAATCAGATCTCCTCCTTGTTTATCGAACTAATTTAAAGCTATTTGTCAGGGAGTTGAGTCCCTTCACATTTTGGGACAAAACTTTAACACTAGGGAGGCTCATAGAGAACAATTAGGGATTTACTCATAGCGTTTCTGGACGAGACCATAAATGTGGTGTATTTTCTGTGAGGAGGATTTTCTGTGTCTTGTCCCCTAAGGGGGTACTCACTTGTATACCTAGAACCCTGCATATGGAAGGAGGTGGTAGGAAGTAGCACAGGGAGGAGAGGAATAGTTGTAGGGAATTTGAGACCGGCATTCTGATGTATAATGAAAAAGAAAACAGAAGTTAAACAACACAGCAACCAATATGCAGGAGTCATTGAACATCACAATATACGGTAGAAATAATAATAGATACAAAAAATAACACGAAGAAGAAAGAGGAAAAAACTGTATTGTGACATTACGTTGCAATAATACAAAATCAAATAAGAGGTAGGGGTGTAACTCTAGATATATAGAGCTGCAATCAAGGCAGCAACAAAACAATGCAAATGATTTTTAGGAGACTTTTTCTCTAAAACTGGCAGTAGGGAAGTTATCTAATATAATGAGGAGAACTTCGAATGAACCTATAGGAAAGGTAAAAGTAAAGCCCATCTATAAAACCTTTAAAGGATAGCACTCCTAGCACCTCCATGCATTAGAGTGGGCCTGTCATAATGGCATCAGACTTATAAAATTAGTTTACTGTCCTAACATCCTGGAGATAATCATCAGGTAGAGGAATAACTGGGACGTAACTTAGTAGGCCTATAATATAAGACTGGTAGCAAATTGGCCATAAGGGCCTCTATGGATGTTTACCTATAAACATTTTTAATATATAACTGAAACTGATACTCTGAACAGGGGTGTACTACTAAAAGTACAAAACATGTGTCCCTCCAGGATTTTGAAAAGAGATTAATTTAAAAAGCCTGTAAAGAGAGTTCAGGTAGGTGGTGGTGGAGATGGCACAGACTTCTGCGGGGAGTTGTCGTTGTTCCTGTTTCTTTTTCTGTTGACCATTGTCCAGCCTTGTCTTTGCGGTTTAAGGTGTATGGCGTCTGAGGCAACACCTTGGTTTAGATGTTCGTTCAGCTTAGGAAGAGCAGGTGGCGGAATGTTAAGACCTTTACCAAAAGCGTCCAAATCCTCTGCTGATCTATAGATGAAAGCTTGGGAGCCTCTGAGAACGTTAAGGCAGAAGGGGAACCCCCATTTGTATGAGATCCCCAGGGCCTGAAGATGCTGGGTGAGGTATCTGGCCTCTCTTCGTCTGGCGAGGGTTATTAGGTTCAGGTCTGCATAAATTTGAACTTGGGAGCCTTTAAACGATATGGCCTGTGTCTTTCTAGCTGCGTTGTATCTTTTTTATTTATCTTTGTAGATCTGAAATTTTAGGATTACGTCTCTGGGTGGATCAGACTCCTTTAGCGGTGGGCGAAGGGCTCGGTGTGCTCTATCAAGTGGCATGTCTGACATTAATTCAAGGCCAGAAAGGTGCTTAAATAGTCTTTGCAAATAATCATCTAATTGCTGGGGGAGGATGCACTCTGGAATACCGCGCATGCGGAGATTGTGCCTTCTGCCCCTGTTGTCGAGGTCTTCTATATGCACTTGAAGGTCATCAATAGTAGTACTTTGTTGTTGTAGTTGTCTGGACATTCCTTCAAATTATATAATCTGTCCCTTCTTCTAGGATCTCAACACTGTTACCTAGCTTGTTTAAATCTTTTCTCACTTCCTTCAATCCCTCTTTGATAAGTTGAATGACATGTCATAAGGGCTGCAAAGTCATCTTTAGTAGGTAGTGAATCTAGGTCCACTCTAGTTAGGGGTCTGGGTGATGAGTTTTGTGGTGTCTGTGTCTCTGAGTCATCTGAATCATTCCCCTCATTTTGTGTGCCCATGTGAAGTGACGGCGTGGCCTCAAGTGGCTTGAAAAAATATTTCATAGCCAGATTGGAGTTTTGCAAGCTATTTGGATGTTTAGGGCCCTTAACCGCTTTTGGAGCTTTCCTAACTGACATTGTGAAGGAATTAGTTGCTTTGTGTCTTCGTCTTGTCAGAATGTTTATGGCAGGTTTTTAGTTGCAGAGTACAACTGGAGTGTCAGGGGGAGTCCCAGTGCTATTAGAGAGATTATTGGCAAAGAAAGCCTCCAAATCTCACTCCTTTTGAATGTGTCCGGTGGCTATTAAGGCTCAATGTATTAATGTCCTTTAGAGGTATCTGGGACCGTTGTTTAGCAGTACTGTTTGGCCCTGTTTTTAGCTAATTATAGGGGTGCTTGCTTCCGGTAGCTGTACGTATAGTTAATGTAGTCTGCTATGTAAATATGCCCTTCGGTGCCTCTTATGGGCTGATGCCTAGTTTTATGGAGCTGTATGGGACTTGGGCTGTGCTTAGAAGCTGTTGTACTGGGTCCTCTGTAGTACTCACCTGTGTGCTGCTGAGCGCTGCTGATCTGTGAGGCTGCGTGGGCCTTTGCTGGCTCTGAAATGTTGTGACACAGCTCTATTATCCGGTTTCTTTGCAGCTTTATCTGTGGCTGTTCTTCTGTACAGCTTAGGTCGGGACCGCTGTCCGGAGGTGCTGTAAGAGTTTCCCTGCACTAAATGCTATGTCTGTAGTCCAGTGTCTCCTTTTTTAAGCTGATTGCTGCCTTGAATCTAACGGAGCTCACTCCAACACATCTATCATGTTGGGCTGTTGGCTCCGTCCCTTGAAGGCCACCTTTTATCTGAATGCATTTTGACACTTTTTTACCACTAGAGGGCGTTAGTTCATGCGTGTCATATAGATAACATTGTGCTCACGCACGTGGAACTACCTAGGAGTCAGCACTGATTGGCTAAAACCCAAGTCTATCAAAAGAACTGAAATAAGGGGGCAGTTTGCAAAGGCTTAGATACAAGGTAATCACAGAGGTAAAAAGTGTATTAATATAACTGTGTTGATTATGCAAAATGAGGGAATGGGTAAGAAAGGGATTATCTATCTTTTAAAACAATAACAATTCTGGAGTGGACTGTCCCTTTAAGTTTGAGAAAGGATTACTGCAGCAAAGTGGTTAATATAATCATAATAATGTACGTTTTGGCTGTTGTATCATCTAATACTTTTGTAAATGAATTATTATAGTGCAGACATAAAGATTAGATAGACAGTAGGAATAGGCCCAGATTTTTTAAAACCTGTCTGTGAAACTAATATCTTGTGAACCAATCAAGCCACATAGTTGCAACTCAAAAAAATAGATTTGTACATGTCCCTTGTCACATTTGTGATTATAATCAATGGAGCAGCTTCCATCCCCTGTTAAGGATGCACCATAAAAATGTTACAGAAAAAAGGTTGGGGGAGGGGGGACAATACACAAATATTTTATACTTACCAACATTTATATAAAACATGTGTCTGAAATAGTTGCAGTTAATTTTCCAATTAGCAAGAGGTTCTCATTACATGTGGGAAATATAATGTATTGGACATCTCATGCAACTAAAGATGTCAAGTCACAGTAATAAATATGTGGAAAATATAGGTGTGCTCAACAAATTTTTTAACACATGATGCTAATGATATTGAGAAGCCTTATCAAAGTGACCTCTCAATATCATTAGCATCTATGAATCTAGGCTATAAAATGCATACACACACATATATACATACAGATATATATATATATATATATATATATATATATATATATATATATATATATATATATATAAAATGATTAAATTGTGCATAAACTAAGTAAATTCAAACATCCAGACATGATTTGTGGCTCCTGAGAAGTGCTGGGGACTTTCATTGGAAACTCTTTAGCTTCACTTTAGTGGACAATGAGTAAAGAGCCTAGGGTCAAAGCCAGATCAGGGTCCCAGGCACTCTCACTGGAATTTGCTGTGGCACGGCCAGTAAACATAGGACATTCAGACCAGTGACACTGGAGAAGTATGATTGAAGGAAACTAATGGTAAAAAACAGGATTTATCATATTCTAGCATAATTGATGGAACAATAAAAACTCCCACTTCTTGTGGATCAATCAGTATCACGGTAACAACAAGCCATAGATGAGGAACAGCAAAATTGAAACCTAATTGGCTTCTGTTCAGGACATTAGGTGTGGCTGGCCAATCAGAAGAATGGCAGCAAATTAGATAGGGACCTACTGTCCGTGGTATTTTACATTGAATTTGTCTGGCTATACCTTTCCATCTCTGATTAATTTTTTAAAACAGATTATCAGCTCTACTATCCCTGGCACTCAAACAATGACATCCTGACCACCCTTCTTTTCTTCTGCAAGTACAGAAATGTACTCCCCTCACTTCAGTGCTGTTACAGTATACATAATATTATGAAAAAGGCAATAATGATGGAGGCATTTTTTTATAAACAGAATAATCATTTCAAAATACTTATCACATTTATGTAATCATTTAAATACTCATTATATTGATGCTATAAAGAAAGTCGTAACCCATTTGACTTAAACATTTACCACATGATTCCCAAATAAATATATTAATCCCTAAAGTAAATATAATTTTCTTGAAGACAAGAGCAACCATTACATTTCTTGATCATAGGAACAGCAAGTTAAACACCAAGAATTAAATGCTAAGAAAAGAGATGTAGCTGTTTCAGGGGAATTAAACGGAAACAGAACCAGAAGTGTTCATCTATGCCAGCAGATAGACTTGCCTACATGTGTGACTGGAGGAGCAGAGAGGAAATAGGAAAGGCGGAGTGGCAGTTGCATCCTAAACTGTAGTCAAATGAGACAATTATGCTAAAAACTGATCTTTGATCTGGAAGATCATCTTAAGAGCTGAGAATTAATAGCACATAAAACTAAATGTTTTAAGCCATAACTATGAACTAAAATTCAATATTAACTGTTCTTATTATGTTTTTATTAAAGGGATAGTAAATGTGAAAATTAGTTTTGCATATCACATCAAGGTGCAAAACCTTCCAGGCTCCCCGCAAAAAAAGCCCAAAGTCATTGATGTATCATATAAGTGTTAGTATGATGCATGCTACAATAATACACATGCAAATACATACACACTTTACCTTCTCTCCTCCACTCCCTTCTCATATACCTAATCCCTGTACCCCTTAGTTAACACCTTAAGACTTATTAAACCTTTGTTCCCCATTTATTAAGCTTTAATTAAATCTCAATTCTTTATTTATACAGGATTTTAAGGCATTTGGAAAGCACAATACCATGCAATAATTGTTTACATCAGGTTTTGAAAAGTGTTGTGTTAAAAGAGAATGTGATATTTCTGTTTCTTTGCTTGAAAAAAGGGGGTAAATTAAGGCTGTTTATTTTGTTTTTGAAGCTAACATTAATTGCAACCAGCCCTTCAGGACTGATTGTTTACTGGCTGACAAACAGCAATCTCACTACCCCTTTAAACCAAAGAAATAACCAATTATCCAATAAAACTAAAACAGGACGTATAGGCATTTGATTAATAGTTTCAGCAGCCTATTGGTGTTAAGCCTGACAGTGATGTTTGCTGTTGTCTGTCAACAGAAATAAAAGACAAATAAAAATTAAACCTCATCCGCTTTGAAATATTGAGACACAGCCCCAATACAAGATACTAGAGATATGAATTGCACATGTTTGGTAAGAATTGAAGTGAAAAACCCAAACTACACCCACAAAACACGCTGGAACACTCATGGCCGGCCCTTTGTTTTCTCTGCAAGGTTTCTATCCACTACTTTTCTATAACAAGACAGATGTACATATTTTACACTTTCAGATATTTCAATTTCCCATGTTACAAAGCTGTTACCAAAATTGTTGAGGTTGACATCTATAGTTGTGTTATGTAAAACAATTACAGTGTCAGGAACCCCCACTAACAGTACATTTGAAAAGATCAGTGAAGCAATTCTCAATGAATTTCAAACAAAATCTCATCTTTACAATGGGAGGTCTATCTGCAGCCCTACATGCAGCTTTGATAAAGACCACTGGCCAGACAAAAGTGCCGGGTGGGGCACAAAACATGTAGGAAGTTCATGTTTGTCTAGTCTGTTGTTTCCTCTTGTAATTATGTTATGCTGGTTCAATAAAGTTTAATAGATTTTAACAACCCATTACGGCCTGAAGCTGTTATTGGTTCTTATAAATAATTATCCACTTTACAATGAGGTCCATGTGCAATCTTATAAGCATCTATTAATCTAGGCCACTGCCTTAGATTCTTGCTTTCAGAAGTATATACCTGCTTGCAATGTATATTGCTAAAAATAATTATCCACAGAAAGAAGAAAGAAAATTACTGCCATAATAGTCAAACAATGATATGCTCTATTTTTTCAGAGCAAAGGGGTTAAACACACAGAAGAAGCAATGCTTGGGACCCGCTGAACACTTCTGGTCCCTAGTGGAACCTGCCGCTGAGTTGTGTGTTTCCACTCCGGACCAGCAGTGCTCTGCAGGCCACAAGCAGTACTTCTACTGTGTATTTAACCCGTTTTAATTTTTGTATCTATAGTTTGCTTTAGTTTAAAATACCTTATTTTAAACTTAAAAGTTAAAAAAAAAACATTTTGCTGTATTTGGGTTTGCAATGTTAGTTTACTGGCTAGTTGTACATTTAAAACCTAAGTTGTCCTGAAATAGCACAGATTAACTATTTAGAGCTGTAGTATAATTTTCAACATGTAAAGCTAGTGCAGACTATAATTTAAAAAAAATCACTTTTGTTTAGTTGCACAACAAAATAAGAAAGTAAAGTAAAACTATTTCTGTGCTAAGGAGATTTGGAGTAGATTCCATTCATTCTGATCTAATTTATCTGTGTTTCTTTGGCCGGGGAGCCGTGTTTTTCAAGATTTGGGTGATCTTATTCTAAGTGATATCACTATTTCTGAGAAGATAATCAGAAAATTAACCCTACGGTGCATGGACAGCAATAGCATCGGTGATCACAATTCTTCCGACCAAAGTTTTTGCAAAACGGACACATCAAATTCAACACAAAAACGGTGCTGATAAGGTTACTTTCTCCATGTCTGATTTTTGAAATGGCAACAAACACCATTTTAGATGCATATATCAATCAATGGTCGAGATTATATTCAGCACTATTGTATATTCCCTCAGCAGTGGGTAAGGCATACATTTACATATGTATATTCATTTAATAGACAAATACGTGATATTTCGTACAGCTAACAGCAGGAAACACAAGAAAAAATAAATCACAACTGCAACATCAAAAACTGGCATTTAGTAATTGCGCTCTTAAAAGGATATGAAGCCCAAATTTTTTCTTTCATGATTCAGATAGAGCATGAGATTTTAAACAACTTTCTAATTTACTTCTAATATCATTTTTTCTTTGTTCTATGGGTATCTTTTGTGGAAAAGCAGGATGTGAGCTTAAGAGCGTGCACTTGTCGGGAGCACAATATGGCAGCAGTTTTGCAGGAATTTTATATATTCGCAAAAAAGATCACTAGATGATAGCACTATTTCCTGCCATATAGAACTCCCGATGCCTACCTAGTTATCTCTTCAACAAAGAATATCAAAGTAAATTTGATTATAGAAGTAAATTGCAAACTTTTAAAAAAAAATTGTATGCTCTGTCTGAATTACATAAGAACATTTGGATTTCATATCCCTTTAAAATATATGTTTTTATTTCATTCTCACAAATTTGAGATTGTAAACTTCCGTAATCTGGTCTTTAGGAACAGGGTTTCTCTTGGCAAGCGCAATGTCGGAATCTGGTGTTAAGTATTTGCCATTCAGTCGTGTTTGTTTAGAAATGCAATCTTATGGTTATAGAAATGGGGCAAAGAGAAACGTCATTCTGAACAGTGAGAGTGAGGTTTGGATATTGTGGTTCGTACAATGAGTTCTGCAATGTTGGACTATCTTTAACCTTATCACTTAGTGGTTTCACGATTTATGTCAAAACTGCTAATACCCATTATAGAAGATGAGATACGTTGCAGCTACTGTCTTCTTATGGAAAGTTATATCCTTTACTGTTCTTGATTTAAAAATGTAAGTCTGCTAAAATGGAAAACAAAGTTATTTAATTAATTTAAAAAAATATATTAAAAGTTCAATAAACATAATTTATCGAACACAAAAATAAATTGAGAAAGAAAGTGCACTTGATATGATGGGCGATATAACATATGCGGCGCAGGCCCGTAAATTCACATTGCACATCGGGGAATCCCATAAACCCCGCCAGCAGCTCATAAACTGCCGTAAGTCGGATAAACTAGCGATGTCTAGAAATGTGCGTAAATACACATTTTTGGAGTCGCTATTGACTTACAGCAGTTTAGAAACTGCCTGCGCAGTCCAGCCCCGAAATACCAGGCAATTCCTCTCTGAACGAGAGAAACAGCAAAACTGCAGATGTACATTTCAGCCTATTGTGGGCCTTGTCAGTGAGGTGCAGCCATATCCCTCTAGGCACACTGAGCAACGGGTTCACATCTGGATTCCCGCATCACACTTAGGCACATACTGAGCAAAAAGAGGCTGCTTCTAGGGTGGTAACTAGTCATAGAACAAGCTATTATGCTATTGTTCATTCCCAGGTTGAGCGCTTCTCTCTTTTTATTTATGCAAATTATGACTCTTAGGGAAGTCTCCCTAAGTGTAATGCAGGAATCCAGACATGGACCCGTTGCTCAGTGTGCCTAGGGGGATATGGCTGCACCTCACTGACAAGGCCCACACTAGGCTGAAATGTATGTCTGGGGTTTTTCTCGTTCAGAGAAGGATTGCCTGGTATTTCGGGGCTGGACTGTACTGTTAAGTCAGGCTCAAACTGATATGCTACAGGAAAGTTCTTCTCTGTGAAAGGCACATGTTGAGCAAAAAGAGGCTGCTTCTTGGGTGGCAACTAGCCATAGAACAAGCTATTATGCTATTGTTCATTCCCAGGTTGAGCGCTTCTCTCTTTTTATTTATATTTTAATAGTTATTGCAGTGGGGGAGATGGCAGTTGACAGGTAGATAGATATTGCGCATGCGTTAGGTGTTTGTTAATACTTTTAGGCTCACATACTCAGCGCTAGGCTTTGCTGCGCCTTCCTATGTGTGGCAAAGTGAAAATGGAGTAAAATTTCTCCATTTTCGCCATGTAAATTATTGTGCTGAATATGTGATACCGATTTGCGACGCGGTTTTATGTTAGTTTATGGAAGTAAAATTAGTGGGCGACGGGTAAAATATACGCACCGCATTTATATGTGGAGCTGTATATGTGATAGCAATACCCGACTAAAAACCAGTGACGCCAGCTTTTGCGGGCAATGCCGCAATTGTAATATCTTTAACAAAAAAATTGTCATTAAGATCAAACCATGATTACATTTTTTTAGCAACTAACTACTAATCACTAACATATATTATTAACAGTAGGCAAAATTAAAAACACACATTAATGTAATTTGAAAATTTGCCAGAACAAAAATACAAGTTGTATTAAAAAATGAGTTAAAGGGGCATGAAACCAAATTTTTTCTTTCATGATTCAGATAGAGAATGTAATTACCAATTGACTTCTATTATCAAGTTTGATTCATTTTTTTGGTTTCCTTATATAAGGAGCAACCATGCACTTCTGGGAGCTAGCTGAACACATAAGGTGAGCAAATTACCAGAGGCATATATGTGCAGCCACCAATCAGCATCTAGCTCCCAAAAAGCATTGCTTTTCAAAAAAATTATACAAAAGAACAAAGCATATTAATATAAGTAAATTGGAAAGTTGAATCATGAAAGTTTAATTTTGATTTTCCTGTCCCTTTAATAAGACCAGGAATACATTTTTCTTTGCTGAAAGTAATGGTAAACAAATTTAGTTAACAAACACATTTCATTTAAACTATTTTTCTTATACTTTTAGAATAAATGATTTGTCTGAAATAATGTTTTTGGCCATGCACATTTCTAACATATATATCAAACTGTCCAGTTTAAGAACAGAGGAACAATGTCAGATTTTTTTTATCATTTTAATAGAAAAAAATAACTACTTCGGGAGAGGATTAATATTGTTAACATCAGCTGTTAAGTGCAATGATTATAATAAATAATTCTGTTACAAGCCATGTGCTAAGGTTCAAAGAAAAGTTTATATTTTGGTATTGAGTCAGGACAGAAAAATAATTGTGCACATTTGCATCTTCACAATTCCTTGCCAGGAATGGATCTAATGATAGAACAGAACTTTGGCAAACTATGCAGTTGGCATTAAAACACAAAGAGAAGGATTTCTCAAAGACATTTCAGTAGGTTTAGAAAAGTAAATTGTTTTAAGAAACAAGGTAAGATGACAAGCTAGCTCATGGCGCGATTAATACAATCTTCCAAGTACACAAAAGAATTTATCTTGCATTGCTGGACTTTTACGATGCCTGGTTACAGACTACTTAGCATTAATCGCTCTACTTATTGCCACTTATTTTAAGTTAATACATCTCTGTTATTCTTGGCAGTAACAGCAGAAATATAAATATGTTATGCTGGATACTGAGTTGATCTGTATATATATATTTATATAAAAAAGTTTTTATTTTAATTGATTGTTTGATATATATATATATATATATATATATATATACAGGGCTTGAAATTTCCAGTGGGCCACTAGTCCTGGACGACTTAGAAATTGCAGTGAATGACTTAGAATTTTTTTCTTCTTCCTATATTTAAAGGGACAGTCTAGTCAAAATTGAACTTTCATGATTCAGAAAGGGCATGCAATTTTAAACAACTTTCCAATTTACTTTTATCAACAAATTTGCTTTGTTCTCTTGGTATTCTTAGTTGAAAGGTAAACCTATATAGGCTCATATGATAATTTTAAGCCCTTGAAGGCCACCTCTTATCTGAATGCATTTGACAGGTTTTCACAGCTAGAGGGCATTTGTTCATTTGAGCCATATAGATAACATTGTGCTCACACCCATGGAGTTACATTTGAAAGGAAACTGATTGGCTAAAATGCAAGTCTGTCAAAAGAACTGAAATAAGGGGGCAGTGTGCAGAGGCTTAGATACAAGGTAATCACAGAGGTAAAAATATATATATTAACCAGTACTTGTATGTATATATATATATATTTATACACAGGTATGTGTGTGTATATATATATATATGTGTGTATGTATATATATATATATATATATATATATATATATATATATATGATATCAAGAAATATACGGAGGGGAAGCAACTGCGGGGAGCTAACTAGAAAAAATATAGATTTCACAAGATACTCAACATCTGGATAATCTATGAATTAAATGTGGTGCAGACCCTTAAATAATTTATAATGAGATAAGCAAGAAAGCAAATCCTGGATTGTAATCCGGGATAAAAGACAGGGGATTCAGCACTCTTTTATAAAGAAGTTTATTAGCTCACAAGTAACAATGTATCCATAGCCTGCTTAGACCGCAAAAAAGGAAAGCGGTCATTTACACACTGTGTGTATAGTAATCCAAGTACAGATAATAATATATACAGGAATAAAAAGTATAGGAGTGTGTAAATATTTTACAGCGTTTAAGAGTTTACATTCAAACCTGACCGGTCAGGGATCTCTGTGAGTACTTTGTCCAAAATTTACTTAATGCATATAGCAAGAAAAAGACAATTGTAGGAGAGGTTTAACTAGACCTTCTTTATCCCGCTGCTCTCAGCACCTCATGAGAAAATCCTCAAAGTTTCGAGGTCGTTGCTAGGCAGGCAAATTTTGTATGGGTTCTAAGAAGTGAGTAGCAAACCTCAATCACAGCATCAAGTTATCAAATGACCATTAGCAAGTATGTGAATTGTGTACATATAGATAGAATATATACAGGAGGAGCACCACCCAGACTACTACACCCTGCTGCGTAAGGCACCTCTCATGAGAGGCTGCTTGCCAGGCAGGTATATGGAATTGGGATCTAAGTAGTCAATGGGATCGTATCCCCTGAATATGTACAATATAACGGAAATGATTTGGCACATGTAAAACGGCATAAACAAGTAGATTGCATTCAGTCCTTTGAAATCAGTGATAGCGGTCGGATGTAAAGTATACAGATTCGTAGGTAAAGCATGCAAGCAGTAGCGGTTAATAACCAAGGGAAAGGAAGATGCAAAAAAAGCACAGAAAGCAGCTTGTCAGTCTATGTACATGTGCATCGGTCATCCAATACTTGCAATTTGCTATTACTGAGAATATATGGGCCCCCTCGACAGGGTAGCTCAATACACATATGCTCAGATAGGTAGCTGGCAGTCACCGATCAATCAAAGGCAACAGTAAGTAACAATATGACCTTATCCTTGTATTATGATTTCCAAAGGTTTGTAGTGCTGATCCAAGCCAAATAGGCTTCCAGAATTCTTAATTCATGAGTCCATTTCCTGGCGTAACTTGCATGGTCTGTGCAGTGTGGAATTCTCTGGTACAAACACACATCACATGTTCCGGTCGACTGGACCAATGCCGACACGCGTTTCACCCGCTCGTCATTGTATAGACCGGGCTTTTTCAGGGCGCAAGTTACGCCAGGAAATGGACTCATGAATCAAGAAGTCTGGAAGCCTATTTGGCTTGGATCGGCACTACAAACCTTTGGAAATCATAATACAAGGATAAGGTCGTATTGTTACTTACTGTTGCCTTTGATTGAACAGTGACTGCCAGCTACCTATCTGAGCATATGTGTATTGAGCTACCCTGTCGAGGGGGCCCATATCTTCTCAGTAATAGCAAATTGCAAGTATTGGATGACCGATGCACATGTACATAGACTGACAAGCTGCTTTCTGTGCTTTTTTTGCATCTTCCTTTCCCTTGGTTATTAACCGCTACTGCTTGCATGCTTTACCTACGAATCTGTATACTTTACATCTGACCGCTATCACTGATTTCAAAGGACTGAATGCAATCTACTTGTTTATGCCGTTTTACATGTGCCAAATCATTTCCGTTATATTGTACATATTCAGGGGATACAATCCCATTGACTACTTAGATCCCAATTCCATATACCTGCCATATACCTGCCCGGCAAGCAGCCTCTCATGAGAGGTGCCGTACGCAGCAGGGTGTAGTAGTCTGGGTGGTGCTCCTCCTGTATATATTCTATCTATATGTACACAATTCATATACTTGCTAATGGTCATTTGATAACTTGATGCTGTGATTGAGGTTTGCTACTCTTCTTAGAACCCATACAAAATTTGCCTGCCTAGCAACGACCTCGAAACTTTGAGGATTTTCTCATGAGGTGCTGAGAGCAGCGGGATAAAGAAGGTCTAGGTAAACCTCTCCTACAATTGTCTTTTTCTTGCTATATGCATTAAGTACATTTTGGACAAAGTACTCACAGAGATCCCTGACCGGTCAGGTTTGAATGTAAACTATTAAACACTGTAAAATATTTACACACTCCTATACGTTTTATTCCTGTATATATTATTATCTGTACTTGGATTACTATACACACAGTGTGTAAATGACCGCTTTCCTTTTTTGCGGTCTAAGCAGGCTATGGATACATTGTTACTTGTGAGCTAATAAACTTCTTTATAAAAGAGTGCTGAATCCCCTGTCTTTTATCCCGGATTACAACCCAGGATTTCCTTTCTTGCTTATCTCATTATAAATATATATATATATATATATATATATATATATATATATATATACATACATACATACATACATACATACATACATATATTTAAGCACCATTAAGAGAAAAGGCAAGATTGCCTTGAATGATCAGATAGGTGGCACATTATATTGTTATATTGGTTTTTTTTTGTTTTTTGTTTTTTTATAAACTGTTTTTCATGAATTCCAAAGTTATCTGGTTACAAAGAGGCTGAGATGTCACAAATACAAAAACAATTTTATTGTAGACTTCATTTACTAGAAAATCTTACAGTCTTTTATTTAATATAATTTGTTTCATTTTTATTGGAACCTTATTGTACCTCCTCCATTAGTAAACTAGTGCCTTCTGCTGTTTTCATTCACTATTGGCTGCTATACCAGACGTGTCTGGCCACGGGTCAATTCCGATTGTGTTCATGCCTTTAAAGGTAGCAAATGTAAAGACTATGTGAAACATGATTAAACTCATTGAGGAAATGATGATGTTATAAGGTGCATAGACTCACAAGAAAAATAGTTTGAATTGATGACTCAAGAATCATTCTTACAGGCTTTTATGGTAATGAAAACGTTAGGTTACTATCTATAGGGATGACAGTTTGATAACTTTGAATTATGATTTGTGTATGTACTTTGACGCAATTTGAAACACAAACAGGCTGTTGTCAGTTTGATAAATGGGGGCAGTAGTATAATCTTACTGTGAATCACAACAATTATAAACAAATTATTCAGTGAAAATACAAAATAGGAAATATAGAAGCAACATTTTATGACTGAAATACTACTTTTTTATAAAATGCATCTCACCTAAACACGTTTGTACATACGAAAAACTAAATAATCTTTATATATATAAAGTATTAAAGATTAATTAATATTATTTTTAAATTCTTGTTCTGAAATAATCTTTACAAAACATATATAAGAATAAAATCTAAAAATGTAAGTTTCAGCTTCTTCTAGGCTAACTTTAAAATGCATACATCTTTCCTTATAAAAAAAGACTATGGCCCCTATTTAACAAAGTCTGGCGGACCTGATCCAAGAGTGCGGATCAGGTCCGCCTGACCTCGCTGAATACGGAGAGCAATACGCTCTCCGTATTCTGCATTGCACCAGAAGCTCACAAGAGCTGCTGGTGCAACACCGCCCTCAGGGAGGTGTCAATCAACCCGATCGTGTTTGTCCATTTGCTCAGAGCAGGCGGACAGGTTATGGAGCAGCGGTCTTTGTGACCGCTGCTTCATAACTGCTGTTTCTGGCGAGCCTGCAGGCTCACCAGAAACACGGGGCATCAAGCTCCATACAGAGCTTGATAGATAGGCCCCTATGTTGTATTATAAAATATTGCATTATTTTATAAACTTTATTAAAACTCTTAAATCAACACATTTTATAAAGATTATATATATATATATATATATATATATATATATATATATATATATATATATATATATATATATAATATATCATGTCAGCAGTTACATAATTAATTATGGCATATTTTATTTAATATGTGATGTCATTAAAGATATGATGTAATTTGTTTTATCATTAGTAATTACATCAATGATGTCACGACTAAGGGTATAAATGCAAAATTTTCAAGATTTTGACTATTTAAATAAGAAATTAAACTGCTGTAAGCAGACGTTTAGTTGTGGCCTTAACCAGTATTTTGTGAGCATCTCAGCAGTAAAACAGTTAATTAGTGAACCACACACTGCAGTTAGCAAACACTACACAATGCAGACATCAAGGTATGGTTACCTTATTAACTATTTCACTGCTGGGCCGCTCACAAAATCTGGTCTTAGAGAGAACACTGACCTTAACACATTTTTAATACAAAGGAGTAGATTTATCAATGATCGGATGGACAAGGTTCACATGTTGTGAGCCAATCCAAATTTGTTCACAAATTATGGGGAGGATTTGTTCCCCATATTTAGTATTGCATAGAAAATACTAATGCAATGCCACCGCCCTGCTGTTATGCAGTTGGGGAAGAGGGTCTAGGTGCTTCATAAATATCAGTTGCAGCCTGCAACTGATAGGAGCATTTGCCTCGTGATAAATAAATCTTAGAGTGTTAGATTTAATTGTTTCAAATTCAAGGCCTTTCCAGTACATTAGATAGACTGTATTTGTGTGATTCTCTATTTCTTTGCCTGCATTTTCATATAATGTTTTCAGATTAATGGCCCCATTCCACCCCATTTGAGTCTGATATGTGAGAACTTTGGGTGGTTTTTGTTGCATTTCCATTTAAAGGGCTACTGTCTGAATGAGTTAAATACCCAAATTGCATGTGCAACAAAACCAGATTATCAATTTACACTCAACACACAACCAAATCATGTAAGAATTGTACTAACAATAGTTTATTATGGATTGGAATATTTGAAAAAACACACACAAATTAGTATAGAGGGCTCAACATTACTCTTCTAATAGACAGAAATAGACAACATATAAAAAGTATCATAAACAAGTATCATTTTACGCCATTTAAACAATTATCTTTACATTTTACCATTTTGTATTTACCCGATGGACCATACATACCAAACAAACAAGCACATAACAAATTTTAGAATATTTTTTTAAAAGATATCACAACTAAAAAAAACTATGGCCTAGATTTAGAGTTCGGCGGTAGCCGTCAAAACCAGCGTTAGAGGCTCCTAACGCTGGTTTTGGCCGCCCGCTGGTATTTGGAGTCAGTGATTAAAGGGTCTAACGCTCACTTTTCAGCCGCGACTTTTCCATACCGCAGATCCCCCTACGCCATTTGCGTAGCCTATCTTTTCAATGGGATCTTCCTAACGCCGGTATTTAGAGTCGTTTCTGCAGTGAGCGTTAGAGCTCTAACGACAAGATTCCAGCCGCCTGAAAATAGCAGGAGTTAAGAGCTTTCTGGCTAACGCCGGTTTATAAAGCTCTTAACTACTGTACCCTAAAGTACACTAACACCCATAAACTACCTATGTACCCCTAAACCGAGGTCCCCCCACATTGCCGCCACTCGATTAAAATTTTTAACCCCTAATCTGCCGACCGCCACCTACGTTATACTTATGTACCCCTAATCTGCTGCCCCTAACACCGCCGACCCCTGTATTATATCTATTAACCCCTAACTTGCCCCCCACAACGTCGCCGCAAGCTACTTAAAATAATTAACCCCTAATCTTCCGACCGCAAATCGCCGCCACCTACGTTATCCCTATGTACCCCTAATCTGCTACCCCTAACATCGCCGACCCCTATGTTATATTTATTAACCCCTAATCTGCCCCCCTCAACGTCGCCGACACCTACCTACACTTATTAACCCCTAATCTGCCGAGCGGACCTGAGCGCTACTATAATAAAGTTATTAACCCCTAATCCGCCTCACTAACCCTATCATAAATAGTATTAACCCCTAATCTGCCCTCCCTAACATCGCCGACACCTACCTTCAATTATTAACCCCTAATCTGCCGACCGGAGCTCACCGCTATTCTAATAAATGTATTAACCCCTAAAGCTAAGTCTAACCCTAACACTAACACCCCCCTAAGTTAAATATAATTTTTATCTAACGAAATAAATTAACTCTTATTAAATAAATAATTCCTATTTAAAGCTAAATACTTACCTGTAAAATACATCCTAATATAGCTACAATATAAATTATAATTATATTATAGCTATTTTAGGATTAATATTTATTTTACAGGCAACTTTGTAATTATTTTAACCAGGTACAATAGCTATTAAATAGTTAAGAACTATTTAATAGTTACCTAGTTAAAATAATAACAAATTTACCTGTAAAATAAATCCTAACCTAAGATATAATTAAACCTAACACTACCCTATCAATAAAATAATTAAATAAACTACCTACAATTACCTACAATTAACCTAACACTACACTATCAATAAATTAATTAAACACAATTGCTACAAATAAATACAATTAAATAAACTATCTAAAGTACAAAAAATAAAAAAGAACTAAGTTACAGAAAATAATAAAATATTTACAAACATAAGAAAAATATTACAACAATTTTAAACTAATTACACCTACTCTAAGCCCCCGAATAAAATAACAAAGCCCCCCAAAATAAAAAATTCCCTACCCTATTCTAAAATACAAATATTACAAGCTCTTTTACCTTACCAGCCCTGAACAGGGCCCTTTGCGGGGCATGCCCCAAGAATTTCAGCTCTTTTGCCTGTAAAAAAAAACATACAATACCCCCCCCCCCCCAACATTACAACCCACCACCCACATACCCCTAATCTAACCCAAACCCCCCTTAAATAAACCTAACACTACCCCCCTGATGATCTTCCTACCTTGTCTTCACCATGCCAGGTTCACCGATCCGTCCTGGCTCCAAGATCTTCATCCAACCCAAGCGGGGGCTAGACATCCACTGAAGAAGTCCAGAAGAGGGTCCAAAGTCTTCCTCCTATCCGGCAAGAAGAGGACATCCGGACCGGCAAACATCTTCTCCAAGCGGCATCTTCTATCTTCTTCCATCCGATGACGACCGGCTCCATCTTGAAGACCTCCAGCGCGGATCCATCCTCTTCTTCCGACGACTAGACGACGAATGACGGTTCCTTTAAGGGACGTCATCCAAGATGGCGTCCCTCGAATTCCGATTGGCTGATAGGATTCTATCAGCCAATCGGAATTAAGGTAGGAATTTTCTGATTGGCTGATGGAATCAGCCAATCAGAATATAGTTCAATCCGATTGGCTGATCCAATCAGCCAATCAGATTGAGCTCGCATTCTATTGGCTGATCGGAACAGCCAATAGAATGCGAGCTCAATCTGATTGGCTGATTGGATCAGCCAATCGGATTGAACTATATTCTGATTGGCTGATTCCATCAGCCAATCAGAAAATTCCTACCTTAATTCCGATTGGCTGATAGAATCCTATCAGCCAATCGGAATTCGAGGGACGCCATCTTGGATGACGTCCCTTAAAGGAACCGTCATTCGTCGTCTAGTCGTCGGAAGAAGAGGATGGATCCGCGCTGGAGGTCTTCAAGATGGAGCCGGTCGTCATCGGATGGAAGAAGATAGAAGATGCCGCTTGGAGAAGATGTTTGCCGGTCCGGATGTCCTCTTCTTGCCGGATAGGAGGAAGACTTTGGACCCTCTTCTGGACTTCTTCAGTGGATGTCTAGCCCCCGCTTGGGTTGGATGAAGATCTTGGAGCCAGGACGGATCGGTGAACCTGGCATGGTGAAGACAAGGTAGGAAGATCATCAGGGGGGTAGTGTTAGGTTTATTTAAGGGGGGTTTGGGTTAGATTAGGGGTATGTGGGTGGTGGGTTGTAATGTTGGGGGGGGGGTATTGTATGTTTTTTTTTACAGGCAAAAGAGCTGAAATTCTTGGGGCATGCCCCGCAAAGGGCCCTGTTCAGGGCTGGTAAGGTAAAAGAGCTTGTAATATTTGTATTTTAGAATAGGGTAGGGAATTTTTTATTTTGGGGGGCTTTGTTATTTTATTAGGGGGCTTAGAGTAGGTGTAATTAGTTTAAAATTGTTGTAATATTTTTCTTATGTTTGTAAATATTTTATTATTTTCTGTAACTTAGTTCTTTTTTATTTTTTGTACTTTAGATAGTTTATTTAATTGTATTTATTTGTAGCAATTGTGTTTAATTAATTTATTGATAGTGTAGTGTTAGGTTAATTGTAGGTAATTGTAGGTAGTTTATTTAATTATTTTATTGATAGGGTAGTGTTAGGTTTAATTATATCTTAGGTTAGGATTTATTTTACAGGTAAATTTGTTATTATTTTAACTAGGTAACTATTAAATAGTTCTTAACTATTTAATAGCTATTGTACCTGGTTAAAATAATTACAAAGTTGCCTGTAAAATAAATATTAATCCTAAAATAGCTATAATATAATTATAATTTATATTGTAGCTATATTAGGATTTATTTTACAGGTAAGTATTTAGCTTTAAATAGGAATCATTTATTTAATAAGAGTTAATTTATTTCGTTAGATAAAAATTATATTTAATTTAGGGGGGTGTTAGTGTTAGGGTTAGACTTAGCTTTAGGGGTTAATACATTTATTAGAATAGCGGTGAGCTCCGGTCGGCAGATTAGGGGTTAATAATTGAAGGTAGGTGTCGGCGATGTTAGGGAGGGCAGATTAGGGGTTAATACTATTTATGATAGGGTTAGTGAGGCGGATTAGGGGTTAATAACTTTATTATAGTAGCGCTCAGGTCCGCTCGGCAGATTAGGGGTTAATAAGTGTAGGCAGGTGTCGGCGACGTTGTGGGGGGCAGATTAGGGGTTAATAAATATAACATAGGGGTCGGCGATGTTAGGGCAGCAGATTAGGGGTACATAGGGATAACGTAGGTGGCGGCGGTTTACGGAGCGGCAGATTAGGGGTTAAAAGTGTAATGCAGGGGTCAGCGATAGCGGGGGCGGCAGATTAGGGGTTAATAAGTGTAAGGTTAGGGGTGTTTAGACTCGGGGTACATGTTAGAGTGTTAGGTGCAGACGTAGGAAGTGTTTCCCCATAGGAAACAATGGGGCTGCGTTAAGAGCTGAACGCTGCTTTTTTGCAGGTGTTAGGTTTTTTTTCAGCTCAAACTGCCCCATTGTTTCCTATGGGAGAATCGTGCACGAGCACGTTTTTGATGCCGGCCGCGTCCGTAAGCACCGCTGGTATCGAGAGTTGCATTTGCGGTAAATATGCTCTACGCTCCTTTTTTGGAGCCTAACGCAGCATTTGTTTGAACTCTCGATACCAGAGTTAAATTTATGGTGCGGCCAGAAAAAAACCCGCGGAGCGTTAACAGCCCTTTTACCGCCGAACTCCAAATCTAGGCCTATGTTTTTTAACGGGCTGTTCTGCTGATACAAATGGCACATTCATAGAAAAACAGTTATCGTTTTATGATTTACGGAAAAACATTAGTAGAAAATGACGTTTGACAAAAACAAATGTCTCAAACTACTACTTATAAAAGAATAGTGCATGTACTAAAACTTATTTCCATCCCATGTGTTAGTCAGATCCACTCAGCTGTTTTTCTGTAGATGGTTATAAAATTTCTAATTTTGCCAAATATTACCAAATGGATTCATTGAAACAAAGCCATTCTTCAAACTCTTATATCTCACATTTTACTTAAAGGGACAGTGTAGTCAAAATTAAACTTTCATGTTTCAGATAGGTTATAACATTTTAAACAACTTTCCAATTTACTTTTATCATCAAATTTGCTTTGTTCTCCTGGTATTCTTAGTTGAAAGTTAAACCTAGGTAGGCTCATGTGCAAATTTCTAAGCCCTTGATCTGCCTATTATCTGAATGCATTTGATAGTTTCTCCCAGTTAGAGGGCATTAGTTCATGTGTTTCATATAGATAGCATTGTGCTCACTCCCGTGGAGTAACTTATGAGAGGACCCTGATTGGCTAAAATGCAAGTCTGTCAAAATAACTGAAATAAGGGGAAAGTCTGCAGAGGCTTAGCTACAAGGTATTCAAAGAGGTAAAAAGTTTATTAATATAACTGTGTCGGTTATTCAAAACTTGGGAATGAGTAATAAAGGAATTGTCTATATTTTTAAACAAAAAAATCTGTAGTAGACTGTCCCTTTAACAATTCACTTATTGTTCACATTCTAGTAATTTTTACTCATATCAAAAACTCAGTTAATTTTAACCCTATCAGAAGGTATAAACTTATTTTTCAGAAAGTACAGGTTAAGAAAGAGAGAAAGTTGGCGCTAAGGACCCCTAAAAGCCAAGTACAGGAGGGTCCCCCAAAACAAACCCCCCCAAAACAGGATATGGACAAGAAGGAGAAAAAGTACTTGCACTAAGCAGCTAGGGGGAAGTCTATAAAAAGGACAAAATGTCTAAAAATATATTATGAAGCCAGATTAAGTGGGAATATCGGTTGCGATTAGATAAACTCAGGATCTAGGTAATGATAATAGTGGATATATGCAGGTTTGTTAAACACTACAATCTGATAAAATCAAATTACTAAATTATTTATGCAGATCCTATAGACTTTAACAAAATTTACAGTAGATATATTGCTTAAATATTAAAGACTAGCTCGAAACAAGCAGATTCCGAAAATACTTAAGCATACAGAAAAGATTGCTGTGTGAAGCAATAAAAATCCCTATTAGTGTAATCAGGTAAATAATTAAGTAAAACAATCTTAGCAAATGGGCTATTATATCCGATAGCTATATTTTACCCAGGTGTAGGCTAAATGGCTCTATTCGGATTATCCCAGTGATTATAATGTAATGTAATAAACCAATGGCTATGTCACAGATATGAAACAGAATAATTTATTACACAAATAAAAATGAAGATAAAAACTTGTGCACAATAAAACACACTGGACGTCCAGGATTGTAAAACAAATAAAAAATGTAGAAGTTTCTTAGATGTTGTGCACAATCCAAGTGCTACTAAAATTATTGAGTAGTGCCTTAGAACTGCTCACTCTTTGTCTAGAGAGATGGGTAGTTTGGAGATTAGAGAGGTGCAATCAGAATGGATCAGCTCTCATTAAGCAGGGTAAGACTCAGCCTAAGCAGTCGGAGTCATGCCAGCTTACACGGGCTGGTAAAGTGTATCCTCCTTGTTAGTAGTAATGTGCTGTCTCCAAAAATCTATATTTTGAACAAAAAATACCTCCATTAAACAGTTTTTCTTAATGTGCAATACACTGCAGGCATATTCCTGATTACAGTTCTCATTGCCCCAAAAAATTGTGTGCAAACACAATTATAAAATATTACTGTGCCACCTTTCCCAAGACTAATTCATTTATTACAAAAAGCTCAATATTTCTTTGATGGGGCACTGCTGACTATTCATTAAAATATTTAATTCCAATGAAACTGAGTGAGACAATACTGGCAGTAACTAATGTACTCTAAAAGGAGTGCTTACAACAAATATTTGTAAGCATAGATAAAAGCAACTGTAAAATATTTTATTCTTGGTTGCTATTTAAAAAGTTTAAAGACCATATACATTACAATTAAATTCATGCCAAATGTAGTGACTGAAGAAATCTTTCATGGTTCACTTAGTAAGGAATATTTTAAAACAATCCTCTGAACTTAAAGGCATTGAAATATAATATTGCCGGCATTTTCAACCAATACATATGACAAGTCTGGTATGTTAACCAGCAAATTAGTAAATTGTTTGACTTTTCTTAGTCACACAGACATCTTGTTAATAAAGATTATTGAAAGCTGGCATTTGAAACAATGCTGTGCCATTTTGTGCTGAACAGTAAATAAACCCATATAGTTAGTTTTGGATGACGGGAACTGCAAACTGATTACCTCCCTCTAATTTTTTCCCATGACATTTCAGTTTGACTTTGATTTTTTTGTGTGTGTGTTTCCTTTCTTTCCTGTAAAAGGTACCACAGTCTAGTCCCAAGGGAACCTTATAGCCGACATCAGTTGTTGTGACTTAATACTATTGTTTCCTCCGTCTTTTCTCACCCTCTTGCAAAGATCTGTTTCCCTTTTCTCATGAATGGGAAATTATGATGGGAATTTGTGTGTTTTAAAATATCTGTTAGGATGTATCTTAAAATGTACCCATTTAACAGTATTTTTAACCAAAAATATAAAACTCATTTTAAACTGAAAATGTTGCTGCCTGTCCCTAAAGGAAGTAAAATATTTTTAACGAATGTTAAAGGGACATAAAACCCCAAATTTTTCTTTAATGATTCAGATAGAGAATACAATTTTAATCAACTTTCTAATTTACTTCTATTATCTAATTTGTTTTATTCTCTTGGTATCATTTGTTGAAGGAGCAGCAATGGACTACTGGTTTCTAACTGAGCACATGGGTGAGCCAATTAAAATCAGTATTTATATGCAGCGACCAATCAGCAGCTAGAACCTAGGTTCTTTGCTGCTCATGAGCTTGCCTAGATAAACATTTCAAGGATAACAAGAGAAGGAAGCAAATTAAATAATAGAAGTAAATTAGAAAGTTGTTTAAAATTGTATTCTCTATCTGAATCATGAAAGAACATTTTTGGGTTTCATGTCCCTCTAAGCAAGTAATTTTAAATTAATAATTTACTTACTCATTTATACTATGAGATAAAGCAATAATTAACTTTTAATTTTCATTATTTTAAAATTATTTATAATTTTGAGGGTTTTTTTAATAAAAAAAGCAATCTCAAAAAACTTTTCACTATAATACAGATATCACATAACTGTATATCAATCATTTCATGTTATATATTATTATTCAAAGCTTCTCGTTATTATTCATAGTTTCCCCTTAAAAACATAGCATTTTGCAGTATCCTATCTTATCCCACCTGTTAAAGGTCAATTAGGGACAGCTATGTATCAGGATCAGGCTTGTGAAATTTGCAGTCTGCACTTCCAGTTATAAGAATTTGAAAACTGCAATTTTTCAGTGTTAAATTAGAAGAAAATAAGGCAAGATAAATAATGAAATAATATTGCAAATATTATTTTTATTATGCATAATTAAGTACTGTATATTTCAATCTCAAGGTGTTTTATGCTCCTTTAAGATGCCGAGGGCAGAAGACCCTGGACTTTGCTTTGGTTTAAAGGTAAAGTCAACATTAAACTTTTTGTGGTTTAAATAAAGCAAACAATTTTATTTCATTTTCCAATTTAATTCTGTTATGACATTTAGGAACATGCATGTGCCTTTAGCCCTTTATGGCATCTGTGTTTGCAACATTGCAGCATTATTATACATTATTGCACTGCTGACACAGAGAGAGTTAAAGACACATGGATGTTTCTGAGCCTACCCAGGTTTACTCTTCAACAAAGGATACAAAAAGAATGAAAAAATGATAACAGAAGTAAATTGGAAAGTTATTTAAAATTGGGTGCTCTATATGAATCATAGATATGAAGTGTTGGCTTGACTTTCCCTTTAATGTACAATAGTTTGGCTTTCTTTGAGTTTTTCATAATTTAAAGAAGTTTATTATTCTTTATGGAGCTTAGCTTGAATTACAACACTGAATTCCCTATTAGGACTAGATTACAAGTGGAGCTCAATCATTAGGGCAGAATGTGTTATCTTGTGTTTGATCTCACAGATGTGCACACAGGGTGTGCCCAGGCACAACCTAATTCAGCCGACACTAGACTGAGCAGAATGACACAACCATATGATTCTTACCCATGCACCACTGTCTCCAAGGGCCACTTGGAACTTTTAATACTTGCAAACCCCTCTCTATTCAATCTCCTGGAAGCAAGAGGGAAAGTGCAGACAGAAGTCATTGGCCTCAGGAGCCTGCTCACCTGCTAAACAAGTGCTCAATTAACTCACTGCCATTGCTGTAGCTGACATCATCCTTTCATTTGAGCACTACCTGATGGTTTACTCCATGTTGGTATTTTGTATCATATTTTTTTATTCTGTATCTTTAAGTAAAGTTCTTACCTTAAAACTTTGTTTGCTTTGGTTTTATGTTCATTATAATGGATTAAAGTGAATGTCCCTTCTTTTCACATATTTTTTCACCTAAAAAAAAAATCTCTGGGTGCGCACCCTAACGAAATCTCCTGCACAAGACTCAGTGTCTTGCTAAGAGTAATGCACATTCTGGTATTACAATGGGTGGTTACAAGTTTTAACCAAAGCATCTTGATATGGCGAAAACGTTATTATCACATCCTAAACTTTTAATAAATCACGCAGAATGCGCTATTTGCGCGCTCATTGCACTTGTGCATACTTGTACTTGTAATACAAGTGGTGAGTTAAGTGGCGCAATACGAAATACAGCTGATTTAGCACCTTCTGAGACCCAACATTAAACTATTATTGCTTTCCAGTTGGCTAACAAAACACCTGAAAATGCTATGGCAACAAAGTAATTAAGTTTTATTTAGACGTAATATTTAGGAAACAAAACAATTAACAATGGCATAATTAAAGGGATTTGGTATTTGGGAAGGGGTTAAAGATGTATGTGTTATTGTTTCTATGGGGCCTATTTATCAAGGTGCGGAAGGAGCTTGAGGGCCCGTGTTTCTGGCGAGCCTGCTGGCTCGCCACAAACACCAGTTATGAAGCAGCGGTCTAAAGACAGCTGCTCCATAACCTGTCCGCCTGCTCTGAGCAGGCGGACAGACATTGTTGCAATTCAACCCGATCGAGTACGATCAGGTTGATTGACACGCAAGTCCGCAGGGGGCGGCGTTGCACCAGCAGCTCACAAGAGCTGCTGGTGCAATGCTGAATACGTAGAGCGTATTGCTGTCCGCATTCAGCGAGGTCTGTTGGACCTGATCCGTACTGTCGGATCAGGTCTGACAGACCTTTGTTAAATAGGCCCCTTAGTGTGTGTTTATATATATTTTATATATATATATATATATATATATATATATATATATATATATATATATATATATATATATATATATATATGTATATATATATATATATATATATATATATATATATACATAAAAGCTTGTAATATGATTTTAAAAATAGTAGCGCTCTTAGTTTAGTCTCATGTTAATGCAGAGTAGAACTAATATTTTTGTGCCCTACTTGTAATTTAGCCCTAAATGTTTAATGTAGTAAAAAATGCCATTTTAAACATATCAACTGGAAATACACATAAGCCTAACCCTGCTACATTGGCTGTCGTTTAATCATGTTAGTAGCCCATTTATACCTCACTCTAACTAGCTTCAGTAGAGGAGGTGAAATAATGATATTGATGGGCAAATGGAGAGAAGGAGCGATGTATAAACAGATAGATGGCAGCACAGACGGATAGGCTTCATTTTTAAAATCTATTTGTCATTTTAAAATCTATTTATTTAATAGATAAATAATTAAATATTTATTAAGTTTATCTTCATTTATCAATATTTCATACAAAAAACTTTTTTTTTCTGTCATCATAATATTTTATACATATGGCAAGGGCATTGTGCATAATTTATAGTCGGCTGCACGTGAAAAAAGGTCTATGAAACCAAACAATCCATAAATATCAATATTATTTAATACAACTAATAAAACAAAGAGGATGAGCAGGTGATTAACAAATATGAGATCATTAGCAACAAAAGAAGTATCTTTTACGTTTCCAATATAACCCAGATGGAACTAATACAAAAATATCAATGAGCAAGTGTTGCCACACACTTTATCTTATAAACAGATGTAAAAATATAATTTCTTACTTTGTACTGTTCCATAACTGGCAAAATAAATGAAATCCAATAAATGAAGGAGGAAGTAGAGCTGATGATTAACAAAGAGAAAATCTGGACAGCCAAAGCATCTTAAATGTGTAAACCAGATGGAGACGTTTATAGAACATCACTGAACAAGTGTTACTGTACAATAAAACTTAGAACACAAAGAAGAAAATATTCCAAAAATTATATGTTGTGCGCAAAGTATGATAGCCAACTAATAATGCCATTGTCTACTCCAACTAACCTGTATTATTGCAAATGTTTGTTACTAACTTTGTAGGCATTGTCAAGTAAAACTAAGAACATACTTGTGTAGATTTAATATGTTAAAGAGACAGTCTACACCAGAAGTTGTATTGTTTTTAAAGATAGATAATTCCTTTATTACCTATTCCCCAGTTTTGCATAACCAACACAGTTATATTAATATACTTTTTACCTCTGTGATTACCTTGTATCTAAGCATCTTCTGACAGCCCCCTGATCACATGACTTTTTAGTTATTATCTATTGACTTGCATGCATTTTAGCCAATTAGTGCAGTGTCTGCCACAAGTCACAGGCGTGATCACAATGTTATCTATATGGCTCACATGAACTAGTACTCCCCTGTTGTGAAAAGCAAATAAACATCATGTGATAATAGGTTGCCTTTAATGGCTTTGAAACAGTCATGAACTAGCAGTCTCCTGTTGTGAAAAACTAATAACAAAGCATGTGATAAGTGGCTGTCTGTAGTGGCTTAGAAACAGGCAGAAATTTAGAGGTTTCAATGTTATAAAGTATATTAATATAACAATTTTAGTTGTGCAAAGCTGGGGGGTGGGTAGAAAAGGCATTATCTATATTTTTAAACAATAACAATTTTAGTGTTGACTGTACCTTTAAGAATGCTACAATGTGCTACATAATAAAGAACTATTCAACTAGTATTTTACACTACAATTACGTGCACTACTCACATCAACAGACTGGGTATTACAATAAAAAGAACAGAGTGTACAATGATGCAAAGATGCAACTTCCGGTTTAAAAAGTCTGAACAGGATGCTGCAAAGGTGCTTAAGAAGGATTAGCTGGAAATGAAGTGGAAATGCAACGTATTTGTTAGTTCTTGAAAATGAATATAGGAAAGTTATTATTAGGAAGAAGGACTTAATGTTCAATATGAGCAACAAATGCGTATTGTTTTTATGCAAACACCTGAAGTACTAGAATATAAAAAATTACATTTTAATTAATCTGTAAAAAAATGTGCACATATAGATCTCCCAAAATCGTTTTATGTTCACTTATTTTAATGCATTAAATTAAACATAATTTTTAATTCACTACTATTACTTTCAGTGCTACCATTTTGTTTACGTTTGGTCAGATGTTGAGCGGCTTTTTTTCCAGAGCTTTGATGAGTATCTTTGTATCTTTCGGCTAATAAGGGAATCACAACACCTTGTAGCAACCACAAGCAGAAGTGTTATATTTTTTCAGTATTTTACACAGTTTAAATACAAAAAATCCTCAGGAATAATATAGAGAAATAAAGTACAACAAAAATGTACAGCTCCTGTTCTGTATTGTTTATGCTAAACTAAAGTGCTTGATAAAGCTTGTCAAGAACATAGCAGACTGATCTGTGCATGTGCACTGCTTCTATCACAGGGTGCAAGAATTCTTACATTCCAAGATGGTGGTGCCCAGTGTGAAGATCAACACTAACCAGCAATTTTTGAAAGGTTAAAGAAAAGCAGAGCTTTGAAGACAGCTGCAGACATGGAATGAAAAGTAATAGCATAGCGATTAGTTACCATGCTACTGTAGCTGCCCCATCAGTTTAATGTCCCTTTAAGCACTCGTATGTAACAAAGAAAAGATTTGTGCTCAAAGCAAAACTAAAATATGAGAGGTAATAGGTTAAATATCAATGATGAGTGCCTAATGCAAATAAACAAAGTGGTAAGAATACAAAATTAAAGCACTAACGGTTTATAAAATCACTGCATGGGTTTGATTAGGTAACAAAAATAAACTAAAACTTAGCTTTTATTTGTATGCATTAAAAAGTAATAAAAATAATTAAAAAAATAAATAAAACCACAACGAAGACCCTTAGATAATAATGTGAATATTGTTCAGTTATATCCAATATTGTTTTAGCATCTAAATATAAAAAAGTGTATAGAAATTATTTATCTCTTAAAATATGAGGAGAGTAGTTTTATGGGTACATGAGTTAGACAAATGATTGTGTATCACATCTCATAATTTACGCTTACATTGCTAATTAACAGTTTTTTTCTGATGACCTTGAATATTTAATATCCTTCTGTTTAATTTATAAGTAAAATATTTTCATGTACTAAATGTAATCATAAAATAACATGTTGATTTTATTAAACCACTAAATGATCATGTTTATTAATGTTAAAGATAAGTAGGCTTATATGGATCCCAACAGCGTAGGATATTTCTTGTACAACCACTAGACAGCACAAGCAACTGATTATAATTACCAGGATGCCTTGTGCTATATAGGAGATCATGTAGTAGGTAGATGATGAGAAGGAAGTTCCAATAACGTAATCCATTAAAAAAATCCAAGGGCAGTGCAGGCAGCAGTGGTTCATACACGGTTAAACAAGCAGTAGGTCAGGGCAGGTAGCTATGGTTCATATACGGTTAATCAAGCAGAAGGTCAGGGCAGGCAGCTATAATTCAAACATGGTTAGTCAGGCAGAAGGTCAGGGCAAGCAGCTATGGTTCATACACAGTTAAACAAGCAGAAGGTCAGGGCAGGCAGCTTTATTTCATATACGGTTAATCAGGCAGAAGGTCAGGACAGGCAGCTTTAGTTCATATACGGTTAATCAGGCAGAAGGTCAGGAGAGGCAGCTTTGGTTTAGAAACAGTTAAGCAGAGTAGGTAAACACTGACTGAACATTAAAGGAATACTGAACCAAAATGTTTTCTTTTGTGATTCAAATAGAGCATGTAATTTTAAGCAACTTTCTAATTTACTCCTATTATCAATTGTTCTTCGTTTTTTTGGTATCTTTATTTGAAAAAAACATAATTTATATTTATGATTTATAATTTACCTGATAAATTCATTTCTTTCATATTGGCAAGAGTCCATGAGCTAGTGACGTATGGGATATACAATCCTACCAGGAGGGGCAAAGTTTCCCAAACCTCAAAATGCCTATAAATACACCCCTCACCACACCCACAATTCAGTTTAACGAATAGCCAAGAAGTGGGGTGATAAAGAAAGGAGTAAAAGCATCAACAAAGGAATTTGGAAATAATTGTGCTTTATACAAAAAAATCATAACCACCATAAAAAAGGGTGGGCCTCATGGACTCTTGCCAATATGAAAGAAATTAATTTATCAGGTAAGTTCTTACCTAAATTATGTTTTCTTTCATGTAATTGGCAAGAGTCCATGAGCTAGTGACGTATGGAATAGCAATACCCAAGATGTGGAACTCCACGCAAGAGTCACTAGAGAGGGAGGGACAAAATAAAAACAACCATTTCGCTGAAAAATTAAATCCACAACCCAAATATAAGTTTATTCTCAAAAAATAAAAATAAAAACTTAAATCATAAGCAGAAGAATCAAACTGAAACAGCTGCCTGAAGAACTTTCCTACAAAAAACTGCTTCCGAAGAAGCAAACACATCAAAATGGTAGAATTTAGTGAATGTATGCAAAGAAGACCAAGTTGCTGCTTTGCAAATCTGATCAACTGAAGCTTCATTCTTAAAAGCCCAATAAGTGGAAACTGATCTAGTAGAATGAGCTGTAATTCTCTGAGGTGGGGCTTTACCTGACTCCAGATAAGCTTGATGAATCAAAAGCTTTAACCACGATGCCAAAGAAACGGCAGAAGCCTTCTGACCTTTCCTGGAACCAGAAAAGATAACAAATAGACTAGAAGTCTTCCTAAAATCTTTAGTGGCTTCAACATAATATTTCAGAGCTCTCACCACATCCAAAGAATGTAAAGATCTCTCCAAAGAATTCTTAGGATTAGGACACAAAGAAGGGACAACAATTTCTCTATTAATGTTGTTAGAATTCACAACCTTAGGTAAGAATTTAAATGAAGTCCGCAAAACTGCCTTATCCTGATGAAAAATCAGAAAAGGAGATTCACAAGAGAGAATGAATAATTCAGAAACTCTTCTAGCAGAAGCCAAAAGGAACAACACTTTCCAGGAAAGTAGTTTAATGTCCAAAGAATGCATAGGCTCAAATTGAGGAGCCTGTAAAGCCTTCAAAACCAAATTAAGACTCCAAGGAGGAGAGACTGATTTAATGACAGGCTTGATACGAACCAAAGCCCGTACAAAACAATGAATATCAGGAAGCTTAGCATTTTTCCTGTGGAATAAAACAGAGAGAACAGAGATTTGTCCTTTCAAGGAACTTGCAGGCAAATCTTTATCCAAACCATCCTGAAGAAACTGTAAAATTCTAGGAATTCTAAAAGAATGCCAAGAGAATTTATGAGAAGAACACCATGAAATGTAAGTCTTCCAAACTCGATAATAAATCTTTCTAGAAACAGATTTACGAGCCTGCAACATTGTATTAATCACTGAGTCAGAGAAACCTCTATGACTAAGCACTAAGCGTTCAATTTCCATACGTTCAAATTTAATGATTTAAGATCCTGATGGAAAAACGGACCTTGAGATAGAAGGCCTGGCCTTAATGGAAGTGGCCAAGGTTGGCAACTGGACATCTGAACAAGATCCGCATACCAAAACCTGTGAGGCCATGCTGGAGCCACCAGCAGCACAAACAATTGCTCCATTATGATTTTGGAGATCACTCTTGGAAGAAGAACTAGAGGCGGAAAAATATAAGCCGGTTGATAACACCAAGGAAATGTCAATGCATCCACTGCTTCCGCCTGAGGATCCCTGGACCTGGACAGGTACCTGGGAAGTTTTTTGTTTAGATGGGAAGCCATCAGATCTATTTCTGGATGCCCCCACATCTGAACAATTTGAGAAAACACATCTGGATGGAGAGACCATTCTCCCATATGTAAAGTCTGACGACTGAGGTAATCCGCTTCCCAATTGTCTATACCTGGGATATGAACCACAGAAATTAGACAGGAGCTGGATTTCGCCCAAACAAGTATCCAAGATACTTCTTTCATAGCTTGAGGACTGTGAGTCCCACCCTGATGATTGACATATGCCACAGTTGTGATATTGTCTGTCTGAAAACAAATGAATGGTTCTCTCTTCAACAGAGGCCAAAACTGAAGAGTCCTGAGAATTGCATGGAGTTCCAAAATATTGATTGGTAATCTTGCCTTTTGAGATTTCCAAACCCCTTGTGCTGTCAGAGATCCACAAACAGCTCCCCAACCTGAAAGACTTGCATCTGTTGTGATCACAGTCCAGGTTGGACGAACAAAAGAGGTCCCTAAAATTAAACAATGGTGATCTAACCACCAAGTCAGAGAAAGTCGAACATTGGGATTTAAGGATATTAATTGTGATATCCTTGTATAATCCCTGCACCATTGGTTCAGCATACAAAGCTAAAGAGGTCTCATGTGAAAACGAGCAAAGGGGATCGCGTCCGATGCTGCAGTCATGAGACCTAAAACTTTCATGCACATAGCTACTGAAGGGAAAGACTGAGACTGAAGGTTCTGACAGGCTGCAACCAATTTCAAATGTCTCTTGTCTGTTAGAGACAAAGTCATGGACACTGAATCTATCTGGAAACCTAAAAAGGTTACCCTTGTCGGAGGAATCAAAGAACTTTTTGGTAAATTGATCCTCCAACCATGTCTTTGAAGAAACAACACTAGTTGATTCACGTGAGATTCTGCAGAACATAAAGACTGAGCGAGTACCAAGATATCGTCCAAATAAGGAAACACCGTAATACCCCACTCTCTTATTACAGAGAGTAGGGCACCGAGAATCTTTGAAAAGATTCTTGGAGCTGTTGCTAAGCCAAAAGGAAGAGCAACAAATTGGTAATGCTTGTCTAGAAAAGAGAATCTCAGGAACTTATAGTGATCCGGATGAATCGGAATATGAATATATGCATCCTGTAAGTCTATTGTGGACATATAATGCCCTTGCTGAACAAAAGGCAGAATAGTCCTTATAGTCACCATCTTGAAAGTTGGTATTCTTACATATCGATTCAAAATCTTTAGATCCAAAACTGGTCTGAATGAAATTTCTTTCTTTGGAACAATGAATAGATTTGAATAAAACCCCAGGCCCTGTTCCTGAAATGGAACTGGCATGATTACCCCTGATAACTCCAGGTCTGAAACACACTTAAAGAAAGCCTGAGCTTTTACTGGGTTCCCTGGAATGCTTGAGAGAAAAAAATCTTCTCACAGGTGGTCTTACTCTGAATCCTATTCTGTATCCCTGAGAGACAATACTCTGACTCCAATGATTTTGGACCGAATTGATCCAAACATCTTTGAAGAGTTTTAATCTGCCCCCTACCAGCTGAGCTGGAATGAGGGCCGCACCTTCATGCGGACATGGGGGCAGCTTTGATCTCTTAAAAGGCTTGGATTTATTCCAGTTTGAGGAAGGCTTCCAATTGGAAACAGATTCCTTTGGGGAAGGATTAGATTTCTGTTCCTTATTATGTCGAAAGGAACGAAAACGGTTAGAAGCTTTATATTTACCTTTAGGTTTTTTATCCTGAGGCAAAAAAACTCTCTTCCCCCCAGTGACAGTTGAAATTATTGAATCCAACTGAGAACCAAATAATTTATTACCTTGGGAAGAAAGAGAAAGCAATCAGGACTTAGAAGTCATATCAGCATTCCAAGATTTGAGCCACAAAGCTCTTCTAGCTAAAATAGCTAAAGACACATATCTAACATCAATTTTGATGATATCAAAAATGGCATCACAAATGAAATTATTAGTATGTTGAATCAACTTAACAATGCTAGACAAATCATGATCTGATACTTGTTGCGCTAAAATTTCCAACAAAAAAGATGAAGCAGCTGCAACATCAGCAAAAGAAATTGCAGGCCTAAGAAGATGACCTGAATATAAATAAGCCTTCCTTAGGTAAGATTCAAGTTTCCTATCTAAAGGATCTTTAAAAGAAGTACTATCTTCTGTAGGAATAGTAGTACGTTTAGCAAGAGTAGAGATAGCCCCATCAACTTTGGGGATCTTTTCCCAAAACTCCAATCTAACTGCTGGCAAAGGATACAATTTTTTAAACCTTGAAGAAGGAATAAAAGAAGTACCAGGCCTATTCCATTCTTTAGAAATCATATCAGAAATAGCATCAGGAACTGGAAAAACCTCTGGAATAACCACAGGAGGTTTATAAACAGAATTTAAACGTTTACTAGTTTTAATATCAGGAGGACTAGTTTCCTCCATATCCAATGTAATCAACACTTCTTTTAATAAAGAACGAATATACTCCATTTTAAATAAATAAGAGGATTTGTCAGTGTCAATATCTGAGGCAGGATCTTCTGAATCAGATAGATCCTCATCAGAGAAGGATAAATCAGTATGTTGCCGGTCATTTGAAATTTCATCAACTCTATGAGAAGTTTTAAAAGACCTTTTACATTTATTAGAAGGCGGGATGGCAGACAAAGCCTTCTGAATAGAATCAGAAATATTTTTTTTTTAATTTACAAGTATATCTTGTGCATTAGATATTGAGGGAACAGCAACAGGTAATGAACTACTACTGATGGATACATTTTCTGCATGTAAAAGTTTATCATGACAACTATTACAAACCACAGCTGGAGGTATAATCTCCACAAGTTTACAACAAATGCACTTAGCTTTGGTAGAACTGTTATCAGGCAGCTGGAATCCAACAGTGAATTTTGAGACAGGATCAGATTGAGACATCTTGCAAATGTAAGAGAAAAAAACAACATATAAAGCAAAATTATCAATTTCCTTATATGGCAGTTTCAGGAATGGGAAAAAATGCAAACAGCATAGCCCTCTGACATAGAAAAAGGCAAGAAGCAAAAAGGAATGGGGTCTTAATAATGAAAATATTTAGTGCCAAGTATGACGCACAACAAACAGAAAAATATTTTTTGGCGCCAAAAACATCCAAAAACGACACACTAGCGTCATAGATGACGCAACCTTGTGAAGGACTCAGCGTCAACTAAGACGCCGGAAATGATGAATTTGCGTCAACGAACGTAACTTTGCGCCAAAAAACTTTGGCATTTTGCGCCCTAATTCTGCCCGCGAATTTAAAAGACAGTCAATTTGAAAAAGAGACTATACCCCAGGTAAGAAATACATTTTCATAAAAAAGCATTTCCCAGATATGAAACTGACAGTCTGCAAAAAGGAAATATACTGAAAACCTGAATCATGGCAAATATAAGTACAATACATATATTTAGAACTTTATATAAATACATAAAGTGTAAAACCATAGCTGAGAGTGTCTTAAGTAATGAAAAACATACTTACCAAAAGACACCAATCCACATATAGCAGATAACCATTTCAGTACTGGTTTGGCTATCAGTAGAGGTAATGGAATATGAGAGTATATCATCGATCTGAAAAGGGAGGTAGGAGATGAATCTCTAGGACCGATAACAGAGAACCTATGAAATTGATCCCCATGAGGAAAACCATTGCATTCAATAGGTGATACTCCCTTCACATCCCTCTGTCATTCACTGTACTCTGAGAGGAGTCGGGCTTCAAAAATGCTGAGAAGCGCATATCAACGTAGAAATCTTAGCACAAACATACTTCACCACCTCCATAGGAGGCAAAGTTTGTAAAACTGAATTGCGGGTGTGGTGAGGGTGTATTTATAGGCATTTTGAGGTTTGGGAAACTTTGCCCCTCCTGGTAGGATTGTATATCCCATACGTCACTAGCTCATGGACTCTTTCCAATTACATGAAAGAAACAGGAATGTTAGCTTACAAGCCTGCCCATCTTTGGTTCAGCACCTGGGTAGCGCTTGCTGATTGGTGTCTACATGAAGACACCAATCAGAAAGTGCTACCCAGTTTCTGAACCAAAAGTGGGCCGGCTCCTATGCTTACATTCTTGTTTTTTCAAATAAAGATACCAGGAGAACAATGCAAAATTGATAATGTCTCTATCTGAATCATGAAAGAAAAAATTTGGGTTTAGTATCCCTTTAACGATTGTTCTTAACAAAACAGAGAACCTATGAAATTGATCCCCATGAGGAAAACCATTGCATTCAATAGGTGATACTCCCTTCACATCCCTCTGTCATTCACTGTACTCTGAGAGGAGTCGGGCTTCAAAAATGCTGAGAAGCGCATATCAACGTAGAAATCTTAGCACAAACATACTTCACCACCTCCATAGGAGGCAAAGTTTGTAAAACTGAATTGTGGGTGTGGTGAGGGTGTATTTATAGGCATTTTGAGGTTTGGGAAACTTTGCCCCTCCTGGTAGGATTGTATATCCCATACGTCACTAGCTCATGGACTCTTTCCAATTACATGAAAGAAACAGGAATGTTAGCTTACAAGCCTGCCCATCTTTGGTTCAGCACCTGGGTAGCGCTTGCTGATTGGTGTCTACATGAAGACACCAATCAGAAAGTGCTACCCAGTTTCTGAACCAAAAGTGGGCCGGCTCCTATGCTTACATTCTTGTTTTTTCAAATAAAGATACCAGGAGAACAATGCAAAATTGATAATGTCTCTATCTGAATCATGAAAGAAAAAATTTGGGTTTAGTATCCCTTTAACGATTGTTCTTAACAACTGAGCACTAAGCTTTCTGAGCTGCAGTGCTTTATAGGCAGTTGTGATGGTTTACAGCTCCCAGAGGAGGTGTGGCACTATGTAAAATAACATACGCCTCTTCTGTAATAATTTGTTACTGACACTGAGCACACCATATTCTCTGGGCATGACCACATGATACAGCTTGGATGCCACGCACACGCCATAGCAGAACTCCCCTGGGCCTGCATGAGGGAAACAGGCCATTCACATCGAAGAGCAGTCTCCAGCAGCGGCATTGCCGCAGAAACCACAGAACTTCTGCTACTGGTAGGCTGTAGGTCCTTATAATTAACACGTAAAATAAGCATGTGCAAAATAGTCATTTGTTGAAATAGGAAAGCCAACAAATACTACAAACAGTTGTTCAAAAACAAAATTTATGTAAGAACTTACCTGATAAATTAATTTCTTTCATATTAGCAAGAGTCCATGAGCTAGTGACGTATGGGATATACATTCCTACCAGGAGGGGCAAAGTTTCCCAAACCTCAAAATGCCTATAAATACACCCCTCACCACACCCACAATTCAGTTTAACGAATAGCCAAGAAGTGGGGTGATAAGAAAGGAGCGAAAGCATCAAAAATAAGGAATTGGAATAATTGTGCTTTATACAAAAAAATTATAACCACCACAAAAAGGGTGGGCCTCATGGACTCTTGCTAATATGAAAGAAATGAATTTATCAGGTAAGTTCTTACATAAATTATGTTTTCTTTCATGTAATTAGCAAGAGTCCATGAGCTAGTGACGTATGGGATAGCAGATACCCAAGATGTGGAACTTCCACGCAAGAGTCACTAGAGAGGGAGGGATAAAATAAAGACAGCCAATTCCACTGAGAAAATAATCCACAACCCAAATCAAAAAAGTTTTAATCTCATAATGGAAAAAAACTGAAATTATAAGCAGAAGAATCAAACTGAAACAGCTGCCTGAAGTACTTTTCTACCAAAAACTGCTTCAGAAGAAGAGAAAACATCAAAATGGTAGAATTTAGTAAAAGTATGCAAAGAAGACCAAGTTGCTGCTTTGCAAATTTGATCAACAGAAGCTTCATTCCTAAAAGCCCAGGAAGTAGAAACTGACCTAGTAGAATGAGCCGTGATCCTTTGAGGCGGGGACTTACCCGACTCTACATAAGCATGATGAATCAAGGACTTTAACCAAGATGCCAAGGAAATAGCAGAAGCCTTCTGACCTTTCCTGGAACCAGAAAAGATAACAAATAGACTAGAAGTCTTTCTAAATCCTTTAGTAGCTTCAACATAATATTTCAACGCTCTTACTACATCCAAAGAATGTAAAGATTTCTCCATAGAATTCTTAGGATTAGGACACAATGAAGGGACAACAATCTCTCTACTAATGTTGTTAGAATTCACAACCTTAGGTAAATATTTAAATGAAGTCCGCAATACCGCCTTATCCTGATGAAAAATCAGAAAAGGAGATTCACAAGAAAGAGCAGATAACTCAGAAACTCTTCTAGCAGAAGAGATGGCCAAGAGGAACAAAACTTTCCAAGAAAGTAATTTAATATCCAGAGAATGCATAGGCTCAAACGGAGGAGCCTGTAAAGCCCTCAAAACCAAATTAAGACTCCAAGGAGGAGAGATTGACTTAATGACAGGCTTGATGCGAACCAAAGCCTGTACAAAACAACGAATATCAGGATGATTAGCAATCTTTCTGTGAAAAAGAACAGAAAGAGCAGAGATTTGACCTTTCAAAGAGCTTGCAGACAAACCCTTATCCAAACCATCCTGAAGAGACTGCAAAATTCTAGGAATTCTAAAAGAATGCCAAGAGAATTTATGAGAAGAACACCAAGAAACGAAAGTCTTCCAGACTCGGTAATAAATCTTTCTAGACACTGATTTACGAGCCTGCAACATAGTATTAATCACTGAGTCAGAGAAACCTCTATGACTAAGAATCAGGCGTTCAATCTCCATACCTTCAAATTTAATGATTTGAGATCCTGATGGAAAAATGGGCCTTGAGATAGAAGGTCTGGTCTTAACGGAAGTGTCCAAGGTTGGCAACTGGCCATCCGAACGAGATCCGCATACCAAAACCTGTGAGGCCATGCTGGAGCCACCAGCAATACAAACGAATGTTCCATTAGAATTTTGGAAATCACTTTTGGAAGAAGAGGCGGAAAGATATAAGCAGGTTGATAATTCCAAGGAAGCGACAACGCGTCCACTGCTTCCGCCTGAGGATCCCTGGATCTTGACAGATACCTGGGAAGTTTCTTGTTTAGATGAGAGGCCATCAGATCTATTTC